>NC_056743.1:1409860008-1410235008 GCF_019279795.1 Protopterus annectens
AAGTCCCTGCTGCAGAAAAATCTGGTTGACCTTCCTAGAGCCTTGAACAATCAGACCTTGCTGGGCCTGGGAGGCCTTGAGTAGAAGGGTTCTTAGCTTTAAGTAACACTAACCAATATCTGGGTGAATCAATAGATCACTCTCTGTGATCAAACAGGCTGTGAGTGTGCAAAGGCTGAATAATGGGGGGGTTGCATGAAACATTCACACTGAGACGCACCCCCCCCTAAAGTGGGAAGTAGGGATACAACTCTTCTAAGCCCTTTACCCACTTAAACGGAATATGGAAGGCAGCTTGAATTTTCAGTACTCAAGAATGAGGTTGTCACAAGCAGGGACTAAAAGCTCATTTCAGAAATATAACTTGGTTCCAAAAGGGCTTGATCAAGAACTACCCTCCATTTTCCTCAGTATCCAGATAGTACTCCAGCATACATATGGGACTGCAGGGGCAACCATCACATCAATCATCTCATAAGGTACTTTATTTGCCTCCATCATCCTGGTAATGAGGTAGCTAAAAACCTTTTCCTTGATGATAGTACTTGGGTTGGGTTGAACTCTTGGCACTTACTGTAGTATTTCATGAAATGTTTCTTCTCCAAGTGGTACAAAAATGAAACAATTACTCCACTTCTATTTTCAGTTCCAATGTTAGTTGATGGAAATTGCTTTTATTGTACATTTGACACCTTCACTCTTCCTCCTTTCCAACGCACACACACACTATATATATATATATATATATATATAGAGAGAGAGAGAGAGAGACATATAGATATACAGATACTTATATAGACATTTAATGTGATAAGGTATACAAAAAAAATTAAAGAAAACAATACTGTAACAGTAGAAAGTACAGTTGTGTACACTTACCATAAATGTAGATGTTCGAGTGTATTCACTGTTGCAGTCATTACATTTGGGTTATCTGTTTGCAGTAGCCCTCAGTCAGCCTGATTAACAAAGTCTTGGGTCCTGCATCAGTTGCTGTCCTTTCTTCCATGATGTCGGGTCGTCCGGGGTATAAAACATGCAACCGATGCCATTACATCAGTTTTTCTTGCCCCACATGTCAGGTGCCCCCCCAATGGGAAGCAATAAAATCTATAATACAAGGAAATACCTCCAACAAAAAAGCACATACACCAAAAAGCTTTTTGAGCATAGTAAGAGAGAGTAGTGGTATAGCCAAAAGATGAAAGGGGGTTGGAGGGAGGGTAACCAAGACTGCAACAGTGAATACACTTGAACATCTACATTTATGGTAAGTGTACACAACTGTACTATGTTCTTCGTGTTCCACTGTTGCAGTCATTACATTTGGGTAGATTCGCAAAGCTAAGGTTGGGGGGAGGAATTTAAATAGAATTAGGACTAGCTATAAGACCCTGCAAGACTGCAGTGGCAAAAGCAGCTCTGGATTTAGAGAAAATTGGCAAATTATAATGCTAGGTGAAAGTATGTACAGAACTCCAGGTAGCAGCTTCTAGGATGTCCCTTGTAGGGACACCCCTGAGAAAGGCTGTAGAGGTAGATGCAGCCCTGGTTGAATGGGATCTGATGCCCTGTGGAATAGGTTTTTCATGGTGCTTATAGCAGAAATGAATGCAGTGGCCTATCCATTTTGAAATGGTTTGCTTTGAAACAGCTTTCCTCTCTGTCCCTGCAGCAAATGCCACCAGCAGTTGTTTGGATTTTCTTTGAGGTTTAGTCCTGTCCAAACAGAATCTAAGTTGTCTGTGCACATCTAAGGAGTGCAGTATCCGTTCCCCTTTGTTCTGTGGGTGAGGAAAGAAGGTAGGCAAATGAATGGACTGATTAAGAGCCACTCTGGATACCACCTTGGGCATGAAGGAGGGATTGGTTCTGAGGGATATCCTGTCTGCATGAAAGATGATGAATGGCTCCACTGCCATAAGGGCCTGTAACTCAGATACCCTTCTTTCAGAAGTGATTGCTAAAAGGAAAGCTGTTTTCCAGGAAAGTAATTTTAAATCTGCAGTAGTAGCTGGCTCAAAAGGAGGAAGAGTTTCTCCAAGACAAAGTTAAGGTCCGAGGCTGGAGTTGGAGCTCTCCTCAGTGGCCTTAAAATTTTGGCCCCACTGAGGAACTGCTTGAGCAGTGGGTGAGAGAAGAGGGGAGGCTCTGTGCTATAATGAGCTGAAATGGCTGAGGCATGAATTTTGATGGAGGAAAAGGACTGCTGCGCTCATCCCTTGAGATTGGTTCCAGGTAAAAAATATTTTCCATTTTGCAGCATAAGATTTTATAGAACTAGGCCTCCTAGCCTCTAAAATGATATCCATCACTGATTTACTGAGGGGTGGTAAGGAAGAGATTAGGTAATTAGCCAGGCTGCTAGGTTCAGGGTTTGCAGCTGAGGGTGCAGAATCTGGTTCCCCTGCTGAGGCAACAGAGAAGGAGTCTGAGGCAGGTGCCATGGGGCCAAGCGTGACACACTGCACAGGAGGGGGTACCAGTGTTGGCGTGGCCAGTCTAGTGCAATTAAAATCATTCTTGCCTTGTCCTGTTTGATCTTTAGTAGTACCTTGGAGAGCAGAGGCAGAAGAGGAAAGGCATAAACTGATAGGTTTTTCCAGCTGAAGGATAGAGCATCCACTTTCCAAGCTAGTTTGTGGGGAATCCTTGTGCAAAATTTGTCCAATTGATGGTTCTGGGGGGAGGCAAACAGGTCTATATCTGGGCTCCCCCATTTGCTTGTCAACATGTTGACAATCCTTGGTTCCAGTTTCCACTTGTGTGGGTTCATGAGGTTCCTGCTTAGTCCAGCTGCCAGTGTATTTAGTTTTCCTGGCAGGAATTGAGCTTGTAGATTTACTTGGTAGCTCAAGGCTGTGTTCCACAATGCCATGGCTAGTCTGCAGAGGGGGTAAGAGTGTGTACCCCCCTGCTTGTTTATGTACCACATGACCGTGGTGTTGTCTGTCTTTACCATGAGTTGTCCTGGAAGAACGTGGTCTTTGAAGGCTGTCAGAGCATTCTGCACAGCTAACATTTCCTTTTGATTTATGTGTAGGTGCATTTGACTTGGGTTCCATTTGCCCTGAATGCACTTCCCTGCCAGGTGAGCCACCCATGCATAGTCTAATGTGTCTGTTGTTAAGGTTTGGGTGGCAGGGTTAGTGTGAATGGTAGTCCCTTGTTTTGGTGGCAGGCCTCTGCCCACCAAAGGAACTCTAGGCGTAGACAAGGTATGATAGGAATCATAGCTTCTAGATCCTGCGAATGTTGACACCATAGGCTTTTGAGATACCATTGCAGTTTCCTCATATGCAGCCTTGCATATGGAATTAGAAGAATGCAGGAGGCCATGAACCCCAAGGCTGCAGTATTTGCCTTGCAGATAACTGGGTTTTTATGGCCACTTGTTTGAAGTAGGTTGTCAAGAGTCCATTTCTCTGGTGTGAGGAAAGCCATCTGGGAAGTTGTATTCAAGCTTGCTCCCAGGAATATAATTTGTTGACAGTGTACTAGGTGTGATTTATTTTCATTTGTGGTGTACCCCAGACAAGTCAGTACCCTTTGAACAAAGGCCAGATGATTCAAAAGTATGTCCTGGCTTTCTACCTGAATTAGACAATCGTCCAGTTATAGATATATTTGAATATTTCTTTGCCTGCAGAATGCAATGACTGGAGCTAGACACTCTATGAATACCCTGGGCACAGTAGATAAGCCAAAGGGCAGTGCAGAGAACTGTTGGTGCATGTCGCCTGCTTTGAAGCGTAGGTATCTTCTGCAAAACTCCCTGATAGGGATGTACAGGTATACTTCTTTTAAGTCTAGTATTGCCAACCATGCATCTTTGCCTAGCATAGGAAGCAGCTGGTGAAGAGTCAGCATGTTGAATTTTGGAATCACCACAAAGGTATTTAGAGCAGAAAGGTCCAGGATAGGACGCCATGTATTGCCTTTTCTGGGTACCAGAAAAAGTCTTGAATAGAAACCTTGTCCCTTTTTTCTCTTCTGGTACCAACTGAACAGCCCCCATGCTTAAGAGAGAGAGAGTACTTGATTTTGGGCCTCTGCTCACTGATTTGGGGGTAGATCTGTCCACCTGCTTGGTGTTGGTAAGGGGTGGAAGTGAAATCTGTATCCTTGGGACACTATATTTAAAACCTATTTGTCCTGGGTAATGAGTTCCCAGTTTTTGGCCTGCAGACCAATCTTTCCACCTAAAGGAGCATTCAGTTGAGAAGTGCTTGGAAGTTTCAAAAGCAAGTCATTGAGATAGCTTTCCATAGGGGGGAGACTTACTACTCCCTGATTTGGGTGCAGAAACCCCCCACTGCTTAGTCTTGTGTGTCTCCTGAGACTGAAACCTGGGGTTTCTGCTGTGTCTGGGTTTGGCTTGAGAAGACCTGGAAGGGGCTGGAAAAAGACCAATTCTTAGAGGGCCAGTGCCTGCTAAATCTAGGAGGCTGAACTTCTAAGAAATCTTTAACAGTTTGCATAGATTTAGATTTATCTTCCATCTTTTTAAGAACTTCCTCAGCCTTGTTGCTGAACAGGTGGTCCTGATTTAAGGGAGCATCCAACAATTTAGCTTTAACATGATCAGGTAAAGATTGCTCCTTAAGCCAAGCATGTCTTCGGAGCACAGACCCAGTAACAGCAGCCCTGCAAGAGGCCTCTAATGAATCAAATCCACATTGCAAAGTAGCAAATACACCATAAAAGAATAGCCCAATGAGGTTGTATGAGGAGGTGTTAGCCATAAGGCCTGTCCCAAGAGGGGAAGAAGGGAGGGAAACCTGGACTGCAGCTGTATTAGCACTCGAACATCTACATTTATGGTAGGTACAAAACTGTACTATGTTCATCGTGCATACAGCTGCAGTCATAACAGATGGGTAGAATCCCAAAGCTAATAAAGGGGTGGTAGGCACTAAGTGAAACTAGGAGGAGCCAGGATGCCCTGCAAGACTGCAGTGGCAAAGCCCGCTCTAGTTTTGGAGTATAATGGTAGATGATAGTGCTTGGAGAAAGTATGTACAGAACTCCAAGTGGCTGCTTCCAAAATATCTTTGGTAGGGACCCCCCTGAGGAAAGCTGTAGAGGTAGCTGTGGCCCTTGTGGAATGAGATCTGATGCCTGTAGGTACAGTTTTGCCATTAACAAAAGCGTATGCAGTGGGCTATCCATTTTGAGATTGTCTGTTTGGAAATAGGCTTCCCTTGAGCACCTGTAGCATAGGACACAAAGAGTTGCTCTGACTTTCTGAAAGGTTTTGTTCTGTCCAAGTAATAGCGGAGCTGTCTGTGAATGTCCAAGTAATGCAGTAACCTCTCCCCTTTGTTTTGTGGATTAGGGTAAAAGGTAGGTAAGTGGATAGCTTGATTCAAGGCTACCCTGGATACTACCTTTGGCATACATGAAGGATTGGTTCTTAAGGAAACTCTGTCCTGATGGAAAATGATGAAAGGCTGCACAGCCATGAGGGCTTGTAGTTCCGAAACCCTGCGTGCTGAGGTGATAGCTAGAAGAAAGGCTGTTTTCCATGACAAATATTGCAGATCTGTTGAAGCAGCTGGCTCAAAAGGAGGCAGGGTTAGTTTTTCTAGAATGAAATTGAGGCATGGATTTTGATGGAGGAGAATGAAAGTCCACTGCTTAGCAGCTCGGCTAGGTACTGTAGTATTTGAGGTAAGTTCAGTATTCCAGGATTCTGACCCTTTTTCTGATTCCAGACACAAAACCGTTTCCATTTTGCAGAGTAGGCTTTTCTAGTAGAC
Source organism: Protopterus annectens (assembly GCF_019279795.1). NCBI lineage: Eukaryota > Metazoa > Chordata > Ceratodontiformes > Protopteridae > Protopterus > Protopterus annectens. The sequence continues at coordinate 1,409,865,771 of NC_056743.1, forward strand.
GGCCTTCTGGCCTCCAAAATGACATCCTGTACCTCCTTGGAGAGTAGGGTCTGCTGTGAATTCAAGGAATCCTCCATGCGGCTAGATTGAGTGTTTTCAGCTGACTGTGAAGAGTTTTGAAGTTGTGCTGTCAGTAGAAGAGGCATTAGAGGCAGGATCCATGGTGGGGAATGCGTCAGGCTCCTCAGGAGTGGGTACCAGTGTTGTCTTGGCCAGTCTGGAGCAATGAGAATCATCTTGGGTCTGTCTGTTCTGGTTTTTAATAGAACTTTGGGCAGCAGAGGAAGAGGTGGAAAGGCATAAACTGTCATTGTTGTCCAACTGAAAGAGAGTGCGTCCACTTTCCAGGCCTGTGGGTGAAAGGTCCTTGAGCAGAATTTTGCCAATTGGTGATTTCTGTGGGAGGCAAAGAGATCTATGTCTGGCCTTCCCATGCTTGAATTATCTTTGAAAAACTTGAGGATGCAGCTTCCATTCGTGTGGATCTGTCATATTTCTGCTTAGGTTGTCTGCCAGCGTGTTTTCCTTGCCTGGCAGGAACTGTGCTTGTAGCTTGATTTGCAATTCCAGAGCCATGTTCCAAAGAGACATGGCTAGCCTGCATAGGGGGTATGAATGGGTTCCTCCCTGTTTGTTTATGTACCACATTACTGTGGTGTTGTCTGTCCTTATCAATAGCTGGCCTGGATGCAGCAGGTCTTTGAAAGCTGTAATAGCATTTATTACTGCTAGCATTTCCTTTGGTTGATGTGTAGGTGCTTTTCTTTTTGGGACCATTTGCCCTGAATGCACCGATCTGTCATGTGCGCCACCCAGGCGTAATCCGAGGCGTCTGTTGTGATGACTTGATTTGCTTGAGGCTTGCAGAATGGTAGACCTGTGTTTCTTTGGCATGCTTGAGCCCACCACAGAAATTCCTTTTGAAGACATGGAATCAGTGGTATTATTGTTTCCAAACTGTGGCTGTGTTGAGACCATAGGTTTTTTAGGTACCATTGAAGTTTCCTCATATGCAGCTTTGCACATGGGATTAGTAGGATGCAAGATGCCATGAATCCCAGAGCCTGCAGGATTTTCCTTGCAGTCAGCCTGGTGAAAGTTGCCAGTATTCTGAAGTATTGAGTTAGTTGCCCTTGTTTCTCTGGCGTGAGGTAAGCCATTTGGGTGTTTGTTTCCAAGCTGGCACCCAGGAAAATTATTGTTTGAGAGGGTATTAGTCTTGACTTCTTTTTGTTGACTGTGTATCCCAGAGATTTCAACAACTTTATTACAAATGCCAGGTGCTTCAGAAGTATGTGTTTGCTGTCCGCTTGGATCAGGCAGTCGTCCAGGTATGGGTATATTTGTATCCCTTGAAGTCTGCAGAAGACAATTACTGATGCCAGGCATTTCGTGAACACTCTGGGCGCAGTAGATAAGCCAAAGAGCAATGCAGAGAATTGATAATGGGTTGAACCTGCAAGAAATCTGAGGTATCTTCTGCAATCTTGTCTGATTGGGACATGCAGGTATGCCTCCTTGAGGTCCAATGTTACCAGCCAAGACTCCTTGCCCAGCATGGGAAGAAGCTGCTGTAATGTGAGCATCTTGAATTTTGGCACGAGTAAAAATGTGTTTAGGATGGATAGGTCCAAAATAGGTCTCCAGTCTTTTCCTTTTCTTGGTACCAGGAATAGTCTGGAATAAAAACCTTGACCCTGTTCTTGTGCAGGTACCTCTTGAATAGCTTTCATGACCATAAGATCTGAGATTTGTTTTTGTGCCTCTGCCCTTTGATTGTGTGGCAGGTTTGGCATGCCCCTCATTTTTGGAAGGGTGTGAAAGTGGAATCTGTAGCCTCTGTCTATAATGTCCAGGATCCATTTGTCTTTTGTGACAATATGCCAATTTTTTGAAAATAATGCCAGTTTTCCACCTAAAGGTGCTGCCATTTGAGCCTTGCTTGGCATGCAAAGTGGAAAGTCATTGGTTCTGCTTTCTGAATGGCTGTGAACTATCCTCACCACCTCTTTGTGTAGGTGTTTGCCATTGTCTGCCTCTAAACGATCCTTGAGATTGCCCTCTACCCCTCGGGCGCCTGTATCTACCTCTTTGGGGTCTGTCCATGGCTGGAAAGGACCAATTTTTGGAAGGCCAATTTCTACTGAAACGTGGAGGTTGTACCTGTAAGAAATCTTTCACTGTTTGCATTGATTTTGCCTTTTCCTCCATTTTCTTTAATACCTCTTCAGCTTTAACACCAAACAAGACATCTTTTTGCAGAGGTGCATCCAGTAATTTAGCTTTAACATGATCTGGTAAGGTTTGCTCTTTGAGCCAAGCATGTCTACGTATGACTGATCCTGTAACAGCAGCTCTACATGATGCCTCTAAAGCATCAAAACCACATTGCAAGGTATGTTTACCCACTTGTTCGGCACTGTGTAACAAATCCTGCAACTCCTTCAAGTCTGGTTCCTTCAAGTCTGGTTGTTCAGGTTGTGACATTTTGCTTTTCAACTGTGATAACAGAAACTGTTGGTACTTTAACATATGAAACTGACAGTTTAATGCCCTCATGGTTAAGGTAGCCGAGGTGTATACCTTTTTCCCCCACCTTTCTAAAGCTCTGGAATCTCTCTCTGAAGGTAATGGATTTTTAGCAGTGGAGGCCTTAATTCCCTTGGGACCCTGTGAAATAGTTTCTGGGTCAGCCGCATGGCTTTTGTATAGAAACTGGTGTGAATCAGGAACCCGGTAATACCTGTCAGGCTTGACTGGAGCTGGAGGTAAAGAGTCTGGATTAAGGCAGGCCTCCGAATACACATCATCAAGTATGTCTAAGACAGGAGGTATAGCCAGAGGCCTGTGCTGAGGGAGCAAGAGGAAATCCCTAAGCCTTTTCTTGGAGTCTGAGTACTCTTGGCCTTCCCAGTGGAAGTGTTCCCTCAAGGTATGTAAAGTTTCCCCAAAAGAGTAATCCTCAGGGGGGAGACAGAGGAATGGACTCCTCTGCATCAGAATCTTCAAAGGGGAGTAAGAATGTTCCTGGTCTTCAGAATGTTCTGAAATAATGGAGGCCTGGTCCGAGGAAGGGGATTCTTCCTCCACTCTGGGCCTTATGTCCGGGGGTTGAGAACCCCTGATAAGAGTAATCAAATCCTCAGCCATTTTGAGCATCTGCTTTTTAGGCATGGGGCCTTGAGAATGGCCCTGTGTAGCTTGTCTTTTAGTATGCATGGCTGTTTTAGACTTAGTGAAAGCCTTGATGGAAAAAGAAGTGGAAGGCCTGAAGACACCTTGAGAGGTGGCAGGCCTGTCTAAACTCTGAGTTTCACCGCCAAGAATGGCTTCGGTATCTGTAGTCGGGGTGTGGGCCGAAGAGCCTGCGACCTTGGGCACTGAAGACACCGCTAAGGAAGTTTCATCGGTAGTCAGGGGCTGCGTAGATGCCTCACTGAGAACCGGACCACCTGTAGTCGGCTTTGGCGTGGTGTCGGTAGAAGTCGCGGACCTCGTATGTCGGTCCTTATCTTTGCGTTTTTTACTTAAAACTGGAGTCGGAGTATCCGACGACATAATGTAGTTAATTTTTTTGCCAAAGAAGTGTTGGACGAACTCCGCCCGACGCTTAATAGTGCGTCTGTTGAATGTAGCACAAAAACGACAGGCCAAGACATCGTGGTCTGGGCCTAAGCAAGGAATGCAGAGGGAATGGAAATCCTTATGCGGTATTTGCTTCCCACATGACATGCAATTATTAACTTTGTCTGACATTGGTCTGAGGCAAGAAAAGTTTCCCCAACGGGGTACTTAGCTTTTAAGAAGACTTCGGTTGAAAAATATTCGTAATCTCAGGAGCTGGCCGACCGGCACTTGCGAACTGCTTCTGCTTCGGGCACCGCGTGGCAAGAAAGACTGAAGAAAATGGCGTCGGCTGGTTCTTTTATACCCCTGTCGCACTGACGTCAGGGAAGAAGCGACGACAACCGACGCCGGACCAAGACTTTGGAATTCGGCCGACCGAGGATTTGCCTGACGGCAGGAAAACCCATCTGTTATGACTGCAGCTGTATGCACGATGAACATCTGGCAGTTTAAAGCCCTAATGGCCAAGGTTGCAGAAGTGTAAATCTTCTTACCCCATCTATCCAGCGCCCTGGAGTCTCTATCAGAAGGGGTAAGATTTTTAGCAGTAGAAGCCTTAATGCCCTTGGGTCCCTGTGAAATAGTCTCTGGATCCACAATAGGATTTTTAAAAAGGAACTTGTGTGAATCAGGAACCCTGCAATATCTGTCCAGTTTTCTGGGAGCAGGAGGCAAAGAATCAGGGGCCAAACTAGATTCCGAAAAAGCATCATCAACAATGTCTAGTGCAGGAAGGCCTATGCTGAGGCAGGAGTAAGAAATCCCTAAGCCTCTTTTCTGAATCAGAAAAATCCTGGCTTTTCCAGTGGAAATGCTCCCTTAGAGTATGTAAGGTTTCAACAAAAGAAAAATCCCGTGGAGGGGAAGCAGAGGGAAGAGTCCTCAGCATCAGAATCCTCATAAGTAGATAAGTGCAAATCCAGATCATCAGAAGAATCAGAAAAATCAGAATTGTTCAGAAGATTAATAAACAACTTCAGTCCTAGGTCTCTTAGAAGGGGAAGGTTGGCTTCTCCTGATTAGAGTTACAAGATCTTCAGCCATTCTTATAATTTGTTTTTTAGGCATAGAGGCCTGAGCATACAGCCTGGGCATTGTTTTTTTAGGCATGGTTCAAGATTTAGGCCTAAATGAAGAAAGAGGCGGTTTAATATGCAAGTCCATAGGCCTGAATACACCCTCAGAAGCCAGTGCCTGCACAGCGTCTCCGGACCCATCCAAGGTAGAGACATCCGCGGGTTCCATAGCTGAAGCATCTCGCGTCATACTGGACTCTGAATGGGTCTCAGTAGAGGCCTGCGAATCAGAAGTAGCAGGTATCAGGGGCTGCGAAAGCGCCTCACTGAGTACCGGTGAACTGGTGACTGGCTTAGGAGAAGCGTCGTCGGCAGTTTTGGACCTCGGCGGCCTGTCTCTGTCTTTATCTTTGAGCTTTTTCAAAATCCCGGTAGTCGGATGGCTAACCGATGACATTTCTGGATAATTAAACCGAGAACTGAAATATTTAGAGGCAAAATTATACAGACGATGGATATTGCACTGATTAAATAAAGCACAAAACTGACAGCAAGGTACATCGTGGCCAGGGCCTAGGCAAGGAATACAGTACAAATGAAAATCTTTATGAGGTATTTGCTTTCCACAAGTAATGCAATTATTAACTTTTACTGACATTGGTAAGGAGCAAGAAAAGGTTTCCCCAACGGGGTACTTAGCTTTAGTTGAAAACTTCAGTTCTGAAACTCGAAAATGAAAATTTCAGGAGTCGGCCGACCGGCACTTGCGAACTGCTTCTGCACCGCACAGCAAGAAAGACTGATGTAATGGCGTTGGCTGCATGTTTTATACCCCTGATGACCTGACATCATGGAAGAAGGGACAGCAACCGACGCAGGACCCAAGACTTTGTTAATCAGGCCGACTGAGGGCTACTGCAAGCAGATAACCCAAATGTAATGACTGCAACAGTGAAACACGAAGAACATCACTAGTTCTTTGTTGAATAGTTATATAATTGAATATTTCATGAGAAGGGCTTCATTTTAATGCAATTCACATACCAAACATTTACTTAGGAGATTACAAATCCAACTGATACCAGTAACACCTCTCATTTCCACTTCCCTTCAAAGAACACTCTCCCCAGAAAACATTCTCAAAACTCTTTTTTATACTTTTTTTTTCTATCTCATTCATTAAAAATGGCATCACTCCCCAATATTTTTTTCATTTAATTTCCTCTTTTTTCATATCGCTTTATCTACTAGTACTGACAAATGACTAGTATACTACACTTCAATGTTTTGTTGCATTGCAGTAACATTTACTGCTTTGTGACTGATAGCTAATATTTTAAAAACATATTTAATATTAACTACAGCTCTGTTTAAAATCAAGTGATCTAGAACAAGACTAAAATATGTTTCCATATACTCACAGCCTCCTCTTCAGATTGCCAACATGCCATGGTCATGTTTTGTAGCACCTTTTGCTGATTGCTTGATCAAGCACTACCCTCCATTTTCCTGAGTATCCAGATAGTACTCTAGCATATACATGGGACTATGAGTGGAGCCCTCCCACCAATCCGCTAATAAGTTACTTTAATTGCCTCTATCTTCCTGGTCACTAAAAAACTTTTCCTTGTTAACAGTACTCGGCTGGGTTGAACTGCTGGCACTTACAGTAGTATTTCATGTCATCTTTCCTCTTCAGGTGGTACAGACAACTCCAGCATCGGTCTTGGCTTATGTGAACCACACGGGCACTTAAACAAGGTTTTACTTTAGGCATGTAATGTGAGAACCTTTCATCAACAACAGTATCAAGATCTAAATTCAGCAATCAGATGAAATGGCAGGTTGAAGGGCTAGGTATGCTCAATAATATGCTAGTAAAGGGCATGCATCCAGAAGACCCCAACAGCAGGATCATCACTGAAAAACAAAATGAAATGAAAGAGAAGATAAACTCAACCATAGCCCACCCAAGGTCAGTCCCCAATGTTAGATTAATTTCTTTAAGTTACTCATTAAAATCTGAACAAAAAGCAGTGTTTCATGTTTAAAAATCTCAGCAAACTTGTGTCGGTCACATTGAAAGGATGTGAGATTATTTTGCTGTAAGTCTTGTTTTAAAACACTCCTGGGCCGCATACAAACATTCTGAATATCAGCAACTGGAAAGGACACAGGAGGAATACTGGAATTACTTGAACCAGCTTGTTAAATTCCTATTTTTGCATTTATCTAATTATCTGTCGAAACTTGTCTTATAAGATTCTCCAGACTTCACCCAAATATTTAATTTTTTTGACAAAGGTTTAACCACTTCAGTATTCTAAAACACAGATGTTCACTGTTAGATGAGAAAATAAACCTTATTTAATAGCTGCAATAAGGTTACACTAATACCACACATTTTTATCTCAGAAGGCTGAAGACAAATCTTCATGACTTCAAAGCAAGCATGGGACCCTATCCAAAGTAGTGACAATTCATAATGCTCCAAAGAATATTTTAATTAATTCTTTTTTTTTTTTACATTAAAACACAGCAAAACTGTGCTTTGCAGACTTAAAGACATGAAACTCCTAACACTAAATGCAAACCATAAAAATTCTGGGGATTTTCTAAGACAAGCAAGACCCTGAGAGGACCTTAATTCCTGAGATATTACTATACAGCAGTTATCACAACTATAGACTGAACTAACCTCCTTAGCAATAATCTCAAAGCAAGCTTAAACATATCAGAAAAAAGACGGTTTTCCTTAGTGCACTGATAAATTAACAAACAGTTAAAACGCACACCAAAGAAATTAATACATGGTCTCATCTACTGCTTTGCAAAATTCATCATCATAACTTCTACAGAAATTAAACAAGAAGCGCTAACAACTGCCTTTCCTTGGCTATCTTCTCCCCCTCCCCGAGTTATGGCACTTCTCTAACCTGCCACTCAGGAAGTACATTCACTGCTTTGCAAAACTGTAAGTCACAGGGATGCTCCCTCCTCCCAATGCACTTAGGAAGGACTATATCACAGATATTACAACAAAGCTCTGAAGATGAACTTGCCAAAATGTAGCTTTTCCATGCCCTTTGGAGATGCTCTCCCTCACACACCAACACACAGACACCTCTGCATCAAGCACCCTGTATGTCAGAAACTCAGCTCATATGGTAGATTCAGAAGCCTGGGACTTATTGTCATGGCCTGAACCTGATTTTCCTTAATACACAGGACACAAAAGCATTACAAAGGGTGTTGATCACTTTTTTTTTTTTTGCTGCTGCTGTACCATTACAATATGTCAGAGGTCCATCTTCATGCATTTCAGCCCAGAAAAGCAAACTCGTAGATTTGACTATAAAGAACAGGCTGGGAAAAGGAAACGCATACATGTTCTTTAAAGGCTGTGACTGCTGAACCAGTGTATCAAACGTTTAAAATATAAGCTCCTTTACAAATCTTATATCAACTGAAACCATTTCCCTACAGCTATTTTCTAGAACTCAGGCTTTAGTGTTTTCTCCAGTTTACTTTTATCCTGAAATTGCTGTTCTTAAAATAGCAATGAATTGTGACTTTCTAAGTCCAGGGCTTATGCCACAGTCAGTCACATTCATAACAGCTGATGGGATATTATTTTGCTCCAATCCAATGACGGTTTCTACTCTGTCAAAATATTTTCCCTCAGGCTGCGGTGAAAACTGGACAGGGGATACAGCCTATCCATGCTTTTTTTTGTGTTTTTTACTGAACAAAACTTTTTCACTGCATCCAACAAGAGCCATCAATAAACCATTTCTCAGAACTATAAACTATTTACAAAAATTATTCCACTTCTCGTTTCAGTTCCACTGTTAACTCATGTAAGTTTGTTTTTTGTTGTACATTTGACACCTTCACTCTTCCTCCTTATATACACACACACACGTACACATATCTACCTACATTTATAGACATTTAATGTGATAATGTATAGAAAAAAAATCAAAGAAAATAACACTATAACCTAGTAGGGCATGAGTTCCCTACTGATAGTCATACACGAATATTTCATAAAAAAGTGTTTCACTTTACAGAAATTCACATGCCAAACATTTACTACAGGAGATTACAAATCCATTCCATAACAGTAACCCTCTCATTTTCCACTTCCCTTTGAAGACTTTCCCCTGCAAACAATTTTGAAACACTTTTCCCCAAAATGTATTTTTTACTTTCTTTTCTGCTTTTATTTCATCTATTACAAAATTCATCACACCCTAATGTTTTTACATTAATTTCCACTTTCTGATATTGCTTTCTTAGCTAACATTGATTAAAAAAAACTTTAAAGTATACTATACTTCCATGTTTTATCAAACTGCAGGAACATTTACTGCTTTGTGATTGCTAATTCTGATTTTTTAATATTGCTACAGCTCTTTGTTTAAAATCAAGCAATCTAGAATAAGACAAAAATATGATCCCATACACTGACAGCCTCTTTTTCAGATTGCCAATGTGCTATGGCCATATTTCAAAACATGTTTTGTAAATGTGGTGTATAAAAGCACCCATGAAGACATTCCCAAGCAAAAGTTCTAAAACATTATCCAAATATTCTGAAAATGACTTACTAGACCAATGTGGCATCCAATTTTTGATTCTTTTGTAGTTGCATTCGACACTAATTTATTCTCTGTCTTCCCTCAACTTATCTATCTCATTTTCTCCCAGTGCAATCAAACTCTATATACCCTTGCTTACTAACAGTTTAAATAATGGCATCTCTTCCCTTGGTTCTAATAAATAATATACAGCCTCTGGAGGCATCTTTAGTATGAGCTCAACTAACAACTTTCTAGCTATTTTCAACATCCCTTTTTATATTCTAACTTAAATTATTTTGGGAGTCCAAACCTCTGAAATTCCTGCACATAATAAATCCAATCCTCTTTCACTGTTCCCAGTATACAATTACAGTTTTCCTTTACTTCCAATGACATAACCCTTGCACCTCTGGTTTATCAGTTTTACTTTCATCTACTAGGAAATAAAAGTAGACCAATCTTGGATTGCTTTTCCATTTAATAAATTATTCACATACCCCAATAATTGCTTCTTATACATGTCAAAATCTTTCCATTTTGCACACCCTAGTACACTCTCAAAGATTTATATTTTTTCCTTGCAACAAATGTGCCATTTGTGAAAGAATGATCTAGCTTAAAGCAGGACAAAAAAGTTGTTCAAAGTATTGTATAAGTTTCCCCTCTCTTGCAATTTTTTGAACATTTCAGCACATGCTGGACCAAAAAGATGGTCTTTGTCCAAAGACGCATCCAACACCTATGCCTTGACACCATCAAGCAGGGATTGTAATTGTAGCCAAGAATACCGTCTTAAAACAGAATCTAGGTGCTGCTGTCCTGGAACAGGAACTGGCAGCATCACAGACGCACTTTACAGAATATCTTGCAACCTGTGTGACAGGTTTAAGCAAATACAATAAGGAAGTTTTGTTACCAGAGTTAGAACATATCTGAAGTTAGTTTGTTCCAGTTAACAAAAAAGAGACAAAAGATGCCTGGTCCTGTGGGTTAGATAGATAATGATACAGAAAGCAAGTTCAGCAGAGATGTACACCTTCTTCCCATACCTGTCCCCCTGCCCTACTATCCTGTAATAAGATAAGGCATTAGTAAGAGAGCAAGAGCTTAGATGATTTGCCACCTTCAACCAAATCACAGCATGGTTTGAAGGATTTCTGTACAAAACTTTATAAGAATCTGGGACTTAAAACCCATCAGTTTTTAGGAGCTGGGGTTGTGACTTGGGAGTTAGGGAAGCAGACAAGAAGGTGACCTGTAAAGCATCCAACACAAGGGGGATGGCTGAAGGCTTAGGAACATCCATGTTTACAAAGTCATGGCATTGCATTTGTACTTCAGAGATTTGCCTCCCTTCAGGGGAAGAAGTGCTGTATGGTGTGCACCAGTCAGATGGTGCATGCTTGCAAGTTGTGCTTTGTCAGCCTCTGGAGAGGTTATTACAGTGGGAATAGAAATAGACAGTGACTGGTCACAAACTCATGTGCCCCAAAAGAGACATTTGGGTCTGATCACACAACAGAATTCTCAGAAGGTTTAGATTTAACTTTCTTTGGGGGCTATTGAGGGACCTGAGAAACAGGCAACTTGGAGTCTATGCTTCTGTAAGTACGTTTTTAGAGGTGCTATATGACTTCTAATTGTTTTATTAACAAAAAACTTACAAATGGAGCACTTTTTAAAGTTGTGTTCAAGACCTAGGCAGAATAAGCAATTAAAATGATTTTTTTGTGGAGAATCGTCCTATTGCAGCCACATTTATCTCTCTTAGCTGACATTAAAAAAGACAATTAAAAAGTTAATGAAACAGGAAATGTCCCAACACGGATACTTATCTTCCCACAACAACTGGAAACAAACAGGTCTTACAGCTGACAGACCAAATCAAGAGGCTGTTCTGAGGAACTCTGCACCCATACGTCCTTTATATACAGACATGTACTCTCATGCATAGGTTGCATGGCAAATGTACGGCATGAGAGAGAGAGAGAGAGAGAGAGAAAGGCACCCAAGCTTTGATATAGTGGCCAGACATACAGTATCTTGGCAGAATATTTTCCATTAATGAGCAATACTGCAACAGTGATGAAATGAAGGACATCATTATAAATTGCATTGCTGCATATTAAAGCTCTGGATCTGGCACGTTAAAACCCACCTCATTCTTTAAGCATTATTCATTTATTCCACACTATTCTTGACTTACCTTCTTCTCAGTTAAAAATCTTGCAACATGTTTCCTTTCAACTTTAACAAAGGCAACACAAAGATATGTAATGCTTGTACCCTCCAACCCATTTTCCATTTCTATCATTTCCTAGTTCACCTTTCTACTTCGAAGTTCTAGTAATTGACTCCTCTAAATTGCTTACCAATCCCCCCCAAGTATTTTTACAGACTGAATTTTCCACATTCATACTTCCTGAGAAGGCACATAACTGTTACTATTTTAGCTTTCATTTTATTAACTTTACAACACAACATACCTCCAAATGTCAAGTATACAAAAAAAAGAAGTTATGTTCTTACCATAACGTTCCATCTGAGTAGTAGACTTCATTCTTCTGCACATATGGGTATACGGATCCGATTCGGATCCGAGCCGGCAAAACTTTTCAAGCATCAGCTCCGAGCTCCTCCCTTACCTATATTACATCACTTCCTCCTATCTAGCCCCAGATCGAGTTTGCTGACACTAAGTGACAACATAACCAAAATCATAAACAGGAAAAACCTGAAGAGTGAGGGGGATGGAGGGAGGGAAGGTGCAGAAGAATGAAGTCTACTACTCAGATGGAATGTTATGGTAAGAACATAACTTCTTTATCTGAAGTAGTTGACTTCATTCATTCTGCACATATGGGACAGAGTCCCCAGCTACTAGTATTCCTGGGAGGCCCTTATGGAAGGATATTTCTGAGCACCGCAGAGCCAAAGGATGCTCTCCCTCTAGAAATAAGATCCAATTTATAATGAGAGATGAATGTGTAAGAATTGGCCCAAGTCGCTGCCGCACAGATATCGTCTAACGGAACTCTTGACCAGAAAGCTGCAGAAGTGGCCACTGCTCTAGTGGAATGAGCCTTCAATACACCAGGAGGAGATAAACCTTTGTCCTTATAAACCTGTGCAATACAAAGAGTGATCCACCTTACTAAGGACACTTTTGAAACTGCTTCTAAACCCACACCACCAACACCCACACATAGCAACACTAAATCCACATATGCAGAGGCCCTTAACTGTAACCTGCCCAAGCAACAAGGACCTCTGAAGCTGAAACGCAAACAAACACCAATCACAACCAAAGTTTCACACAGTTCACAACACCAGTGTGCCACCCAGCAACAGCCCCTAAGGCAAGACAATGTACCTAACACTTTAGTCATAGGTGACTCTATAGTCCGGCACACTGATGTCCCTCTCACTAGGTTGAATAAGGAGAAAATTACAGTCAGCTGCCTGTCGGATGCCAGGATCCACTACATAACGCATGCACTCAAGTCACTCCACAACAAGTACAAATATGACTCTGCCATTGTCCATGTTGGAGTGAATGACTTGAGACGTACCTCCCTGGACTACATGAAAAGAGACATGAAAGAGCTCTCGGATCATGTGGCCCAGGCAGGTATGACCCTAGCCCTGAGTAGCATTCTGCCTTCGCCCAAAATGATACCACAATATAAGGACAAAATGATTGACTTCAACAATTGGCTAAGCTTCTGGTGTCATTCAAAGGGGATCCAGTATCTATCTGCCTGAGACAACATGATTGACAGACCACGATGCTTTGCCAGAGATGGTCTGCACTTGTCGCCCCTGGGATTCAGGTTACTGGCTAAGGCTCTTGCAACCCCTATAGTGCCTTTTTTAGGCAAAGTTCAAAGGACAAAACCACAACCGTAACAGGTACAAGCATGCAAAATCTGAAGGTAATGCTACTCAATGTTAGAAGTCTAAACCTCAAAATGCACTCTCTCGAGGCACTCCTAAAAATGGAGAACATCGATATCTGTGCAGTAACTGAGACCTGGTTCAAGGCTCCAGAGAGCACCCCTGCAATACCAGGCTACAACTCTTACCACACTTTTCGGCCACCAAACCAGGACAGAAACACTAAAGGTGGAGGAGTGTCAATATTCACCAAGGATATTCACACCACCAGGCTAGTTGCCCAACACAATGCATCTGAAATTCTCCAGGTGCAACTAACACTAGGTAAGACTGCAATCCAAATTGTAGCTTGCTACAGATCCCCCACTATACCCAAGATTCTCACTACACCTTTCTAAACATACTGGAAAATATTAAGATAGAACCAAACACCCTAATACTGGGTGATTTTAACTACCCTGCCATTAACTGGGAAAACTACTCCTGTACCAACACCTTTGCCCAATGGTTCTTGGAATTCATAAATTCCAACGCCCTGGATCAACTAGTCCATAGTCCCACCAGGGGGTCCAATATTCTAGACCTGGTCATTACCAACATGGGAAATCGATGCTCCATACCTATGGTCGCCCCCTCGTTAGTCAGGTCTGACCATAAGCTAATCACCCTTAACATCCAGATCCCACCCCCACTCCCCAGTAAGGAAACCTCCATAAAAAACTTCTCCAAAGCTAACTTCATACTACTCAAGTCAGAAGTGACAAACTTCATGACACCCATGCAGACGGGAACTGAAAGTTCAACTGCTGAATCCTGCACTAAGGCACTGTACGAGCACATCCACACATGCATGAATTGTGCCATTCCAAATAGAACCAAGGTGCTCTCATCCAAAAAAAAGGAAGCCAATCTGGTGGTCCCCTGCCATAAACAAACTTTACGTCAAAAGGAAGAAACTTTTGCAGAAAAGAGGAAAATCCCAGGATGCAAAAAACTCCCTTACAAGCCTCAGTAAGAAACTGAGATCCCTCATAAAATCCTCCAAAGCTAGTTACGAAAATAAAATTGCCAAAGATTCCAAAGACAACCACAAGGCATTCTATAACTATGTCAAGAATCTAAATGGCAATGCTCAGATCTGCTCTGAGCTAAAACAGAATGGCATTAAATATACTGATCCCAAGGATATTGCCAATATCCTAGCAGATCGATTCAGTACCAACTTCACCCCCCTCTCACCCCCTAAATGACCCATCTCAATACCGGAAGATTGCCAAATTCCGGTACTAATGGCCACACAGGTAAAAAACGCACTCTCCAAAGCTAAGAATACAGCATCCATGGGACCAGATGACATCCCGGGCTGTGTACTACATGAACAACAAAATGAACTGGCACCTCACCTAAGTGTCATGTTTAATCATAGCCTCACCTCAGGATTCGTGCCCACTGAGTGGCGCACAGCTACAGTTATCCCACTCCACAAGGGGGGATCCACCTTGGATCCCGGAAACTACCGTCCCATCAGTCTGACAAGCCTTATCTGCAAGGCCTTGGAGCATATTATCATGGAACTTATAAACAAAGACATTGGCAACCTTCAACCACTGGACACCACCCAGTTTGGGTTCGTGAAGGGCCGATCTTGTCTCCTGAACCTGAATGACTTCTTCGAATCAGTCTCCAGAGCCATGGACAAGGGTAAGGTGGTCCACACAGAGTATCTAGACCTTGCCAAGGCCTTTGACACCATCCCCCACTCTGGAATCATAGATAAACTTACTAAACTGGGCATTAATCCCTACATCACCCAATGGGTTGCTAACTGGCTTACTGAAAGAACCCACACTGTAAAAGTAGCCGACTCCAAATCCAGCTCCAGACAAGTGACAAGTGGAGTACCTCAGGGTTCAGTCCTGGGGCCGCTCTTGTTTGGCATCTACTTCTCTGAAGTACAGGCCAACACTAAGGGACTCTGGCTAACAAAGTTCGCAGATGACTGCAAACTGGGAGCCATTATTGAATCCCCAAATGATGTGGATACTCTACAAAAGGGCCTTACAGAAACAGATGCTTGGTGCCAGAGCCATGGGCTCAAGCTCAATGCCAAGAAATGTATAGTTATCCCCTTTGGGAAAAAACATGTATCCGTGAATTACCATATAGGTGGCAGTTCACTAAACACCGAAAGTGTGATAAGAGACTTAGGGACACAGGTGGACAGTGGTCTCACCTTCGATAACCACATTGCCACAACAGTCAGGAAATCCTTCTATGTGGCACACCTCATCACTAAGGGTTTTTCATCCAGAAAAAAGGAGGTCATTGTCCCACTGTACTCATCCCTCATTAGACCCATTATAGAATACAACGCCCTGTTTGGTATGTACCTCTCAAGACATCTGCAACAACTGGAAAGGCCACAGAAATACCCCACTAAAAGAATCACAGGCCTAAAGCAGATGCCCTTTGCTGACCACCTTAAAAAACTCCAGCTATACTCTGTCACATATCGTCTCCTCAGAGGCGATCTCTGCTTAACATACAAGGCCATGTCAAACCCAGAGCTTTTGGACATGCTACACTTAAAGAAATCCCAATCACTCAGAGCCACACGCTCCAGGGATCTAAACCTTGTCATCACAATAAACAAAACATGCTGGAGGGATAGGTTCCTGACCCAGAGACTCCCCAGACTCTGGAATAGATTGCCCATACATGTCAAGCAGAGTGCCTCTCTGGCCCTCTTCAAAAGGAACCTTGATGATTGGATGGGAGAAAGGAAATTCACCCCGGGGATCATGTCAGTTGCCCTGCTAGACAGGGGTCCAGGGAAGTAAATAGTGTGGGAAGAAATAGCAAGGGAATTGTTATGGCTAGGCTTGTATAGGCCCTAGGGCTGATAGCCTAGTACCAACGTATGAACCTATGCTTTGCCCAAAAATGGTTTTGAAAAAGAGACAAATAATTGATCCGACTTCCGGAAGGGTTTAGTCCTATGGAGGTAAAAACGAAGCTGTCTATGGACAGCTAATAAATGAAGCTTACGTTCACCTCTATTTTGGAAATTTGGGAAGAAGACTGGCAAATATTGGCTGCTGAGGACACTTTGGGAAGAAAGGAAGGGTTCATACGCAGTGAAACGCTATCCTTGTGGAAAACCAAATAGGGGGACAAGGAGGATAAGGCCTGCAACTCTGAAACTCTCTTGGCTGACACGATGGTGACCAAGAAGGCTGTCTTCCATGACAAAAACTTCATCGGAACTGAACCGGCTGGCTCGAAGGGGGGGAGAGGTCAAAAGCCTGAAGGACCAAAGTCAGATCTCAGGGGGGCACCATTTCTTTAACTGGTGGTCGCAATAAAAAAGTGCCCTTCAGGAAAGCTTTACACAATTTGGCAGAAGCCAGAGCAACCTTATTTTAACCCACATGAAAATTAGAGATGGCAGCCAGCTGAACCTTGATGGTGGAAGCACTTGCGCCTGATCGAAAAAGATCGACCAGAAAATCCAGTATGACCGGAACTGGGGCTGTAAACAGATTCAGATTGCACTGAGAGGCCCAAACGCAAAAACGTCTCCACTTGCTATTGTAGAGTTTCCTAGTGGAGGCTTTAAGAGAAGCTACCAGAATATTCTTAATAGGGGACAAACGTCCGGGAGTCCTGATGATCATGGGAACTGGAGCAGCCAAGCCGTCAGCTAGAGACTGTCCAGGTTGAGCAGGGGCAAGCCCGATGGGTGAGAAATCAGATCCAGGCATGGATCTAGAGTCCATGGAGGAGCCAACAGATAAGATCATAGGAAGGGAAACCACACTTGACGCGGCCAGAAGGGAGCTATGAGAATGACTTTGCACTGCAGCTGGCAAGTTCTCTGAAGGAAATTTGGAATAAGAGGCAATGGGGGATAAGCATACAGTAGCCCTGGAGGCCAAGCATGGACTAGAGCGTCCCTGGGGACATCCCCCGGAAGGGGGATGAGAGAGAAGAAGTTGCTGCACTTCGCGTTGGAAGGAGATGCGAAGAGATCGCAGAAAGGTTGACCCCAAACACGGAAGATCTTCTCCGTCACTGATTGTTTCAGAGACCACTCGTAAGACAGAAGGATTGTCCTGCTGAGACTGTCCACTAGAATGTTGGAGCATCACGGGATGTGCGTTGCTATGAGAAACCGGCTGGTGGATATGGCCCACTCCCAAACCCTCATGGCCTTGCGACAAAGGGGGGTAGGATCGGGTCCCTCCCTGTTTGTTTATATACCAGACTACAGACATGTTGTCTGATTGAATGGCTATCATCCCCAGAGGTAGGACAGGGTGGAAGGCTCTCAACCCTAAAAGCACTGCCCTCATCTCCAGGACATTGATGTGTAGCTTGGTCTCTGGAGGGGACCACGTGCCCTGGACCGTTCTTCCCAGGAAATGGCCCCCCCCACCCGAGCTGGGAAGAGTCCGTGGTCACTGTGGCTTGAGCCGGAGGGGCTAGAAAGCTGCTCCCCGTGAAAATGTCCACTGACTGAAGCCACCACTGGAGTGACGTTCTGCATGTCCAATTGATTCGAATGTGGAAATTCATCGGAAGGTCTAGACAGAACCATTGAACTGCTAGATTCCACTGAAGGACTCTCATGTGAAGACGTGCAAGAGGGAGGATAGAGATTGCGGCTGCCATCGAACCCAGGGCCCTGAGAACATAGGCTGCTGTGACTACTGAGTGATCCAAGATAGCCGATACATGGAGTCTGAGATTTTCTATCCTTTCCAGGGTGAGAAAAATCTTTGACTGAATCAAATCCAACCGTGCTCCGATGAAGTCTATGATCTGAACTGGAGTGAGGTGGGACTTGTTGATATTGATCGTGATGCCTAACTTGTGAGCCAGACCGAGGAAGTAGTGTAGGGCCTGACACAAGAGACATTTGGTGGATGCAGCGAAGAGCCAGTCGTCTAGGTAGGGGAATACCTGAATGCCCTGAAGTCTCAGGTAAGCCGCTACGACCGCCATAACCTTGGTGAACACCCTGGGGGCTGTGGTGAGACCAAAGGGGTAGGGCTCTGAATTGAAAGTGACTGGCCCCTAGCTGGAAGTGTAGAAACCTCCTGGAGCTCCTGTGGACCTCGATGTGATAGTAAGCATCCTGGAGGTCTAACGAGCACATCCAGTCGCATTCTCTCAGAAACGGTAGAATGGACTGTAGAGTGACCATCCAGAATTTTTGTTTCACTACCGACAAGTTGAGGATAGACAGGTCCAGAATGGGCCTGAGGTCCCCCGTCTTCTTTGGCACTAAAAAGAACCTGGAGTAGATGCCTGATCCGGATTGATCTGAGGGGACCAGCTCGATGGCTCGTTTTTGTAGCAGCTTCGCAACTTCTAAAGCTGCAGCCTCCCTGTGAGCGGGTGGAACATTAGGAAGGTGTGTTGGAGTTATGGGGCATGAAATGAAGGGGATAGAATATCCTCTGGATATGATGTTTAAAACCCAGCGGTCTGCAGTAATGGACTCCCATGCTGCTGGATGTAAAGAAAATCTTCCCCGACTGCCTCCAGAGTAGAGCAGCCGGGCAACCCCTCAGGGTTGCTGTGCGGGTCTGTCGAAAAAAGGTTCCCTAGACCCGAAGTTTCTGGGACCCCCTCTGCCTCTGGGACGGCGTCAGTCTTGTCCACCTCTGCCTCTGGGGGATGAATATTCCTGAGTGTCACGAAAGGACTGTGATTTCCGGAACCACATCTTCTTTTACCCCTTTTGGTTCCTGGAATATGACCTCTGGGGGTTAGAGAAGCGGATTCCGACGGCTGACAAAGTCTTTCCGTCATTCTCACTCTGGGTTAGTGCGTCACGTACAGTCTTCCCAAAGAGGGATGATCCATCGAAAGGGGCGTTGATGAAAGACGCCTTAAAGGGGTCTGCAAATTGACACAGCCTGATCCAGGCGTGACGCCTCAAGACAATGCCTGTACCAGCATCTCTAGCGGCTCCCTTCGTAGCATGAGAGAGGAGACGCATAGAGGTATTTGTCACTGATTTCAGTGTAGTCATCTTCGCAGTGAAAGACTGCTTGCCCTGTTGCGACAGAGACTCCTGGGGCGACTCAGTTAGTTCTGATATAAGGTCTCGCTGCAGTCGGAAAACGTGTGCCAAGTAATTCAGCGCACAAATAGAAAATGTCGCTGACGAGTACATGCGCTTCCCGAAATGATCCATCAACCTGGACTCTTTGTCTGGAGGATGAACCGAGGAACTCTCCTGTGCCAGTTCATTCTTTGTGGCAGCTGCAACCACCAAAGCATCTACCGGGGCTCCTTTGGACCATGCCTGCCTGTCTGACGGCGGGGAAAGAATTTTGTCTGGCCTTTTGGGTATAGGCTCTACGGTGTCAGGATCCTTCCATGCCCTAGTGGTGATGAGGTCCACCAAAGAGTCCGCTGGAGGGGAGACCCAGGAAGTAGATGGGCCCACACCAAAGGCCTCCAGGAATACGGACTCATCCGCAGCCGGTTTGAGGGCTGACCAACCTCCTCTTTGGTGGAGGATCTCCATAATGTCTCCGAACGAGACGTCCTCAGTAGGTGATCTGGGGGAACCCTCTCGTTCATCCAAGTCCATATCAGTAGTAATGGACTCAGGGGAGTCCAAGTGCCTCCTCTTACACTTGCGCGTAGGAGGTTCCTCTCCAGTGGGATTCTCTGGAGAGGATTCGTAAGCCTCCGAGGGCTCCCTGAGGGGAACAATCTGGGGTTGCTTTGGCACGGGCTGTCCCTAAGACAGGGTAATGGGAGCAGAATCCAAAATCAGAGGGGTATGGGTAGGATCCAAGTAGGTGAGCTGTGGTCTCAACCCCTGGGAGAGAACCCTTTCCACTGCCCCGAATGCCGATGGAGAGCACACCTCCATAGAACATAAGGAACAGGCTCTCCCCGGCACCGAAGCAGGGATTGGAGCCAACGGAGGGGTAGTCCGGGCACTGAGGATGGGATCCGAAAGAGCAAGATCTCGACCCTCGGGTCCGACTCCCCGACCACGGCTCCAAGAGTCTCCTGGATCCAAGATCGGATCCGAGGAACTCAAGGTGACGGCCGACGTCGAGGAAACGAGAACCATTGGCACTGACCCAACAGCTCCGAAAGGTCTCGGACCCGAGAACCCCGAAGCGTCGGGTCGGATCGGGGAAGGAGCAATAGGGTGGAACATAGCTGAAGAAGGAGGACCCTCTCCAATGGGAGAGGGCCTGGGTAAGACCCCATCTGAATCTGGTTCTGAATGAACCTCATCAGCCTGTCCATATCCAGGTCAGAGACACTCTGAGTCGACCTGGAGGAAGTGACCGACTCGGGTCTGGGCCGGATCTGAGGGGAGTGCCTCGGCTCCGATGGCTCCAGCGAGAAATGGGGAGAGCGGAGCCGAGGAGAATGAGACCTGGGTGCCTTTGAAGAGGGG
The DNA here is from genome assembly GCF_019279795.1 of Protopterus annectens. Classification (NCBI taxonomy): domain Eukaryota; kingdom Metazoa; phylum Chordata; order Ceratodontiformes; family Protopteridae; genus Protopterus; species Protopterus annectens. The sequence continues at coordinate 1,409,886,338 of NC_056743.1, forward strand.
TTGGAGAAAGACTCCCTGTCTGGTGATCTTTTTCTGGGCCTGTCCTTCTCCTTGTGGTGCTTCTCCTTATCCCTTCTGTCCCTACCTCTCTGGGATGACTCTGATGAAGCAGGCCTGGTGGGAGGTTGAGTCCCTGCCTGCACAGTGTCACTGGCTGGGGAGGAAACCACGGCAGACACTAGGGCAGAAGCTGGTAACAGACCCTTAGCCACAAGCTTAGCCCGGCGATCCTTCAAAGCCCTAGGGTTAAAGCCTGAACAAATGTCACAGGATGCAGACAAGTGGGTGACCCCTAAACACAGAACACACAGAGTGTGGCCATCGGCTGGTGAGAGCTTGTGACCACACTCTGTGCACTTCTTAAGAGAACCTTAGGCTGATCAGCTATAGTAGAGACAGAAAAAGCCCTAACGGCCCACTCACACACACACTTAAACAGGGATTGGGCCTAGGTGGAAAACCAGTATCACAAACAAAAACACTTATAACTAACTTTATTTTTTTTTTACAACTAACATGATCAAATGCAATGGGAGGAAAAAAAGGGAAAGGTATTCACACTCAACTATCACAAAAAGACCAAAAAACCTTACCACCTTGCTTAGTGCTCAGAGACCACGATGCTGACTCTTAGAGCGGCAAACAACATCTGGGGCTAGATAGGAGGAAGTGATGTAATATAGGTAAGGGAGGAGCTTGGAGCTGATGCTTGAAAAGTTTTGCCGGCTCGGATCCGTATACCCATATGTGCAGAATGAATGAAGTCAACTACTTCAGATCAACTTCCAATATCCCCTTTAGGTTGAGTTAAAAGAAGACCGAATCTGCAAAAGCAGTGCCTTGATTTCTTCTCCTATTATTCTACATCCACTTGCATCACATATTCTAGTTAATGCTGCAGAAGGGCTTCAAATATAAAGCAACCAGCTGTGACAAAAGATATTCCTATTTTCCTTACTTACTGTTACAGGAAACAAGATATCCACAAGTATTTTAAGTTCTTTTTAGGGGCATCATCAATTCAGTAAATTCATCGGGGAACTTAATATATTTTAATTCTGTTCAAACATTATACTTCCACTCTATCAAATGTCTTCTCTGCATCCAAACTTAACACCCTTAAAGATTGTCTCTTCTTACAAACAATGCTGCTTTTAAAATACTATCAAATGTCTGTCATATGAAATGTCAGCCTACCTCCTATGAATTTACACTTGTCAGTGTCCATTAATTCTGGCATCAGTTTCTCAACCTAATATACCATCACATTCATAAACAGTTGATACACATGGTGAAATATTGAGACATGTCAATGGGATAACAGCCCAGTCAAAACCTTCCTCTTCATTGGTATTTTTGTTGCAACTACCTACACTCCATGACCCCCAGAGGCAAAAACACATGTGAACTCCACAACCCTTCACACCACATACCACACATAGTCCACACATTTATCTCACAACCACCAAGGCCTAACCATAAACCCAACATATTACTCATAGGAGACTGCATTGTGAAACCCACACATGTACCTCTCACCAGGCTGGATAAGGAGAAAGTTACTGTTGCTTGTCAGGTGCCAGAATCTGCCATAAAACACACACACTCACAACAAAGTACAGTTTTGTACCTACCATAAATGTAGATGTTCGAGTGTTCACCCTGCTGCAGTCATCACACTTGGGTTATCTTGTCATCAGGCGGTCCCGCAGTCGGCCTGAATTCCAAAGTCTTGGTCTGGCGTCAGTTGCTGTCACTTCTTCCCTGACGTCAGTGTGCCAGGGGTATATATGATGCATCCGACGCCATTTTCTTCAGTTTTTCTTGCCCCAGATGTCAGGTGCCCCCCAAAAAGGTGGTCAGTAATTAGTACCAATCTATGAAATTTAGCACAAACACAACAACCCTCCAGCTATAAGCAAATACATCAGAAAGGTATTGTAAAGATTTGGTTAGTTAGGTCAGAGGGGATGGAGGGAGGGTAACCTGGACTGCAGCAGGGTGAACACTCGAGCATCTACATTTATAGTAGGTACAAAACTGTACTATGTTCATCGTGTTACCCTGCTGCAGTCATCACACTTGGGTAGAATCCCAAAGCTAAGGATGGGAGGAGGAGGAGGAGTCAAAGAGGGTTAGAGGAGGCTAGAAGGCCCTGCAGGACTGCAGTGGCGAAGCCAGCTCTAGTCTTAGAGTAAAGTGGTAAGTGGTAGTGTTTGGTGAAGGTGTGTACTGAACTCCAAGTTGCAGCTTCCAAAATATATTTGGTTGGCACCCCCGAGGAAGGCTGTAGATGTAGCTACTGCCCTGGTAGAGTTGGGCCTTATGGTAGCAGGAACTGGTTTTCCATGATGGGTATAGCAAAAACGAATGCAATGTCCTATCCATTTGGAAATGGTCTGTTTTGATATAGCCTTCCCTTGTGAAGCTGCAGCATAGGATACAAAGAGCTGGTCAGATTTTCTGAAAACCTTAGTTTTATCCAAGTAGTAATGAAGTTGCCTGTGAAGGTCCAAGGAATGCAGGAGTCTTTCTCCTTTGTTCTGTGGATTTAGAAAGAAGGTGGGTAAGTGGATGGTTTGATTTAAAGCCAGACTGGATACCACCTTAGGCAAGAAGGAAGGATTAGTTCGTAGAGAAACTCTGTCTTGATGGAAAATGAGGAAAGGTTGCACTGCCATTACTGCCTGAAGCTCTGAGACTCTTCTGGCTGAAGTTATTGCTAGCAGCAGGGCAGTCTTCCATGATATAAACTTTAGATCAGCAGAGAAAGCTGGTTCAAAGGGAGGTAGCGTAAGTTTTTCCAGAACAAAGTTGAGGTCCCAGGTTGGTATAGGTGCTCTCCTGGGAGGCCTAATGTTTTTGCCCCTCTGAGGAACTGCCTTAGAAGTGGATGTGAAAATAAGGGTGGATCCGTGTTGTAGTGGGCTGAAATAGCTGAAGCGTGGATTTTAATGGATAAAAAAGAAAGTCCTTTGTGCAACATCTCAGTTAAATACTGTAGAATCTGAGGCATGTGAGGCTGAAGGGTATTTTGGCCTTTAGCTTGGTTCCAGGCGCAAAACCTTTTCCATTTGTCCGAGTAGGCCTTCCTGGTACTGGGCCTCCTAGCTTCCAGAATAACATCCATAACTGCTTGAGGAAGAGGAGCTGGCTGGATGCTTAGGTGATTTGCCATGCAGCCAAATTTAAGGTTTTGAGCTGGCTGTGTAGAATCTGATTGTCTTGCTGTGTGAGCAAATGGGCAATTTGTGGTAAAATCCAAGGTGTGCCCTGAGCCATATTCCTTAATAGTGGGTACCAGTGCTGGCGTGGCCAGTCTGGGGCTATGAGTATCATTCGTGGTCTCTCCTTTCTGACTTTCAGAAGCACCTTTGAGAGAAGGGGCAATGGAGGAAAGGCATATACTGTCAGGTTTTTCCAACTGAATGAGAGTGCGTCCACTTTCCAAGCTTGATGGTGAAGTGTCCTTGTACAAAATTTTGTTAGCTGATAGTTTTGGGGGCTGGCAAACAGGTCTATGTCTGGGTGGCCCCATTTTTGAGTTATCACTGCAAATACTTGTGGATCCAGTTTCCAATCGTGGGGATCCATGATGTTTCTGCTGAGGTTGTCTGCCAATGTGTTCTTTTTTCCTGGCAGGAATTGAGCTTGTAGCTGAACTTGGTAAGCCAGTGCTGTGTTCCACAAGGTCATTGCTTGCCTGCATAGAGGGTAGGAGTGTGTACCCCCTTGTTTGTTTATGTACCACATTACTGTGGTGTTGTCCGTCCTTATTGTAAGCTGTCCTGGATGTAAGAGGTTATTGAAGGCTGTCAGAGCATTCTGTACAGCTAGCATCTCTTTTTGATTGATGTGCAGATTCCTTTGATCTGCAGTCCATATGCCTTGAACGCACTGTCCTGCCATGTGTGCCCCCAGGCATAGTCCGATGCATCTGTTGTCATAGTTTGCCTGGCTGGGGGCAAGGTGAAAGGCTGACCCTTGTTGAGGTGACATGCCTGTGACCACCATAGAAACTCTTGTTGAAGGCAGGGAATGAGAGATTTCATTGTGTCCAAGCTGTGGCTGTGTTGAGACCATACGCTTTTTAGGTACCACTGTAATTTCCTCATATGCAGCTTTGCAAATGGTATTAGTAGTATGCAAGATGCCATGAAGCCCAAGGCCTGCAGAATTTTTCTTGCAGAGAGTTGGGTCTTTGTTGCCATTGTTTTGAAATATTGAGTCAGTTGTAGTTGTTTGTCTGGCATCAGATAAGCCTTCTGGGCCGTTGTATTCAAGCTGGCACCCAGGAATGTCATATTTTGTGAGGGTACTAGTTTTGATTTCTTTTCGTTTACTGTGTACCCTAGGCAACTTAGAAGATGTTTTACAAAAGCCAGATGTTGTAAGAGGATGTCCTTGCTTTCTGCTTGGATGAGGCAGTCGTCCAGGTATGGGTATATTTGAATTCCTCTTTGTCTGCAGTATGCAATTACTGGTGCCAGGCATTTTGTGAAAACCCAGGGCAGTGTAGAGAATTGGTAATGGGTTGAACCTGCAATGAAACGGAGGTATCTTCTGCAATTTTGTCTGATAGGGACATGCAGGTATGCCTCCTTGTGGTCCAATGTTACTAGCCATGCTTTCTTGCCCAACATGGGAAGAAGCTGCTGTAGTGTTAGCATCTTGAATTTAGGTACTTGTAAGAAGGTGTTTAGAAATGAAAGGTCCAGAATTAGTCTCCAGGCATTGTCCTTTCTGGGAACTAGAAAGAGTCTTGAGTAAAATCCTTGGCCTTGCTCCCGTGTAGGTACCAGTTGAATGGCTCTCATGTCCATGAGAGCTGTAATTTGTTTTTGTGCCTCTGCCCAATGATTTTGTAGCAGGTTTGGCATTCCTCTTTTCGTTGGCAAGGTGTGGAAAGGGAATCTGTACCCTTGTGAAATTACGTCTAGAACCCATTTGTCCTTTGTGACAATGTGCCAGTTGTCTGAAAAAAGTGCTACTTTTCCTCCCAAGGGAGCTGCCAAGAGAGTCTTGCTTGGCCATATCAGGTTTAAGTCATTGAGTTTGCCTTCTAGTAGTTTGGGGCCTGTCTTCTCCTCCCTTCTGTGTTGCAGTGCCCCATTGTCAAGGTTTGTAGTGGGTTTGTGGTTATCCTCTGCCTCTTGAGCGTCTGTATTTACCCCTCTGTGGTCTGTCAGTAGCTGGAAAGGACCAATTTTCTGTTGGCCAATTTCTGCTGAAGCGAGGGGGCTGAACCTGTAGAAAATCTTTGACCATCTGCATAGATTTTGCCTTATCCTCCATTTTCTTTAAGACTTCTTCTGCTTTAACTCCAAATAGGACATCCTGCTGTAAGGGAGCATCTAGAAGCTTTGCTTTAACATGATCAGGCAGAGTTTGTTCCTTTAACCAAGCATGCCTACGTATAAAAGACCCAGTAACAGCTGCTCTACAGGAAGCCTCCAAAGAATCAAATCCACATTGTAAAGTATGTTTGCCCACCTGTTCAGCTGCATGCAACAGATCCTGCATTTCTTTCAATTCAGACTGTTGAGAGAGTGTGCTCATTTTTTGTCTTATTTGAGACATTAGAAATTGCTGGTATTTTAGCATGTGAAATTGACAATTTAGTGTTCTCATAGCTAGAGTGGCTGAGGTGTAAACCTTTTTCCCCCACCTGTCTAGTGCTCTGGAGTTCCTTTCAGAGGGTACAGGATTTTTCACCATAGAAGCCTTAGCCCCTTTGGGACCCTGGGAGATATTCTCTGGATCAGCAACAGGGCTTTTACAAAGGAATTTGTGGGAGTCAGGCACTCTATAATATCTGTCTGGTTTGGCTGGAGCAGGAGGCAGAGAATCTGGATTTAAACTAGATTCTAAGTAAACATCATTCACAATGTCTAAAACTGGGGGGATAGCAAGAGGTCTGTGCTGGGGGAGTAAAAGAAACTCTCTGAGCCTTTTCTTTGAGTCAGAGTAGTCCTGACCTTCCCAGAGAAAATGTTCCCTCATAGTGTGTAAAGTTTCCCCAAAGGAGTAGTCTTCAGGGGGAGAAGCTGAGGGAATGGAATCCTCAGCATCAGAATCTTCATAAGGGGGAAAGGAGTAATCTTGGTCCTCAGAGGAGCCTGAGGAAAAAGACACTTGATCAGAGGAGGCATAATCTTCCTCTTGTCTAGGCCTTTTGTCGGGGGGGGGTTGGGAACCCCTGATTAAAGAGATCAAATCTTCAGCCATTTTAAGCATCTGTTTCTTAGGCATGGGGCCTTGAAATGGAGACTGAAGTGCAGTCTTTTTTGGTTTAATAGGAGTCTTAAGCTTAGGATACGTTTTTATAGTGAGCGTCGTCGGTCTGAAGACACCTTCAGAAACCGAAGGTGTTTCTGCAGCACCATCGCTTTCTGCAATGTCGTCGGTAGGGGCTAAAGAAAATGGCTGCGTCGGCCTAGCACTCTCCGCCAAAGGCTCCGAAGTGGTCTCAGGTTCCAATTCTGCGGTAGCCAGGGGCTGCATAGGAGCCTCACTGAAAACGGGTGAACCGGAGACCGGCCCAGCTGAGGCCCCAGAGTCTGGCTTGGGTCTAGGCTGCCTGTCCTTATTCTTGTGTTTTTTGTGCACGCCGGTAGTCGGTTGCTCCGATGGCATTGTGTAGTTAAATTTTTACCGAAGTAGTGCTGTGCGAAATCAAAGCGTCTTTTTATAGTACTCTTATTGAACCTAGCACAAAAGCGACAACCAGTGATGTCGTGGTCTGGGCCTAGGCAAGGTATACAATAAGAATGAAAATCCTTATGAGGTATTTGCTTCCCACAAGAAATACAATTGTTAACTTTTTCTGACATCGGTCTGAGGCAAGAAAAGTTTCCCCAACGGGGTACTTAGCTTTATTGAAGACTTTGGATCTGAAATTCGACTTCGAAAATCTCAGGAGTCGGCCAACCGGCACTTGCGAACTGCTTCTGCTTCGGGCACCGCGCGGCAAGAAAGACTGAAGAAAATGGAGTTGGATGCATCATATATACCCCTGGCGCACTGACATCAGGGAAGAAGCGACAGCAACCGACGCCGGACCAAGACTTTGGAATTCAGGCCGTCTGCGGGACTGCCTGACGACAAGATAACCCAAGTGTGATGACTGCAGCAGGGTAAGACGATGAACATCAGGTACTGTTATGACTCATAGTCCACAGTGGTGTGAACGACTTGATACGTACCTCCCTGGACTATATGAAGACAGACATGAGTCAGCTTGCTGAATACATATCCCAGGCAGGTATGTCCCTAGCCTTAAGCAGCATTCTACTATCACCCAGAATGATGCCTCGATACAAACAGAAAATGACTGACTTTAACAATTGGCTTAGTTTCTGGTGTCATTTCTGGGGGATCCAATACTCGACAGCCTGGGAAGATATGATTGACAGACCACGATGCTTTGCTCAAGATGGCCTGCATCTCTCACTTGGGCATCAGACTTCTGGCAAAGGCCCTTGCCTCCCTCATAGTGCCTTTTTAGGAAAGCCATGAGGTTGATACTACCAACATAAAAATTTCAACAAAACACAAATTAAAGATCATGCTGCTAAACGGTAGGAGTCTAAACATGAAACTGCACTCATTGCAAGCATTCTTAACCCTGGAAGATGCTGACATTTGTGCAATCACACAAACCTGGTTCAAAGCTGCGGACAGCACCCCAGCCTTACCTGATTACTCGACCAATCATACAGTCAGACCCCAAAACTGTGAGCAGCAAAGCCAAAGGAGGTGGAGTTTCAATATATATTAAGGACACACACACTTCCAGGCTGGTCAAACAGTATGACATACAGGAGACACTCCAGGTGCAGTTAACTGTTGACAAGACCCCTATTCAAATCATAGCTAGCTACAGGCCCCCAAATTTGACTCAAGATGCCCACTCCATCTATCTGGACCTCTTTGAATCTATCCAGATTCAACCCTTAACCTTGATCCTGGGCGACGTTAACTACCAATCCACAGATTAGAAAAAATACTCATGCCAGAACACAAATGCCCAGATGTTATCAATGCGAATGCCTTGGAACAGCTAGTTGATACCCTACAAGAGGTGATAATATCTTGGACTTGGTATTAACCAACATGAGTAACCACTGCAGCACCCCTACAGTATCAACCTCCCTGGTAAGATATGACCATGATCTGACTTTCGAAGTCACCATCTCCCCTGACCCCCCTTTAGCTAGAGTCAAGCAAAAAAAAAAAACTTCTCCAAAACTGATTACAAGCGTGTGAGGGATGGTATAAAAACAGCTTCACAGCCCTGTCCCCCCTCTGTAGAAACTGGCACCAATGTCCAAATCTACATCAAAATACTATATGAGCATTTATATAGCTGCATGGACTCAGGAATACTTGAAAGGACAAAATCATCCTCAGCAAGTAAGAGTAAATCTGTCTGATGGACATCTGCAATAAATAAACTATATAACAAATGGGAAAAAAATTGCTGTCCAGGACCAAGAAGGAGCATGTGCCCAATTGGAAGCACTCTCTCCTTAGCCTGAACAAGCAAATAAGAGCACTAGTGAAATCCACTAAAGCCAACTTTGACACCAAATTGGCCACATCTACTACAGACAATCATAAGCCCTTCTTCACATATGTCCGCAATCTCAAAGGAAGCACCCAGATCTGTTCAAAACTAGCAGTCAAGGACACCAAATACACAAATGCTGTAGATACAGCCAACCTACTGGCTGACAGATACAGCGAAAACTTCACCCCTCTTTCCCCATCAGTAAATCAGGACATTCCCAGTACTTGCCACCTACCCCTTATCTCTAGGGAACAGGTCATCACTGCCCTCTCAAAGACAAAAAATACAGCCTCCATGGGACCTGATAACATCCCGGGCTGCATCCTACATGAACTCAGGGATGAACTTGCAGCACCATTATGCACCCTATTCAACCAAAACCCCAGTACCAGCTTTGTCCCAGCCAAGTGGAGGAGAGTCACTGTCATCCCTTTACACAAAGGTGGAGTGCCCACTGATTTGAGAAATTACAGACCTAACTAGCCTGATCTGCAAAGGCCATGGAATGGATTATCATGGACCTCATTAACAGGGACACTGGCAACCTCCAAACCTCGACCACACACAGTTTGTCTTTGAAGGGGAGGTCATATCATTTAAATCTGGTCGACTTCTTTGAGACAGTCACCAGAGCCATGGACGAGGGGAAGACGGTGCACACCACCTACCTTGACCTGGCCAAAGCCTTCGACATGATTCCCCACTCATTCATAATAGATAAACTCTCTCAACTAGGCATCAATCCATATGATACCAGATGGGTAGCAAACTGATAGAACCCACCTAATCAAAATAGGGAAAGCCACCTCAAGCAGTAGACCCATAATGAGCGGCGTACCCCAGGGATCGGTTTTGGGGCCTCTGTTATTCGAGATGTACTTATCTGACATGCAAGGGAAAACTAGTGGGCTATTGCTGAGCAAGTTTGCAGATGACTTGCAAGCTGGGTGCGGTCATGAATTCCCCAAGCGATGCGGACATCCTCCAAGAGAGTCTCACCCAAACAAATGACTGGTGCCAGAAACAGCCTCAAGCTGAATGCCAAAAAATGCATCATCCCCTTTGTGGAGAGTTACGTCCCCACATATCACATTAATAACAATGTCTTAAGGATGCAATCAGTAGTGAGGGATTTGGGCACCCAGGTTGATAGCAACCTGACTTTTGACCACCATGTTGTTTCCGTTGTACAGAAGGCTTTCTACATGGCCCATCTCATAATTAAGAGTACCTCATCCAGGGACAAGGATGTCATAACAACCCTGTATTCCTCCCTTACAAGGCCAATTATTGAATAAACCCCACCTTCGGCATGTACCTCGCAAAGCACATGCAGCAGCTGGAAAGAAAAAATAAATTATGTACCTACCATAACATTCTATGTTAGTTGTCCTTCATCTCGCCTTCCTTCTTGCTGTTTGGGTTCGGAGCTGATCCTCGGCTCTGACTCAGCCTACTTCTATAGCTCGAGAGCTATTTACTGGCTCGAGGCTAACCCTTATCCCAGAATGCCCAGCGTCAGCTGCCCAGATCTCATTTGTGATAGCGCACGCTAGACATATAAAGTAACCAGTAACCTAAAACTGATTTACCAAAATAACAGATCAGAGTAAACTGTCATAAAATTACCTGGCATGTGAACCAAGAAAAAGGAAATCAGCCAGTGAAACCATAGTGAACTCCTCTCAATCCTCCAGGAAGGGGGAAGGAGGGGGGGGGGAGCAAGAAGGAAGGCGAGATGAAGGACAACTAACATGGAACGTTATGGTAGGTACATAACTTCTTTATGTTAAGTTGTCCCATCTCGCCTTCATTCTTGCTGTTTGGGACAGCATCCCTAGCACCTAAAGACCCCGGGTGGCTCATTGAAATAGACTCTTCAGAACAGTAGAACCAAAGGAAGCCCTGCTCCGGGAGACCACATCCACTTTGTAATGAGAGATAATGGTATCAGGGTTTGCCCAAGTGGCAGCTGCACAAATTGAGTCTATGGGCAACTTAGACTGAAAGGCTACAGACATGGCTAATGCTCTAGTAGAATGACCTTTCGGTTTTGCTGGTAGATGTTTATGCCTTAACTGATAAAGGCAATGGTGTCAGATAACCATTTGGATAAGGTCACCTTAGAAACTGGAAGGCCTTGCTTATTGTGAGCATAGGAGAGAAATAATTGGTCTGACTTTCTTAGCTCTTTGGTCTTATGAAGGTAAAAATGTAATTGTCTGTGCACATCCAGTTGGTGAAGACCATATTCTGCCTTGTTGCTATAATTGGGAAAGAAGACGGGAAGATCAATGGATTGATATAAATTGTTTTCTGAACAGACTTTTGGTAAGAAGGATGGGATGGTTTTCAGAGAAACTCTATCTTTGTGAAACACCATATAAGGAGTATGAACACAGAGTGCTTGGAGTTCTGAAACATGTCTAGCTGAGGTAATAGCAACCAGAAAAAGTGTTTTCCAAGAAAGAAAGGGACATGAAGCTGCTGGTTCAAATGAAGGCAGAATCAAAGAAGTCAAAACTAAACTGAGATCCCAAGGAGGAGGTGGATCCCTCACTGGGGGTCTAAGAAGAGATGTTCCTCTCATGAAGGCTTTGCAGAGCTTATGAGACATTATACTAGAATTAAGAATTACAATATGAAAATTAGATATGGCTGCCAGTTGTACCCTGATGGTATCAGCAGCTGCACCCGACTGAAAAAGCTCTGCTAGAAATTCTAGAATTTGATGGACTGGGGCTGAAAAGGGGTCTAAATTTCTAAATTCTGCCCAGTAAGAAAATCTTTTCCATTTGCTAGCATAAGTCTTTCTCGTAGTTGACTTATGGGAGGATACAATAATATCGCGAACTGCTGGGGAGATACTTGGAAACCTGGCTAAGGTAGGAAGTGGAGAAACCAAGCGGTGAGCTTGAGTCTGAACGGATTGGTGTAACACGCCTGACTGATGAAATAAACAGATCTGGCACTGGGTCCAGAACCCAAGGCTGGTCTAGAAGGTGAAGGTGCTGGAATGGAAACCATATCTGTCGAAGCCAATAGGGGGCAATGAGGATCATTTTGCAACCCAACGATTTTGCTTTCTGTATGAGTCTTGGAATTAGGGGAAAAGGGGGAAATGCATAAAGGAGTCCCTGAGGCCAATCGTAGACTAGAGCGTCCCTGGGAGTTTGACCTGGAGGAGGAAGCAGGGAGAAGTAGCTGCTGCATTTGTTTTTGAGGGGGTGGCAAATAGATTGCAGCAAGGCTGGCCCCATTTGCGGAAGATAAGGTCAGCAACTTCCTGATTCAGAGACCACTCGTGAGGCATGAGGATAGCCCTGCTGAGCCTGTCCGCTATTACGTTGGATTTCCCAGGGATGTGCATTGCTGTCAGAAAACATTGAGATGAAATAGCCCATTCTCATAGCCTGAGGGCTTCTCGACACAAGGGGTAGATCCTGGTCCCGCCCTGCTTGTTGATGTACCACACAACTGACATGTCTGTTTGGATAGTAACAGTCCTGGAAGGAAGAGAGTCTTGAAGAGCTTGCAATGCTAGGAACAACGCTCTCATCTCTAGGACATTGATATGCAGATGGTACTCGTGAGGTTGCCACATGCCTTGGACTGTCCTGCCTAGATAATGCCCCCCCACCCTATCAGGGAGGCATCCGTGGCCACTGTGGCTACCAGAGGGGGTTGAATGAAAGGTCTGTCCTGAGTCACCAGTGGGGAGACCATCCAGCAAGAGAGGTGTCTTTTGCATGTTTCTGTAATCAGGATCATGTGAGACATGGGTAGTTCCTGGAAGGACCACTGCGTGAAGAGAAGCCACTGAAGGACTCTCATGTGGTAACGCACTAATGGTACAAGAAGAATGGCAGCTGCCATGGAGCCTAGAACTTGCAGGACATGTCTGACATGGACCTTTCTGCTCTGCATTAGAAATGACACTTGTTGGTGAACAGAGAAAACTCTTTCCTGAGGTAACTTTGCAAACATCTGTTTTGTGTTTAATTCTGCTCCTATATATGTAACAGACTGACAGGGCAACAAGGCAGATTTTTCGAAATTTACTGTAATGCTTAGTTGGGTGCAGGTTGATATTGTATAATCCCGTGCCTCTAAGAGTTGATGCCTGGTGGTAGCAGTTAGGAGCCAGTCGTCTAGATAGGGAAACACCTGGAATCCTTGACGTCTCAGGTGAGCCGTGACTACTGCCATACATTTGGTGAACACCCTGGGGGCTGTGGTGAGACCAAAGGGCAGAGCTCTGAACTGATAATGACTGGCCACTACCCGGAAGTGAAGAAATCTCCTGGAGCATCTGTCCATTTTGATATGGTAGTACACATCCTGGAGATCTATGGAGCACATCCAGTTGTCCTGACCCAGAAAGGGGAGAATGGACTGCAGTGTTACCATCTGAAACTTTTCTTTTTGTACAGATTTGACCAATCTGCTGAGATCCAGTATTGGTCTCCAGTCCCCTGTCTTTTTTGGTTCTAAAAAGAATTTTGAGTAAGTTCCGGATCCTAGTTGGTTTGTGGGGACTTCCTGAATGGCTCTATTTCTAGCAGTTCTGAAACTTGAATAACTGCTTGCTCCCGTATATTGGGTGGGACATCTGGGATGGACTTTTTTGACTTTAGAGGGGGTTGATGAAAGGGGATTTTGTAACCTCCAGATATGATAGACAGTACCCATTTATCTCTTGTTATATTTTGCCAGGCTTTTGGGTACAGGGAAAGTCTTCCCCCGACTGCCTCCAGAGGTGAGCAATCAGGCAACCCATCAGGGATGTTCGAAGGGTTTGGCAGAGAAACTTTCTCTGTCACCCTGATTTTGCAGTCCCCCTATGCCACAAGGGTGGCGTCTGCCATTGTTGTTGTTTCCCCCTCTGCCCCTGGGGGAAAAAATCACCATGTGTGTCAGGCAAGGGTCCCTGGGACTTCCGAAACCACATCTTTCCACACTAACCTTTGGGATAAGGTCTGTTAGGAGTGGAAAAATGGACTCCCATGGCAGAGAGAGTCTTGTCTTCCTGCTCACACCTGGTAAGTGTGTCTTTCACCTGAGGCCCAAAAAGCGAGGAGGCATCAAAGGGAGTATTTGTGAAGGACGCCCGAAAGGGTTACGCAAATTGACACAGCCGCAGCCAAGCATGTCTCCTGAGAGCAACTCCTGTACCTGCGGCTCTGCTCGCTCCATCGGCTGCATAGGAAATCAGCCTCATGGAGGAGTTGACTACTGAATTAAGAGTCACAAGCTGGGAAGATATTTTGGCTGATGCTCCTTCAGCTGTAGGATCTTGTAGGGTATTTCCAAGCTCTTTTAGGCGATCCCTTTGAAGTCATGTAAAATGAGAGGGATAATTCAGGAACCTCATTGAGAAGGTCGCTGAGGAAAACATTCGCTCCCCATATCTGTCCATCATCCTAGACGCTTTGGTGGATGGACAGACGAAGTTTCTGCTAACTCTTTCTTGGTGGCTGCTGCTACCACCATGGCATCAACTGGCACACCTTTAGAGAGAAATTGTTTGTCCTGGGGGGCTGTTATGAACTTATTTGGTCTCCTCAGAGTAGGTTCCACAGAATCCGGAGCTGACCAAGCCTTTCAAGCCACTACAGACATGAGTGGATCGAAAGGTAGAGACACCCAGGAGGTGGAGGGTCGGGAACCGAATGCCTCCAGGTATACAGACTCATCCTCGGTAGGGGCTAGGGAAGACCAGCCACCCCTCTGCCTAAGCATTTCAAGGATATATGAAAAGGAAACATCTTCAGAGGGGGACCCTTCCGATTCATCCAGGTCTGTATCTGAGGTGACAGACTCAGGGGAGTTTAGGTGCTTCCTCTTGCACTTCCTCCGAGGAGGCTCCTCTGAGTGATCAGGGGAGGTCTCGGAAGAAGAGGGGTCACCCAATGGGGTGTCCTGGGGCATAGGTTCCCTACGCTTCTGGGCCGGAGGGGATGGAGCCGATGGCTTGACAGACTTAGAGAATTTCACTAGCTAAGAACCTTTAGCTGGGGAATCCTGTGGTTTCAATAATCCTCGAAGGATTAATTTGTTTTTGTGCTCCTGCAGGACCCTTGGACTAAATGCATGACAGATACAGCAGAAGTCCTGCAGGTGCACAGCCCCTAAACAATAAACACAGCTAGTGTGCCCATCTGTCAGAGACATTTTCTGACAGCATGAGTCACACTTTTTGAAGCCAGAAACTTTGGCCTCTTTAGACATGTTACACTTTTTTTTTTTTTTTTTTTACAGTTAAGGAACAGAAAGGAGAGCCTCTAATTTAAACGGCTGCCCTGGGGGGGGGACTCTCTAATTTAAACAAGTTCAGGGGAAACAGAAGGCCTGCGAGATATGGAGTGACGGCCAACAAAGGCACAACACACACAAGAAAAGTGATAAGGGATAAAGAACTATATCTAGATAAAAACTTGACAAATTTTAAAAATAAACAATTATAATCATAGAAAAAATATACTAAGCCTGAGCCAGTAACGAAGCAACCTCGCAGCTGAAGCGGCAAATGAGATCTGGGTAGCTGACGCTGGGCAATCTGGGATAAGGGTTAGCCTTCAGCCAGTAAACAGCTCTCAAGCTATAGAAGTAGACCGAGTCAGAGCCGAGGATTGGCTCCGAACCCAAACAGCAAGAATGAAGGCGAGATGGGACAACTTAACATCAGAGGTTCCTCACCAGGAGAATCCAGGGCTTCAAACATCTACCCTACACAGACAGGCTAAAAGCCCTATCCCTCTACTCAGTTTCATACAGACTCCTCTGAGGTGACCTCTGTCTTGCATACAAAGCAATCTCAGACCCTGCCTTGTTGGGACTGCTGCATATCCATAAGTCAAGCTCCACTCGAGTAACCGCATGCCTGTCCTCAGTCTGATCTGTGACATCAATAAGACTTCTTAGTGCCCATTTTTGTATTCCAGAGACTCCCCCATCTGTGGAACATACTCCCTCTCCACATCAAACAGAGTACCTCATCATCCCTTTTCAAGAACAACCTGGATAACTGGATGGGCAACAGAAAATACATCACTGGGATTCCAACTGTATCCCCCCTGTTGGACAGGGGCTTTGGGTGATGACTTGTCTAAACACATAGGCTAAACTCTTGGCTAGGCTTATAAGGGCCTCAGGGTCAATAGCCTAGTAATGTCCTATGAAGACAAACATCTCTTCCATGAGCTTATTAAATATTTCAGATAACTTACCCATGACTAAATTTTTTTCAAACTCCAAAATTCAGTTGGCAAGCTATCACTACCAGATGATTTTCCTGACCATACTCACTCGGTACTTCAGTATTTCCTCCATTGCAACTGGCACCACCAAACCCTCTCCCTCAATCAATTTGGGTACTCTAGACTTTGCACAAAAATAATAATAAAGCTTTAATTCTGTTTCCCCCATCTTATTTGGACTTGATAAAGCTCATTGTAATACTGGCTAAAATACTCCACAATGAATACCAGATCTCTAGTTATCTTTTCACTATCATTCTTTCTTACAACTGCTCTCACCACAAAGCTATGCCCTCTACAGCTTTAGCCTGACTGCTAATGCTTTCTGGTAGTTTGTCAGGTTAATATGACTTACTTTTAATGGCTGCCATAAAAACTATTATCCAGCTCCCTCTCTAAATCTCTTATCACCTCAAAAAAGGTTATCGCTTCAACTTGTTTCTGTAAATGCTCCAATAAGTCTTCAACTTTTTTTAAACTTCATCATGACCATGTTTGTAAATTCCACTCTAACATCAGCAATTTGTTTCAGTTAAGTTTATGACTCTACTCCTTAAATGCCTGCTTCATTAAAACCTCAGTGGAAATCACCAGTTCTATTCCAGGCCTATTCTTAGACTAGCCTTGCCCTCTAATAAAACATGATCCAAACTAGATATTGAAAGAACTGTAATCTCTCTCTACATGCTCTAACATATATATTTACTTGTTACCAAATACTAAAGTTTCCCCATATAAATGTACATTGCTCATTTGATAGTTTAATACCAAATACAGATGTTAAACTCACTGTTTTCATGCAAGTCACTATATACAGCCCCATTCCAAGAGCACAACTCATTCTAGAGTTTCTTCTCACTTAAGTTGTAGTTGAAAATATATTCCAGTGGATCCCCATCTGATTGCTGAATGGCCATGTTGTCACACGGCTGAGGACTGACTGAGCCAATAATATCAATGACCACAACAGCAAAACAGAGAAGTGAACATGGACAGCTTTAGTTGAGACTACGGAACACAGGGGGATCAGGGAAGTGGGCCTTTCCTCACTGTGGTGCAATCTTGGAGCTGGTAGGAGGGTGTAGGTGGTGCAGGGGGGCTTGCCTACTGCCAAAACAGTTTTTTTAAAAACTATTTGCTGATTTGGATGTTGATGTTAATGTCTTAGCTCGTCAGCCCTTTTTTAACATCGTGGCCATTCAACAATCAGTCAGGGTACTCACTCCAGTCCCCCACATATATAACAATGTCTTTCTGAAAACAAACATCTACTGTTATAGCTCTAAATTCATACCATGCATTCCCTAAGAAACATACACCAAACACAGACAGCACAATCACTCCCAAATATTCATCAACTTCTACATAGTCATAACCTTGAACATTAGCAGACAAAATATATATACAACATGACTTCTCTCTTACTAGCTCCTGCAGAGGAAGAGGCTGCTCTCCATGACCAGTAAGCTGTACTCAATATATCATGTGCTGCATCCTACAACTGTGCTTCTTGCAGTGCCATTATCCATGGATCCAATCTTTTCAAATATGGAGTAATGGCTGATTACGTGACTTGCTCAAGGCCACACAGTAGGCAAATGAGGGCAGACAGAATCAAACCCTATACCACAGGAACTACAGCACAGAGCCTTAACCCTCTGTACCAAATGACAGACTAAAATAGCAACATACCCTTAGTCTCATTCCAAAGGAAGGAAAAGCTCTATAGCCCTTCTGAAAAAGTGCAGTCTGAGCTTGACCTAAGAGCCCTGCAGAGATAACTTGGTCTGTGAATTCAACACTGAAGGAAGTCCTAATAGCTTTCAGACATGACCATTTATGAAAAAATGAAAACATTACTTTTTGGTCTTCCAACCAGGGCCTACTTGGGGAACTCCCTGTCCCCTAGAGGCAGCAACAGTCAACAGTCTGAAAAACAAACTGCTGAGTTGGAGGAGTCATCCTCCTTGAACTTGACAGGCACCACATGGGTGAATGGTACGATACAGGGCCTCCTCAGTTGGTGAGGAAACTGCTTTTCTTGTGGTCCATCTGAGCCAGAAAGAAAAGGGATCAAGGGGATCACAAATGCCTTGTGCCAGAGAAAGGGCCTGTCCTCTTTAGCAGGTCATCCATCATCTCCTCTGACAATAGTCTGAAGAAGACTGCTTAACTGTCTCATTAAGGGAGGAAAGAGTTACAGCCCCATCATCCTGTACAGGCACATGCCTGAGCCTGCTTTCCTAGCCATAGTGTCAGCACAAATTTACAATAAGTCATGCGGTAGCCCACCATGAAAGCTGCAGAATACTAAGTAGCTCCAGTGTAATGAAGAGGTAGGAATCACCAAGGCGGACTGAAGCTTGGCAAGGTGAAACAAAAAGTTAAGGGGATTTCAGCTGCTGTACTCTATTCAATAGGTTTATTCTCCTCCTCATTTGGCACAGTCTTGTGGCTTCTCGGCCTATGTAAGGCAGAGCGGACAACAAAGGAGACCACTGTAGGATGCCTGGTCAAGACTTCATTCCATTCAGCCAGGGGCTTGTAAAAAGCATCTGACTGCTAAAGAGCGGCAGATGCAGAATCTCAGTGTTTCCTAGCTGCATAAATATTATCCTTAAAGATGGGTGATTACTCAGAACTCGTCTTTCATGGGTACTTCTGTTGGGAAGAAAAGCAGGCCACAAGCTAATCAACAATGAAATGTGTAAGTCTGAAGGTTCCTCCTTGAATGACCTCAAAAATAATGGCTTCCAAATATTCTGACATAAGTTGAAGGGAAACATTACACTTCCCAGGTTTGGACCAAGTGTAGTCTCACATGGAAGTCCATGGAGTCATAGCCAGGATAATCAGGTGCTAGTCACCATGGTACCAATGCTTAAGGATGTGTGTTCTGATGGTGATGTAGGGACCTGAGAGAGTTACACTTGGTCAGTGTTTATATAAGGCCATGCTCCCTAAGGAAGTACTCTCACACCAGCAAATATAGGTCCCATGAGATTTCAAAAAAATACTAGAAGTTTGTGGCCTGAATTATAGGCTCTGGGATGGATGGACCCAGTGAATCCTTCCTTACTCAGAGTCATTAGGCCATGGTGGACCATGGGGAATATTTGAGAACAGCCCTCAATCTAAAGTGTTACCACCACGCTATGGCCAGGTGACTCAAAAATTCATTTCTGGGGATCAGACATGTTGCAACTGTGGTCCATGTGATGGTCTTAAGGGCTGACTTGTGCTTGCATCTTGTGACGTACCACCTAAATATGAATATGAGGGCTACACCTCTCCAAGGTCACTTGCAGAAATTGTGAAATTATATACTGTGCAACTGTAACTTGCCTTAACATCTCATCTGTAAACCAAACCTTGCCGATATTGATATATGCAGTACAATATCTCTTGGACACAAAATTATACTAACAGTATGTGATATTATCTTTTTATGGGTGATGTAAAGTCATCTATGTAATGCAGTACATACAACTACAAATCCTTGCTGTAAAGTTACTGACTAGTTGCCTGGGCTGTGGCTGAAAACAGATTCTTAGACCAGCCCACCTACCTGTTTATCCAAGACCAATGAATAAATTAATAATAAAAAGTGGAAGATGAGAATGACCCTGCTCCCTTAACAGTTGAGGGTGAGGACTCAACATGCAGGGACCAGCACCTGTTTCATTAACAGACTTGCCTCTTGCAGGACATGACTGTTGTCTGCTCTCACTGGCAAAAACCTGGAAATAATGCAAGGAACTTCACTGCCAATCCCAACACTGGGCACTTTCAAATGCTGTCATTCTTTAAATTGTAAAACTGTCCAGAAGTTTCTCTTTCCTTTTTCTATAGTTGGCCAAGCTGAACTACTGGCATTTATGGCAGTAAGTCACACTGTGCTCCATAGTTAGGTGCATTTTTTCTCATAATTATGCACCACTTAGACGATATGGATTGCTTTAGACATTCATGGCTAACAGAAAGGTATACATCTGAACAATGCAAGAAGAAAGAAAACGCTGGCAGGCTCAGGGGGAATAGGTTCTCTGAGGTACATGATGTCAAATGTGCCACTCAGCATGGACGTTTCTGATAAATATATGCTAAAATGGAAGAGAAGGATAGTCTCAAGCCAAAAACTACAAAAAAGAAAAATCCCGAGTATTAGATCTTCAATTCATCATTCTTGTTTTTAGCACAATTAGTAGACATTTGCCCAGCTATGGAATTCAGCAAAGCACTCTCAGTTGACATCTACTGCTGGTGCACATCTATAGAACTGGATTACCTCTTCTGTACAAGTTAAAATTCAGACTGTTCTGTAAAGTGATGCTTCAAAATGGCTTGAGTATATGCTGCACACACTGCTGTCAAGTAGACAGTAGAATGAAACTCATTACTGGTCAGGGGATCAGGAAGGAAATGTAATTCTCCAAAAATACACTCAGTTTGTTAGTTTGACAGCAATCAATCAAACCACATGACTACAGTTGTGAGTCTGTAACTCGTATGTAATCTAATATGACGAGATCCCGTGGAATGAAATGGTAAGCAAAGATGAATAATGACTTCTGGTAGTTATCCATAATCTTCTACAGCAAAATCACTCTGCAAACAAACAGTCACCTTTGTGCCTTACCCTAGCCTACACTCAAAATCTACTGTATGTACATTTCAAAATGCCTGCCTATAACTATGTCTTCAGCTACAAAATTACATTATTTCAACTTCTAAACAAAAATTGGGAGACAAGTGTATGTAGCACAAAAAAATAAAAAAAAATCAGAAGAAATGAAAGGCAAATGGTGTTGAGGAATGCAGTACTGAAATGCTTGAATTAGTTTACCAAAATAAATACATCCATCCAACAAAACCAGACTTTTGCTGCTGGGAATGCTACATCTACACAACTGTTCATTCCCCACATGCAATATATTGTTACCGCAATGGTCTGATCAGAAAGATCCAAGAAATCCATCTTACATTCATATATAAGCTATCAATGTATACCCAAAGTCTTGGTGGTTACTGGTTCCTGTGTTCCCCTTCTCCAATGCACAGCATAAGTGTATATCAAACACCAGAATCAGAAAAACAATAAATTTATTGACAAATGCAAAATACAACTGAAAAAGAAACAAAGTTGTATAAACAATGAAATTGACTGCCGTGTATATGAAATTTATTGCTGATGACTGTCTGGTGGCCCTTGGAGCCGGGCTACAGATAATCCAGATGTAGTTGTAGTGGAACTAGACAAGTTAAGAACAGCAGTACATGGAGAGTGCAAAGCACTTGACTGTGCAACAAATCTGTGTGAAAGAGATTCAGCTGTGCAGATTAATGCTGTTCCTTCATCAACTGTAGCATGACCAACCGAAGGAATTCTTCCCAAAGAGTCTGGAGCTCCAATAGTCTGGCTTACTGCAGGCAAGGAACCCTTGGTCAAGAGGACACTACTTGCACCCGTTTTATCACTGGTATGTCCACTCATAAGTTCTCCCTTTACTGCTGGTGCCAAGATAACCGTGTTGGATGTACTATGCAAGACTTGTCCTACTTTGGACAGGACCACTGTGCAGGTGGGGCTGCTTTGAGCTTGGGTTTCTAAAGTGACAATACCTGCTGCAATGTTTGTAGTGGGTTGAACGGCTGTTTTTGTACAAGATGGCACTGTCTCTACTTGTGGCATCATCGACTTGGTGAGTGCAGAAAGCTTGGCATCAGACATGACATAGAGAGTTTTTGTGGGGCTGGTGGTTGTTACTGCAAAGAAACAGAAAACTGTGAAAATCAAATCTTTACATGTGAAAGATCCAAACATATTTGCAAAAAAATATTCAGTATCTACAGAAAAAAAAAATAGATAGGAATGTCTATAAGTTAAACTTTCAGCTGTTCTGTAGTTAGCAGCTACCAAACATAAAATAAACAGTTTTAGTGTAATACTTTAGTAGTAAAATGGGACTCTCAAGTATGCTGTCAGACACGCACACAAACACACACACAAATTAAGTAAAAATATAAAAGTTGCTTTTGAAGTAAAAATGTTCACTGAATCAGACTGATGAACTCAGCAGGAACTTCTGTGCAAGGTTATCAGAGTTTATCAAAATTTTCTCTAGGCTTAGGCTTGAATACATTCAATAGACTAGCTAATGCAAATGCAAGTTACCCATCATAACAGTAGGTGCACCATGAGGTAGGATCATTAGAGCAGGAAACACACTTAGGAAAAAGCCAAATTTCAGTCTTCAGCCAGGTATTTTAAGCAGCCATCCCATAGGATGTGTGGTTGCAGTCTCACTTTGTGGCTGTTAGAGGGAATCCTAGCTATGAAAGTAAGCATACTATGCCTTTCGCGGTTCTGTTTTGGTACACATGAATAAGCAAATAGTAAGATTATAAACAACTGGTCTGGCATGATAAAAACACCACAGAAACAACTACAAGAGAGATGTCCAGTGCCTAATTTCTATTTATACATGGACATGAAGAATTAAGTCAGCATTCTTTATATCAAAAATAAGACCACGAATAGACATCAATGCATACTCATGAAAAACCTAAATATAAACATATACATACTGCTACTGACACATTCATCTAACTTGGGAGAAAAGATCCTACTTGCAACACTAATCTTCTAAATTAACTTGTTCCAGTTACTGCCTACCCCAACGACAAACCACATAATCTTAAAATGAAACATGGAGCCATCTAATGCCCTACAGCACCTTATATTATAGTCTAGGAATTCATCATATGAAAATCTAATAAAAATATAGATTACCAAGAGCCTTGCATCTCATTAAGCAAATTTTTAGTCTTCCATACTGCAGAGCACTCATTTTTCAGAGTAGGATCATAATGACGATGTCTTCAGAATTTTTTTAAGTTTTGGTTCACTGATTTTAAGTAAAATGGGGTTCCAATTGGAAATACCTTGACCTTACTGACATGTTAAACATGGTTTCATTTTGTATGGGTTCAAGATGGAACAACCATAACCGTACTAATATATTAAAAAGGGTTAACCTAGAGAGATTTAATTCAGGTTTGGCAAAATCATTTTTCAATACAAATGAGGATACAAACTGGAAGTCGACCACCACAATAAATGGATAAAATGTATTTATTGTGAACAGATAAGCGCTTTCACGTGTGCCAAGACACGCTTCTTCAGATCCTTACAACAGACATCTTCTAAAACCAAGTATATATACACATTTCTAAAGTGATCAATTAACTTAATTAATCTAAACCTAAACATGTGATTAAAATCATTCAATTAAACAGACCAAGCACTGGCAAGTACTGTTGCTCAAGTTGCAAAGTAGATGGAATAAACAAATGCAGAATCAACAAGCTCAAACAGTTGCATAATGAACAGATTTTCTTAGTTAAAACAGAGGCAACTAATCTTAAAACTATGTGTCCTAAGAACTTTTGTTCAACCAGTCCTAATGACTGAAAATAAATGTTTTTAAAAAACCTCTATGTCCAATATATCCTATGAGTATATGATGAATGTGCAAAACCGCTGAGATAGAATAAAATAGAATAAAAACTGAAATATCAGATGTTGTCAGGCAATAGCATGAAATTACTGCCCTTCCTTTTAAAACTCCTTATCTATTACATGAATTATCAGTAAAAGTGAAAACCTAGCTTATATATGTCTAAAATTGTGTAAAAATAAACGTAAATATAAATACAGTGTAAATACAACAATATGAAATTTATGTACATATGTATGTATGTCTGAGTAAAATAAACATAAAAAGTGTATAGAAATATATGAAAATGTATAAAATATATGCATATTAGTAAAGCCATGTGTATGGCTCATTTAGTGATGCAGCAGTAACAAATAAACACATTGAACTGGAAAGGGAACGAATATGATCAAATATCTAGAATGAATTGATTGCATGTGTTAAATAGAACTCATAAACAAACACAAGTTGCAAAAGATAAAAATATATGAAAAACATTGAAACGGAAAAATTGGTATAAAGCCTAGTATCTATAAAAATCTATAAAAATACATGGCCATGTACTATCCAAATGTGTATGTAAAAACTGTCAATCTAACAAAAGCGTAGCAGGCTAAAACCTCCTGACAGGATATACAAATTACATTAATCTTTCCTATACTGACATTATGGGTATGTCAAGAAAAAACTGCTGATCCAAGTCTGTATATAGAATAAGAAATGTAATAATGAACAAGTGTAATCAAATAAATGTATCTGTATACACTACCACTAAAATCAGACATAGTTAAGAGAATTACTTTGCACTGCGTCCTTTCAAAGGAGCCCTTACACTGACATATTGATTGAGTCCTGGCTCATAATGTGCTTTGAGTTTGAAAATCCAAGAGCGTTCCACTAACTCTAAATCATTAAAATTGTCTCCATCTCTAGAATTAGGTAGAACTGTCTGTAGGATTCTAAATACAAATGAATGTGTTAAATTATTAGCAATGTGTTTAGCCAAAGCACTTTTGGTATCACATTTCCTAATATCTAAAGCATGTTCCAGTATCCTCTCCCTCAAAGTCCTAGTAGTCATTCCTACATAGAACACTGTACAACTCTGGCATGTAGCTAAATATATAAGGTTCTTGCTTGCACATGTACCTTTGTGATGGGGTTCAAACCTGTAGTTCAACACTGGATGTTCAAACTCCTGGACTGTAGTAATCAATGTACATGCACTGCACTTGTTACAAGGAAAAGTACCTGACTTCACATTCTTGTTGATGCTTATATTCTCATTAACATTATTAGACTCTATACATAGGAGTCTACTGAGATTCTTACTGTTGCGAAACGTATATGATGGTGTGGAGCCCACTATCATTGCTAACTGTTGATCAGTCAAGAGGATATGCCAATTGCTGAGAATAATGTCTTTAATGTGATTGATGTCACTGGTGTATCTAAGATTAATTCTAACTCTGGAACTGTCAAAGGACTTCTTGCCACGAAAACCAAACGTATTTGTGTGATTACCAACTAAAGCAGTCTCTTCATTGAATAGAACCTGATTCTTGACCTTCCTGATCTTTTCTTTGTCATAGCCTCTGTCCAAAAAACATTGCTCTAAAAAACTGCTCTGTTTATTGAGTTCAACACTGTTGTGACATAACCTCTTAATATTTTTTTAAGTTTTGGTTCACTGATTTTAAGTAAAATGGGGTTCCAATTGGAAATACCTTGACCTTACTGACATGTTAAACATGGTTTCATTTTGTATGGGTTCAAGATGGAACAACCATAACCGTACTAATATATTAAAAAGGGTTAACCTAGAGAGATTTAATTCAGGTTGGGCAAAATCATTTTTCAATACAGTTTTATCTTGGATTCTGTTAGCTTCAGTAGATCACAGATCCACTTTTGCTGCTGTCAGTTTTAAACAAATATGGCATGTTTAGGACAGCTGCCAACTGGAAAAAAAGTGAAATGTGCATTTAAAGTGCATTTTGCTCTTTCGCCAAATCTAAGCGATTTGAAGAGTGACAATATACAAATAATGAAATAACAGATACTACTGAGAAGACAGGCTTGCCCCCTGCAAAAGTTATGTTTTAAATTGTCCAGTTTAGACACACTTGTTCTTCTAGATAATATAAACATCAGAACGGTGACACTTAATGTTGTTGCTTTCTTAGAGTTAACATCAACATGTTTAACAAGTGAAAATACTGAATTAACAATTGCACACAAACCACCAAATCGTTATGTGAATCCACAATTAACTCATCCTCACCTACACTATAATGTCAGTTGGAAATACATTTACTACAGTTTATTAGAGTCACCTTTACCATGTTGCATACTGTTTTCTCCTCTAGACCAGCTCAAAATGCTGGATAAATGATACTGTTTTACTCTAACTTTAGAGAGAACTGGCTTCTCAATACATGCTATTAGATGGCTCACTACCTAGTGAACATACCACAGGGAGTGAAATGGAATTGTGCTACATCAGCACAAAGACATGCTGCCACTGGTGCCCCTCTGTGGTGCTTGACCCACTTTTCTAACATCTTTAAGAACAACATGGCACACAACTCAGGGATACCAAACATTCAACAAACAGAGAATTCCATTATTGCCATCTTTAGTACTTCTTCAAACAACCTTTGCCCTATTATATAATCATCTTATCACAAACTTAAGACTTGGCCAGAGTTTGCTTGAATCTACTCCTAAATACCTCAGAAACAAAATTAATGATTTTCTTCTCCAATCTTCCAGCTATCAAGTTTCAACTTCAACGTGATTCCACTTATTCTCCAACAATAAATCCACCCCATCTCACCTCAATCCTCATACAGTTGATTCTGGTGAGATGGGGTGGATTTATTGTTGGAGAATAAGTGGAACCACGTTGAGGCGGAAACTTGAAAGCTGGAAGATTGGAGAAGATTGGAGAAGAAAATCATTCATTTTGTTTTTGAGGTATTTAGGGGTAGATTCAGGCAAATCTAACAAAGCAAGAGTGGAAGGCCTTGCAAGATTTACGTAGAAGGCAGGAACTGGTTATAAATCCATCAGATAAAGTACACTCTTCTACGTATTTTAAGATGTGTATGGTCCATTTATCTGATGCAAAAATTTATGGAATATCTAGCATGACGGAATACCAGAAAGTATTTGGTATTTCCCTCAATAACCAAACTAAATTCACTACACACTTCCACAAAACAATTGCAAACAATTAAATAAACATCTTAATACTGAGCCAGCTGTACTGGGACTAGTCATTCCCAACGGCCCCATTTGGAGTCCCACAGCCACATCTGACCATCCATAAACCACAAGCCAGCTACAAAATGAAAATACAACAAGGCCAGTGACAAAGCAAACTACACCAAAAATAATAAACTTTATTGTTAGTAGAAACACAACGCAAAGTTCATCACTCTAGCACCTCGGCTAAATAGCCTTCTAGGAGTTGACAAACACAAGAGAATACACCATTAAATAAGCACATCAGTTAGTACTAATAGAATAATTATCCAATAAAAACATTAAATTACAAAAGGGCTTTCCAGGTGCAATCCCTGTTCAGGCCATTAGGTGTCAATGTGTAAGAATAAAAACATCTTCTTGGAATAATTTATTCTTCAACACAGAGACATCTTCTGCATGGATATGTTCCAATATACACCCTTTTAGATCAGTAAAAGTCCCCCCCGTGCACCATATAATAATGAACAGCTACAGGGTTCTCACAGTTATTATTTTTAATATCCCTGATGTACTCCTGCAGTCTTACCTTAAAAGACCTTTTAGTTTCCCCTATATAAAAAAAGACTTCAGGAGCGAGTCAAGGCATACACTACCCCCTTCGTGTTGCAAGTGTATTGTGCTGTGGGACTATATCTTACACCATAGATCTTGTCAAAAAACTTAACTACATACTTGCATACTGAGCAATTTACAAAAGCATTAATACCCAAGATCCTTATCACTTTAACAAGACCTTCTTTCAATGCACAAAACAAACTATGGACCACCATGTCTTTTATACTCCTGCCTTTCTTAAAAGATACCAAGGGAGTTTTATATAAATTCTTAACATAACTTTTACCCTTAAAAAGAAATGACCAATAAAATGTAATAATATTGACCATTTCCTGAGTTAACACACTGAAAACCGTAACAAAATATACTTTCCTCACTTCTCAAGTTCCACAGCTATCTAAACTATTATTACACCATCTATTTCATTACTAACAGTCCCATGTCTGCCCTTATCCAACTGAAAACTTTTCCAAAGAATTAATAATTAATTCCTCACTATACCCCATTTGTTTAAAAATAATACAAGTACGAACATTTTTTTCTTTCATATCACTACACAATCTACTCACCCTTAACATCTCACCATAGGGTAAGACATTAAATACAGGAGGAGGATGACAACTCCTACTATCCAAAAAGTGTGCCCCATCCTCAAATTTCCTATGTATTCTAGTACTTACAAATCCACCACTATGTGCTAACTCTAAATCTAAAAAAGTAACTACCCTGCCACTCTGTAGGCCATCAAACTACAAGACAAAACTGTTCCCTTGTAAATCCTTCACAAATGCTTCCACTAAATTTTCACATCATCTACATAAAAAATCAAATCATCAATAAATAAACCTATAATACAAAACTACAAAATCCTTAAAAACCTTTAACTTGTATAAAAATTCCACCTCAAACAGACCCATAACTAAATTTGCATACATTGATGCAAACGGTGCACCCACTGCAGTTCCCTGGACCTGTTGATAAATACATTGATTATATTAAAAAAATATATATATTCAACTAAAAAATAATACATCAATCACATAATTAGCTAAAAGGACTCTCTCCGAAAAAGAATTTTAGAGCTTCAAGGCCTACTGAGTGTTTAATGTTAACATCAACAACTACCCAGAAAAAATTGTCCCCCCACTCTACTGACTTAATTTTCAGTAAGAAATCAAAGGAATCCTTAATATGTGCATCAAACTTCACTACAAACTTTACCAAAAATGAATGCAACATCACTGCAATTATTATGTAAAAATACCTATCTGCTGCCACTACTGGGCAACCTGGGGGGGGGGGGGGTCCAAACTTTTATGAATCTTGGGTAGACAATAAAACCTCGCCAAAGTACACCCTTTTGTGTTAAACCTTACTTCAACATCCTGTTTTAATAAATAACCTAGCCTATGCCATTTTCTCAACAACTCGTTATACTTTTCAATATCTTTCTGGTACTCCATCATGTTAGGTATTCTATACATTTTTTCATCAGATAAATGGACCATACACATCTTAAAATACTTAGAAGAGTGTACTTTATCGGAGGGCTTTATAACCAGTTCCTACCTTCTACTTAAATCTTGCAAGGCCTTCCACTCTTGCTTGTTAGATTTGCCTGAATCTACTCCTAAATGCTTCAAAAACAAAATTAATGATTTTCTTCTCCAATCTTCCAGCTATCAAGTTTCAGACTCAACATGATTTCACTTATTCTCCAACAATAAATTCACCCCATCTCACCTCAATCAACTGTATGAGGATTGAGGTGAGATGGGGTGGATTTATTGTTGGAGAATAAGTGGAATCACGTTGAAGTTGAAACTTGATAGCTGGAAGACTGGAGAAATCATTAATTTTGTTTCTGAGGTATTTATGAGTAGATTCAGGCAAACTCTGGCCAAGTCTTAAGTTTGTGATAAGATGATTACATGACAGGGCAAAGGTTGTTTGAAGAAGTACTACGGATGGTGGAGCCCAAAGGATAAATGACAGGTAGACTCTTCATCTGGTCTACAATGAGATATGAATGTATAAACCGTTGACCAAGTCACTGTTGCACAGACATCAACAGCAGGTATTCTACTGGCAAAAGCTGTAAGGGTGGCCACTGTACTTGTGGAAAGAGCCTTAGGTTTACATTGTAGAGATAAACCCTTCTTATTGTACACAAATTAAATACATTCAGATAACAATCTACACAGAATAACTTTAGCCACTGCTTTGCCCAGTTTAGGTTTAGAGAATGCCACAAACAGTTTATCTGACTCTCTGAAAGGTTTAATTCTATGGTGATAAAAGCTTAGATGATGAATGTCCAGCACATGCAGCATGTATTCACCTTTGTTTGAAAATCATGGAAAAAAGACTGGCAGATTTATTGACTGATTTAGATGAGCTACAGATGCCACCTTAGGAAGGAAGGAAACATAAGTTCTTAAGGAAGCCTTGTCCTTATGAAAAAACAAATATGCAGGTCTGCAGGAGTGCTTGCATCTCTGAAATCTGTTTAGCTGAAGTGACTGCTACCAGAAAAATTGTTTTTAAGACAGAAACTTTAAATCTACTGATGCTACTGGCTCAAACAGTGATGGAATCAATGTTTGTAGCATGATGGTAATATCCCAAGGAGGAACTAGGTCTCTGATAGGGGGCCGACAAAGGAATGTTCTCTTCAGAAAAGCTTTAGAAATCCTCAAAGAAGCTACATGAAGCTATATGAAAGCTAGAGATGGCTGCCAAATGAAGTTTGATAGTTGACATACTGGACCTGTTGTGAAAAAGTTCTGATAAAACTCTAGAATGAAAGGGACAAGAAATAAAAATGAATCAAGCAACCCTAATGGAAAACCTCTTCCATTTGCAGTGGTACAGTCTCACTGTCGTATGTTTTTGGGATGATGACAGGATCTGAACAGCTGACGAGGAAAGCCTGGCATCTCTGGTTAATTTTAGAATTGGAGGAACTAAATGGTTAACTTCAATATTTTCTGGTCTGGAGGAGGTAGTATGGACAAGTGTGTTGACAGAAATGGATACTGTCCCAGATTCCATAGAGGATGCGCTATTAGAGGCCACAGGAAGGGAAACCATGGCTGACGAGGACAAAAATGGGCAATAAGGGTCACTTTAGCCTTGCACATTTTTGTTTTCACTATGAACTAGTTCAGTAAACGCAATGGGGGGAAAGCATACAGGAGACCTGGGGGTCAGTTGTGGACTAGAGCATCTCTTGGTGACTGTCCCTACAGAAGGATCAAAGCGAAGTAACTGCTGAACCTGTTATTTAAGTGAGATGTGAACAGGTCCCAGCAACTGAAGATCAAGGCTGTCACTGCTGGATTGAGGGACCACTCGTGAGGCATCAAGATGGCTCTGCTCAAACTGACCACCAGAACATTGGAACATACTGGGACATGCACTGGTACTAGAAATTGGTGTGAAAACATTGTCCATTGCCAGACTCTCATGGCTTCTTGGCATAGGGATTAGGAGCAGGTTCCTCCCTGTTTGCTGATGTACCACACTAAAGATGTACTGTCTGTCTGCACTTGGATCACACTTCCAGGGTGAGAGTCCTGAAAGACCTGTTTCACTAGGTGGCTTGCTCTCGTCTCCAAAACACTGATGTGATGACAGACCTCTATTTGTGACCAAGTGCCCTGCACTGTCTTCCCTTCAAAATGCCCCTCCCAACCTAGAAGGGAAGCATCCGTTATCACTATTGCCACAGGGAAGTCCATCAGAAATGGACGCCTGTCTACCACAGAAGACACCATTATGCACCATGATATCTGTTGCCTACAAATTTGAGTGAGTTTTATCTTGGCATGAAGTGGCTGCAACCTTTGGGACCATTGAACCGCTAGCCCACTGAAGAATCCTCATGTAAAATCTGGAGAGTGGGATTGTGAGTACTGTGGATAGCTTGAGGCCCAACAGGTGAAGGATCGGTCTTGCTGGAGGACAGGGGTTGTGAAGAAAGTACAGTTGTGTACACTTACCATAAATGTAGATGTTCGAGTGTATTCACTGTTGCACTCATTACATTTGGGTAATCTGCTGGCAGGTTGCCCTCAGTCGGACTAATTAACAAAGTCTTGGGTCCTGCATCGGTTGCTATCCCTTCTTCCATGACGTCAGGTTGTCAGGGAAATAAAACATGCAGCCAACGCCATTACATCAGTTTTTCTTGCGCCAGATGTCAGGTGCCTCCCAAATGGGGAGCAAAATATATATATATATATATATATATATATATATATATATATATATATATATATATATATATATATATAAAAGAAAAACAGGGGGCTGGAGGGTAACCAGGACTGCAACAGTGAATACACTCGAACATCTACATTTATGGTAAGTGTACACAGCTGTACTATGTTCATCATGTTTCACTGTTGCAATCATTACATTTGAGTAGATTCCCACAGCTATGGTTGGGAGGATGGATTTATACAGCATTAGGACCAGCTATAAGACCCTGCAAAACAGCAGTGGAAAAGCCAGCTCTGGATTTAGAGAAAATTGGTAAGTGATGATGCTTGGTGAAAGTATGAACTGAACTCCAGGTAGCAGCTTCTAGAATATCCCTGGTAGGAACACCTCTGAGAAAGGCTGTTGAAGCAGATGCAGCCCTGGTGGAATGAGATCAGATCCCCTGGGGGAGAGGTTTTCCATGGTGCTTATAAAGTACAGTTTTGTACCTACCATAAATGTAGATGTTCGAGTGTATACACTGCTGCAGTCATTACAATTGGGTTATCCTGCCGTCAGGCATTTCCCAGTCAGCCTGAGTTCCAAAGTCTTGGTCCGGCGTTGGTTGCTGTCGCCTCCTCCCTGACGTCAGTGCGATAGGGGTATATAAGATGCAGCTGACGCCATTTTCTTCAGTTTTTCTTGCCCCAGATGTCAGGTGCCTCTAAATAGGTAGGCAATTCCAATTGCTAATAAAACATACATAAGAAAAGCAAAAAACAACTTACAGCTACCAGCAAATACTCCCCATAGGTAGTAAGGGTAGAAGACATAGGTACATACCAGCCAGTAAGAGGGGAAGGAGGAAGGGTAACCTGGACTGCAGCAGTGTATACACTCTAACATCTACATTTATGGTAGGTACAAAACTGTACTATGTTCATTGTGTTACACTGATGCAGTCATTACACTTGGGTAGAATCCCAAAGCTGAGGTAGGGTGGCTGGTTCTATAAGGCATTAGGGGTGGCTATAAGGCCCTGCAGCACTGCAGTGGCAAAGCCAGCTCTGGATTTAGAGTATAGAGGCAGATGGTAATGCTTGGTGAAGGTATGTACAGAACTCCAAGTTGCTGCTTCCAAGATATCCTTGGTAGGTACTCCCCTGAGGTAGGCAGTTGAAGTGGCTGTTACCCTGGTGGAGTGAGATCTAATGCTGCTAGGTACAGGTTTTCCATGATATGTGTAGCAGAAACGTATACAATGTCCTATCCATTTTGAAATAGACTGTTTTGAAATGGCTTTTCCCTGTGCTCCTGCAGCATATGCTACCAATAACTGCTCAGATTTTCTGAAATATTTGGTTTTGTCCAAGTAGAAGCATAACTGCCTGTGAATGTCCAAAGAGAGCAGTAGTCTCTCCCCTTTATTCTGTGGTTTATTATAAAAAGTTGGCAGGTGAATAGTTTGGTTTAGAGCCACACTGGATACCACCTTTGGCATAAACGTAGGATTAGTTCTTAAAGACACCCTGTCCTGGTGGAAAATGAGGAAAGGCTCTACTGTCAGTGCCTGTAATTCTGAAACTCTTCATGCTGATGTTATTGCCAGGAGCAGAGCAGTTTTCTAAGAAATATATTTTAATTCTGCTGTGTTAGCTGGCTCAAAAGGAGGTAAAGTTAGTTTTTTCAAAACAAAGTTGAGGTCCCAAGTTGGAGTAGGTGCTCTACGGGGTGGTCTTATGTTTTCAGCCCCTCTGAGGTACTGTTTTAACAGAGGATTAGAGAAAATTGGTGGATCCGTGTTGTAATGAGCAGAGATGGCAGAGGCGTGGATCTTGATGGATGAGAAGGAGAGGCCTTTGTCCAGCATCTCAGTTAAGTATTGCAGTATCTGAGGAATGTTTGTTACAAGAGGGTCAAGGCTGTGAGCTTGGTTCCAGGCACAGAATCTCTTCCATTTATCCAAATAGGCTTTCCTGGTACTAGGCCTTCTGGCCTCCAGAATGACATCCATAACAGCTTTGGAGAGAGGCATTGCTTGCTTGACCAAGGAATCTTCCATGCAGCTAGGTTTAAGGTCTTTAGCTGGCTGTGTAGTATTTGATTGTTGTGCTGAGTCAGCAGATGTGGGATTTGAGGCAAAATCCAGGGTGTTTCTTGTGCTAAGCTCCTTAAGATTGGGTACCAGTGCTGGCGTGGCCAGTCTGGTGCAATCAGGATCACCTTTGGCTCTTCTTGCCTGGCTTTTATGAGTACCTTTGGCAGGAGAGGTAGTGGTGGGAAAGTGTACACTTGTAGGTTCTCTCAGCTGAATGAGAGAGCATTCACTTTCCATGCTTGTGGATGGTAACTCCTTGTGCAGAATTTTTGTAGCTGGCAGTTTATTGGGGATGCAAACAGATCTATGTCCGGCCTCCACCATTTCTGTGTTATCATTCTGAATATTTGTGGATTCAATTCCCATTCGTGGGGATCCATGATGTTTCTGCTTAAGTCGTCTGCCAGTGTGTTTTTTTCTCCTGGCAGGAATTGTGCTTGCAGATGAACTTGAAGGTTTATAGCTGTGTTCCACAAGGTCATGGCTTGTATGCTTAGGGGCTAGGAGTGAGTGCCCCCTTGCTTGCTTATGTACCACATAACTGTAGTGTTTTCTGTCTTTAGCAGTAGTTGTCCTGGATGCAGCAAGTCCTTGAAAGCTATAAGGGCATTTTGTACAGCTAGCATCTCTTTTTGATTGATATGAAGATGCCTTTGTTCTGTGGACCAAGTGCCCTGAATACATTTGCCTGCCATGTGTGCTCCCCAGGCGTAATCCGATGCATCTGTTGCCAGTGTTTGCCTGGCTGTGGGTTGTGTAAAAGGCTGTCCCTTGTTGAGGTGACAAGCTTGAGCCCACCATTGAAACTCCTGTTGAAGGCAAGGGATTAGTGGTATAACTGTTTCCAAACTTTGACAGTGTTGAGACCATACATTCTTTAGGTACCATTGTAGTTTCCTCATATGCAGTCTGGCATATGGAATTAGTAGTATGCAGGATGCCATGTAACCCAAGGCCTGCAGAATTTTTCTTGCAGGGAGTTGGGTCTTTGTTGCCATCAACTAAAAGCATTGAGTCAGTTGTCCTTGCTTGTCTGGCATGAGATAAGCCATCTGGGCCATTATGTTCAAGCTGGCAGCCAGGAATATAATCTCTTGTGAGGGCACTAGTTTTGATTTCTTTTCATTTACTGTGTACCCCAGGCAACTTAATAACTTTTTTACAAACGCCAGATGCTTTAGAAGAATGTCCTTGCTCTCTGCAGTCGTCTAGGTACGGATAAATTTGAATTCCTTTCTGTCTGCAAATTGCAATTACTGGTGCCAGGCACTTTGTGAAGACCCTGGGCACAGTAGATAAGCCAAAGGGCAGTGCAGAGAATTGGTAGTGCATTGAATGAGCTATGAATCTGAGGCATCTTCTGCAGTTTTGTCTGATAGGGACATGCAGGTATGCCTCCTTGAGGTCCAAAGTCACGAGCCAAGCTTTCTTGCCCAGCATGGGAAGAAGCTGCTGTAGTGTCAACATTTTGAATTTCGGAACATCCAGGTAAGAGAGATGAAAGATCCAGAATGGGCCTCCAGGCTTTGTCCTTTCTGGGTACCAGAAAGAGTCTTGAGTAAAATCCTTGTCCTTGCTCCTGTGATGGTACCTTTTGAATAGCTCTCATATCCATGAGTGCTGTAATTTGTTTTTGAGCCTCTGCCCATTGATTTGGTGGCAGATTTGGCATTCCTTTTAACCTTGGCAGAGTGTGAAAGTGGAACCTGTAATCTTGAAATACAATGTTGAGAACCCATTTGTCTTTGGTGATCATTTGCCAATTGTGGTAGGAGTGTGCCAGTTTTCCTCCCAAGGAGGCTGCCAATAAGGATTTGTTTGGCAGTTGTAGTGGGAAGTCATTGGAGCTGTTTTTTATACGGTTGGGGCCTGTCTTACCCTTCTTTCTGGCCTGATGCAAGCCATTGTCGAGGCCTGTAAGGACCTTGTGTTTGACCTCTACCTCTTGGACGTCTGTATCTTCCCCTTTGAGGTCTGTCTGTAATTGGAAAGGACCAATTCTTAGTTGGCCAGTTTCTGCTAAATCTAGGAGGCTGAACATTTGCCTTATCCTCCATTTTCTTTAATACCTCTTCTGCCTTAACTCCAAACAACACATCCTGCTGCAAAGGTGCATCCAATAATTTTGCTTTAACATGATCTGGTAACGTATGTTCTTTTAACCAAGCATGTCTTCTAATGACAGAGCCTGTAACTGCTGCCTCTGCAGGAGGCCTCTAGAGAATCAAAACCACATTGCAAAGTATGCTTTCCCACTTGTTCAGCTGCATGCAATATATCCTGCATTTCTTTAAAATTAGGAGGATCTGATTCTGGGAGCAATTTTTGTTTTAACTGAGATAGTAAAAATTGCTGATATTTTAGCATGTGAAACTGGCAATTTAAGGCTCTCATTGCTAAAGTTGCAGACGTATATACTTTCTTTCCCCATCTGTCTAATGCTCTGGAATCTCTGTCAGAGGAAACTGGATTCTTGGCTGAAGAGGCCTTAACTCCTTTGGGTCCCTGAGAAATAGTTTCAGGGTCAGCTACAGGGCTTTTATACAGAAATATATGTGAGTCAGGGACTCTGTAGTATCTTGTCAGGTTTAACAGGGGCTGGAGGTAAGGAATCAGGACTTAAGCTGGATTCAGTATACACATCATCCACAATATCTAACACTGGAGGAATAGCAAGGGGTCTGTGTTGTGGTAATAAAAGGAAGTCTCTGAGCCTTTTCTTGGATTCTGAGTAATCCTGTCCTTCCCAGTGGAAATGCTCCCTCACGGTATGTAGGGTTTCCCCAAAGGAGTAGTCCTCAGGCGGTGAGGCTGATGGAATTGATTCCTCAGCATCAGAATCCTCATAAGGGGGTAAAGAGTATCCTAGGTCTGAGGATGAATCAGAAGAGATGGACACCTGGTCGGATGAGTCATAGTCTGCATCCTGTCTAGGCCTTTTATCAGGAGGGGGTTGGGGCCCCCTGATCAAAGTGATTAGGTCTTCGGACATTTTGAGCATTTGTTTCTTAGGCATGGAGGCCTGTCCTGGAGAATGCTGTACTTGTTTCTTTGATTTTAAAGGAGGCTTAGACTTAGCTGAGGGTTTAATGCTTAACTGAGTAGGTCTGAAGACACCCTCTGAAGCTGTTGGTTGCTCAGCTACTCCGGATCCCTCTGAAAGGTTAGTCTCAGTAGGCTGAATAACTTGTGCGTCCGAAGGCCCAGCCATCTCCACGTGGGAGTCAGAGGCGGCCTGTGGTTCTACAGAAGCGGTCGTCAGGGGCTGCAAAGGTGCCTCGCTGAAAACCAGCGACTGGCCTAGAAGAGGCTTCGTCGTCAGTTTTGGGCCTCGGATGCCTATCCTTGTCTTTGCGCTTTTTGTGTATTCCGGTCGTAGGACGTTCCGATGGCATGGTATAATTGAATTTTCTACCAAAATAATGTCAGGCAAAATCAAACCGATGTTTAATAGTGCGCTTGTTAAACCTAGCACAAAACCGACAACCAGTGACGTCGTGGTCTGAGCCTAGGCATGGGATACAATAGGAATGGAAATCCTTATGAGGTATTTGCTTCCCACAAGAAATACAGTTATTAACTTTTACTGACATCGGTCTGAGGTAAGAAAAAGTTTCCCCAACGGGGTACTTAGCTTTGTAGAAGACTTCGGTTCTGGATTCCGAATGAAAATCTCAGGAGACGGCCGACCGGCACTTGCGAACTGCTTTTGCTTCAGGCTCCACGCAGCAATAAAGACTGAAGAAAAGGGCGTCGGCTGCATCTTATATACCCCTGTCACACTGACGTCAGGGAGGAGGCGACAGCAACCGACGCCGGACCAAGACTTTGGAACTCAGGCCAACTGGGGAACCACCTGACGGCAGGATAACCCAAGTGTAATGACTGCAGCAGTGTAACACGATGAACATCAGATATGAATACAATGATTTATCCATTTAGAAATGGTTTGTATTGAAATAGCCTTCCCCTCTGCCCCTGCAGCAAATGCTACCAGCAGTTCAGATTTTCTCCGCGATTTAGTCCTGTCCAAGTAGAATCTAAGTTGTCTGTGTACATCCAATGAACGCAGAATCTGCTCCCCCTTGTTCTGTGGATTGGGAAAAAAAGTTGGCAAATGAATGGACTGATTAAGAGCCACACTGGATACCACCTTGGGCATGAATGATAACTTGGTCCTGAGTGACACCCTGTCTGCATGAAAGATGATGAAAGGCTCCACTGCCATAAGGGCCTGTAGTTCAGATATCCTTCTAGCTGAAGTGATTGCTAAAAGGAAGACTGTTTTCCAGGAAAGACATTTTAAGTCTGCAGTAGCAGCTGGCTCGAAAGGAGGTAGAGTGAGTTTCTCCAATACAAAGTTAAGGTCCCAGGGAGGGGTTGGAGCTCTCCTGGGTGGTCTCAAGTTTTTGGCCCCTCTGAGATACTGCTTTAGAAGAGGATAAGAGAAGGGGGGGTACTGTGTTGTAATGAGCTGAAATAGCTGAGACATGGATTTTTATGGAAGAAAAAGAAAGGCCCTAGTGAAGCATCTCAGTTAAATACTGCAAAATATGAGGTAAATTGGGCACTGCTGTGCTCATCCCTTGAGATTGAATCCAGGCACAGAATCTTTTCCATTTGTCAGCATAAGATTTTCTAGTACTAGGTCTTCTTGCCTCCAAAATGACATCCATTTGCTGAGGGATGCTAAGGGGGAATTTAAGTGATTAGCCAAGTTGCAAGATTCAGTCTGGAGCAATCAAAATCATTTTTGGTTTGTCCTGTTTGACTTTTAGAAGAACTTTGGAGAGCAGAGGCAGAGGGGGAAAGGCATAGACTGATAGGGTTTTCCAACTGAAGGACAGAGCATCCACTTTCCAGGCTTTTTTGTGATGAGTTCTTGTGCAAAATTTGTCCAACTGGTAGTTCTGGGGTGAGGCAAAAAGATCTATGTCTGGGCTCCCCCATTTGCGTGTCAACATGTTGAAAATCGGTGGTTCCAGTTTCCATTCATGTGGGTCCATGAGATTTCTGCTTAGTTCGTCTGCCAGAACATTCAGCTTTCCTGGCAGAAACTGAGCTTGTAGTTGTGCTTGGTAACTCAAGGCCGTGTTCCACAATGCCATGGCTAGTCTGCAGAGGGGGTAGGAATGTGTACCCCCCTGCTTGTTTATGTACCACATAACCGTGGTGTTGTCTGTCTTTATCAGTAATTGTCCTGCATGAAGGTAGTCCTTGAAGGTTGTGAGTGCATTCTGTACAGCTAGCATTTCTTTTTGATTGATATGAAGGTGCATTTGATTTAGGCTCCATTTGCCCTGAATGCACTTCCCTGCCAGATAAGCCCCCCATGCATAGTTTGATGCATCTGTAGTTAGGGTTTGGGCGGCAGGGGGTGGTGTGAATGGCAGTCCCTTGTTTTGGTGGCAGGCCTCTGCCCACCATAGGAACTCTAGGCGCAGGCAAGGTATGATAGGAATCATTGTTTCCAGGCTGTGACAATGGTGACTCCATAAACTTTTTAAGTACCACTGAAGTTTCCTCATATGCAGTCTTGCATATGGAATTAGAAGAATGCAGGAGGCCATGAACCCCAAGGCTTGCAGTATTTGCCTTGCACATAGCAAGGTTTTTGTGGCCACCTGTTTGAAGTAAGTCACCAAATGAATTTGCTTTTCTGGCGTAAGGAAAGCCATCTGGGCAGCTGTATTCAAGCTTGCAACCAGGAATGTAATTTTTTGAGAGGGTACCAGTTGAGATTTCTTTTCGTTTATGGTGTACCCTAAACAGGTTAGAACTCTTTTTACAAACGCCAGATGTTTTAGAAGAATGGCCTGGTTTTCTGCCTGAATTAGACAATCGTCCAGGTATGGATATATTTGAATATTTCTTTGCCTGCAAAATGCAATTACTGGAGCCAGGCACTTTGTGAATACCCTGGGCGCAGTAGACAAGCCAAAGGGCAGTGCAGAGAACTGATAATGCATGCAGCCCTGCTTTGAAGCGTAGGTATCTTCTGCAAGATTCCCTGACTGGGATATGCAGGTAAGCCTCTTTTAAATCTAGAGTTGCCAACCAGGCATCCTTGCCTAGCATAGGAAGTAACTGGTGAAGAGTCAGCATCTTGAATTTTGGAATGTCCAGAAAGGTGTTTAGGGTAGACAGGACCAGAATTGGATGCCATGATTGGTCTTTTCTGGGTACCAGGAAAAGTCTGGAATAGAAACCTTGCCCCTTTTCCTCTTCTGGTACTAGTTGAATAGCCCCCATGTTTAGGAGGGAAAATACTTGTTTCTGAGCCTCTGCCCACTGATTTGGGGGCAGGTCTGGCCACCCGTTTGGAGTTGGCAGTGTGTGGAAATTAAATCTGTATCCCTGGGACACTATTTAAAACCCATTTGTCCTGGGTTATAAGTTTCTTAAATGAAGAGCCAGTTTTCCCCCAAAGGGGTGGCTAAGAGGTAAGTGCTTGGTAATTTTTGAAGGGAAGTCATTGAGACTGTTTACCATAGGGTGGTGCCTTGTTTCCAGATGTGGAAGTGGAAGCACCCCACTGCTTAGTACTGAAAGTCCCTTGGGACTGAATCCTGGTGCTTTTGGAATGTCTGGGCTTGGCTGGAGTGGCTCTGGAAGGAGCTGGAAAAGACCAGTTCTTTGTAGGCCAGTGCCTACTAAATCTAGGAGGTTGTACTTGTAAGAAATCTTTCACAGTTTGCATAGATTTAACTTTATTTTCCATCTTTTTTTGAACTTCTTCAGCCTTATTGCCAAACAGGCAGTCCTGCTGTAAAAGAGCATCCAAAGGTTTTACTTTAACATAGTCAGGCACAGATTGCTCCTTAAACCAAGCAACAGCAGCCCTGCAAGAGGCCTCTAGAGAATCAAAACCACATTGCAAAGTATGTTTGCCAACTTGTTCAGCTGAATGCAATAAATCCTGTAAATCTTTAATCTCCATACAGTCAGAAATCAACATAATTTTCTGTTTAAGCAGTCCCATGATATGGTGTTGATATTTTAGCATATGGAACTGACAGTTTAAAGCCATGATTGCTAAGGCTGCAGAAGTATAAACCTTTTCATCCCATCAATCCAGCACCCTTGGAGCTCTATCAAAAGCGGTAGGATTTTTAGCAGTAGAAGCCTTAATGCTCTTGGGCCCCTGATAAATGGTTTCAGGGTCCGCAACAGGATTTTTGAAAAGGAATTTGTGGGACTCAGGAACCCTGTAGTACCTGTCTGGTTTGCTAGGGGCTGGAAGCAAGGAATCAGGGGCCATACTGGATTCCAAAAACACATTATCAACAATGTCTAGTACAGGAGGTATAGCTAAAGGCCTATGCTGAGGAAGAAGAAGGAAATCCCTAAGCCTCTTTTTGGATTCAGAGAAATCCTGACTTTCCCAGTGGAAATGCTCCCTTAAGGTATGTAAAGTTTCCCCAAAAGAGAAATCCTCAGGCGGAGAAGCAGAGGGAATGGAATCCTCTGCATCAGAGTCCTCATAAGTAGGTATGGACAAATCCAGATCATTAGCAGAGTCAGAAGAAACAGAGTCCTGTTCAGAAGATTCATAGTCAAGTTCAATCCTAGGCCTCTTGGATGGGGAGGGTTGACTACCCCTGATTAGAGTAATTAAATCTTCAGCCATTTTGATCATTTGTTTTTTAGGCATAGGGGCCTGAACATGTGGCCTGGGCGTCAGTTTTTTAGACACAGATCGAGATTTAGGCCTTAGTACTGAAGTTGGAGTCGGTTTAATATGCAAGTCTGTAGGCCTGAATACACCCTCAGAAGCCGGTGCCTACTCAGCGGCTCCGGACCCATCCAAGGTAGAGACAACCGCAGGTTCCATATGTGAAGCATCTCGCGGCATACCGGACTCCGAATGGGTCTCAGTAGAGGCCTGCGAATCAGAAGTAACGGGTATCAGGGGCTGCAAAAGCACCTCACTGAGTACCGGCAAACTGGCAACTGGCTTAGAAGCGTCGGCAGTTTTGGACCTCAACGGCCTGTCACTGTCTTTTTCTTTGCGTTTTTTCGGTATTCCGGTAGTCAGATGGCTAACCAGCGCAATTTCTGGATAATTAAACAGAGAACCAAAATATTTAGAAGCAAAAATGTACCGACGACGGATAGTGCGCTGATTAAATAAAGCACAAAACCAACAACAAGGTACGTCGTGGTCAGGGCCTAGGCAAGGAACACAGTATAAATGAAAATCATTATGAGGTATTTGCTTCCCACAAGTAATGCAATTATTAACTTTTACTGACATCGGTAAGGAACAAGAAAAAGTTTCCCCAATGGGGTACTTAGCTTTTAGTTGAAGACTTCGGTTCTGAAACTCGAAAACGAAAATTTCAGGAGTCGGACGACCGGCACTTGTGAACTGCTTCTGCTTTGGGCACCGTGCGGCAAGAAAGACTGATGTAATGGTGTCGGCTGCATGTTTTATACCCCTGACGACCTGACATCATGGAAGAAGGGACAGCAACCGATGCAGGACCCAAGACTGTGAGGGCAACCTGCCAGCAGATTACCCAAATGTAATGACTGCAACAGTGAAACACGATGAACATCTTGGGTTGTCATTAGACGAAGGGAAAGCACCCTGGAACGTGGAAGTTGGGCAATCTGTATGCTTGTGTTAAGGTATCATCAGATGTCTAGTCTTGCATCAGTCACAGCAGAAGGTCCCGATGGTGCAATAACAGGTTCTCAGCTGTAGTGTAGAGAGCCAACTGTCAAGGTATAGGAATACCTGGATCCTCATACATGCAGATGAGCTGCTACCACTGCCATGATCTTAGTGAACCCCCTGGCGGCTATTGTGAGACTGAATGGCAGGGCTCTGAATTGATAATGACTGGCTCCCAGCCAGAAACTGAGAAACTGCTGTGAATGTTCTACTATCTTTACATGATAATATATGTCCTTGAGATCTATGGAGCGCATCCAATCGCTCTTCCTCAATACAGGCAAAATGGCCTGAAACATGACCACCTGGAATTTTGTCTACTTGACATAAGATTCAAATGGCTCAGGTTCAAAATTGGTCTTCGGTCCCCCATTTTCTTGGGTACTAAAAAGAACCT
Organism: Protopterus annectens; assembly: GCF_019279795.1. Classification (NCBI taxonomy): domain Eukaryota; kingdom Metazoa; phylum Chordata; order Ceratodontiformes; family Protopteridae; genus Protopterus; species Protopterus annectens. Next base: position 1,409,928,877 of record NC_056743.1, read on the forward strand.
TGAGCTGACTACAGATTCTAGTTGGTCTTCACTGACTTGGTGGATTACTTTTTTCTAGCAGCTTGGAAACTTCTGCTGCTGTAAGGTTCAACTAACTTGGTGGAACATTAGGAACTTTCTTCTTTCTGACAAGGGGGTAGGGAAAATGGTATAGAATAACCTCAAAAAATTATGTTCGGCACCCAATAATCTGAAGTTATGGTGTGCCTGGATTGTGTGTGCAGAGACAAGTGACCCCCCCCCCCAACTGCCTCCAGAGTGCAGCAGTCAGGCAACTCTTCAAGGGCACTGAAAGGGGTTTTTGGTAAATGGCCCACAAAATCCTGGCTATATGATCCACATCTGCCTCTAGAGCGACATCTATTGCTGTTACCATCTCCTCTGCTACAAGGTGGTCTATCTCCATGAGTTTCCTGATAAGATCTCTTGTGACTTCCTGAAACACATCTTTTTCCCAGCCTGTTGATTCCTGGAGTAAGATCTTGAAGGCATGGAAAAATGGATGTCTATTGCACAGAGAGTCTTACCACTATGTTGACTCCTGGTCAGCTTTTCTTTAACTTTGGGTTCAAAAAGGGTGGACCCATCAAAAGGGGCACTGACAAAAGACATTCCTGTAGCTTTTCGGAAAGTCACAGAGGTGCATCCAGGCATATCGGCAGATGGTAAGGCTGGTTCCTGCTGCTCTTGTTGTGCCATCAGCTGCATTGGAAACCAGTTGCATGGTCACAAAGGAGGTAGATTAGGGGGTGGAAAGCAGCAAGTCCACTGTCTTTTGAACATTCACAGGTACAACACCCGAGAGATACTTGAGATCTCCTTAGTCAAGTATCTCTGAAATCTGGTGACATGAGCTAAGTAATGCGGTGTTCTGAGTGCAAAAGTTGCTGATGCATACCTCCACTGATGAAAATGATCCACAGCCCTAGATTCTCTGTTAAGGGATGAACCAAGGTACTTTTTCTGACAATTCCTTCTTGGTGGCTGCTCCTACAACCATCACATCCACCAGAGGACCTTTGCTTCAATGCTTCCTATCTACAGGAGCACAGAGAATCCTACTGGGTTTCTTGGGGATGGGCTCCACCAGATCAGGGTCATTCCATGCCCCTGAGCCATCAAGTCAAGGACAAAGATGAGCTGGAAAGTACAGCTTTGTACCTACCATAAATGTAGATGTTCGTGTGTTCACACTGCTGCAGTCATTACATTTGGGTTATCCTGCCATCAGGCAGTCTTGCAGTCGGCCTGAGTTCCAAAGTCTTGGTCCGGCGTCGGTTGCTGTCATCTCTTCCCTGACGTCAGTGTGCCAGGGGTATATAAGATGCATCCGCCGCCATTTTCTTCAGTTTTTCTTGCCCCAGATGTCAGGTGCCCCCAAGTAGGTAGACAATACATATTGCTAATCAAAAATATACAGTAAAAACAATACCTTCAGTTACCAGCAAATACACCCCAAAGGTTGTATAGGATAGAAAGGTATAGATAAGTCCAGCTAGTTCAGAGGGGATGGAGGGAGGGTAACCTGGACTGCACAGTGTGAACACTCGAACATCTACATTTATGATAGGTACAAAACTGTACTATGTTCATCGTGTTACACTGCTGCAGTCATTACACTTGGGTAGAATCCCACAGCTGAGGTTGGGTGGCTGGTCTATAAAGAGTTAGGATTGGCTATGAGGCCCTGCAGAACTGTAGTGGCAAATCCTGCTCTGGATTTAGAGTAAAGAGACTGGTGGTAATGCTTGGTAAAGGTGTGCACTGAACTCCAAGTTGCAGCCTCCAAAATTTCCTTGGTAGGTACTCCTCTGAGAAAGGCTGTTGAAGTATTTGTTGCCCTGGTGGAATGTGGCCTAATGTTATTTGGGACTGATTTTCCATGCTGTGTGTAGCAGTACCGAATACAGTGTCCTATCCATTTGGATATAGTCTGCTTGGAGATAGCCTTGCCCTGTGATCCTGCAGCATATACTACAAACAGTTGCTCAGTTTTCCTGAAAGCCTTTGTTTTGTCCAAGTAGAAGCATAGCTGCCTGTGTCTGTCCAAAGAATGCAGAAGTTTCTCCCCTTTATTCTGGGGGTTTGAATAAAAAGTTGGCAAATGGATGGTTTGGTTAAGAGCCACACTACATACCACCTTTGGCATAAAGGTAGGGTTTGTCCTTAAAGATACCCCGTCCTGATGAAAAATTATAAAAGGTTCCACTGCCATTAATGCCTGTAACTCTGAGGCTCTTCATGCTGAAGTTACTGCCAGGAGCAGAGCTGTTTTCCATGATAAAAATTTTAGATCGGCTGTATTGGCTGGCTCAAAAGGTGGTAGGGTCAGTTTTTCCAAAATGAAATTGAGGTCCCAATTTGGTGTTGGTGCTCTCTGGGGCGGTCTTATGTTTTTAGCCCCTCTGAGGTACTGCTTTAGCAAGGGATGAGAGAATAAAGGAGGATCCGTGTTGTAATGTGCTGAAATGGCAGAGGCGTGGATCTTAATTGATGAGAAGGATAAGCCTCTGTCCAGCATCTCAGTTAAGTATTGTAAAATCTGAGGAATGTTTGGAACAAGAGGGTCAAGGCTTTGCGCCTGGTTCCAGGCGCAGAATCCCTTCCATTTTTCTGAGTAAGCTTTCCTGGTGCTAGGCCTCCTGGCCTCCAAAATGACATCCATAATAGCTTTAGAGAGAGGTGTTGCCTGTTTGACTAATGTAGCTGCCATGCAGCCAGGGTTAGTGTTTTGAGCTGACCGTGCAGGATCTGATTCTTTTGCTGAGTCAGAAGGTGTGGAATTTGAGGCAAAATCCATTGTGGGCCTTGAGCCAAGTTCCTTAAGATAGCGTACCAGTGCTGGAGTGGCCAGTCTGGAGCAATCAGGATCATCTCTGGTTTTTCTTGTCTGTCTTTTAGGAGTACCTTTGAAAGGAGAGGCAGTGGTGGGAAGGCATAAACTTTTAGGTGTTTCCAGCTGAACAGAAGAGCATCCACTTTCCATGCTTGTTTGTGGGAAGTCCTTGTGCAGAATTTTTGTAGTTGGCAATTCAGAGGGGAGGCAAAAAGATCTATGTCTGGGCATCCCCACTTTTGCATTACCATGCTGAAGATTTGTGGATTCAATTTCCATTCATGAGGGTCCATGATATTTCTGCTTAGATCGTCTGCTAGAGTATTTTTCTTTCCTGGCAGGAATTGTGCTTGCAGGTGAACTTGATAAGTTAGAGCTGTGTTCCACAAGGTCATGGCTTGCCTGCATAGGGGATAAGAATGAATGCCCCCTTGCTTGTTTATGTACCACATTACTGTGGTGTTGTCTGTCTTTAGTAGTAATTGTCCTGGATGTAGAAGGTCCTTGAAAGATGTTAGGGCATTTTGAACAGCCAACATCTCTTTTTGACTGATGTGAAGATGCATCTGGTCTGTGGTCCACTTGCCCTGAATGCATTTTCCTGCCATGTGTGCTCCCCAGGCATAATCCAAAGCATCTGTTGTTAGAGTTTGCCTGGCTGTGGGTTGGGTAAAAGGCTGACCCTTGTTTAGGTGACATGCCTGTGCCCACCATTGAAACTCCTGTTGTAGGCAGGGAATCATTGGTATTACTGCTTCTAAACTGTGAGAGTGTTGAGTCCAAACACTTTTCAGGTATCACTGTAATTTCCTCATATGCAGTCTGGCACATGGTATTAGTAATATGCAGGATGCCATGAATCCCAGGGCCTGCAGAATTTTTCTTGCAGGGAGATGGGACTTTGTTGCCAGCAATTGAAAATATTGAGTTAGTTGAACTTGTTTGTCTGGCGTGAGGTAAGCCATCTGGGCCGTTGTATTTAAGCTGGCACCCAGGAATATAATCTGTTGCGAGGGTACTAGTTTTGACTTCTTTTTGTTTACTGTGTACCCTAGAGAAATTAGCAACCTTTTTACAAACGCCAGATGCTGTAGAAGAATGTCCTTTGTCTCTGCTTGAATGAGGCAGTCATCCAGATATGGATATATTTGAATTTCTTTTTGTCTGCAAAATGCAATTACTGGTGCCAGGCACTTTGTGAAGACCCTGGGCGCAGTAGATAAGCCAAAGGGCAGTGCAGAGAATTGGTAGTGCATTGTACCAGCTTTGAATCTGAGGTATCTTCTGCAATTTTGTCTGATAGGGACATGCAGGTATGCCTCTTTGAGGTCCAGAGTAACAAGCCAAGCCTTCTTGCCCGGCATGGGTAGAAGCTGCTGTAATGTCAACATTTTGAATTTCGGAATATCCAGGTAAGTGTTCAGAATTGAAAGATCTAGTATGGGCCTCCAGGCCTTGTCCTTTCTGGGGACCAGGAAGAGTCTTGAGTAAAATCCTTGTCCTTGCTCCTGTTGTGGTACTTTTTGAATAGCTCTCATGTCCATGAGGGCTGAAATTTGTTTTTGCGCCTCTGCCCATTGATTTTGTGGCAGGTCTGGCATTCCTTTTAACCTTGGTAAAGTATGAAAGTGGAATCTGCAACCTTGAGACACAATATTCAGGACCCATTTGTCTTGGGTGATTGTTTGCCAGTTTTGAGAAAAAAGTGCTAGTTTTCCCCCTAAGGGGGCTTCCAGAAGGGACGTGCTTGGCGTACGAAGGGGAAAGTCATTGTGACTGTTTCCTGTAAGGTTGAGACTTGTCCTCACCACCGTTTGGGGTTGAGGTGCCCCACTGTCGTTGTCTGTTTGAGCCTTGGGGTTGAGATCTGCCTCTTGGGAGTCTGTATCTGCCTCTCTGTGGCCTGTCTGACACTGGAAGGGACCAATTCTTTGTTGGCCAATTTCTGCTAAACCGAGGTGGCTGTACCTGTAAGAAATCCTTGACTGTTTGCATAGATTTAACTTTATCCTCCATTTTCTTTAACACCTCTTCTGCCTTAACACCAAACAAAGAATCATGCTGCAAAGGAGCATACAATAATTTTGCCTTAACATGATCAGGTAAACTTTGTTCTTTTAACCAAGCATGTCTTCGAATCACAGAACCTGTAACTGCGGATCTACAAGAGGCCTCTAAAGAATCAAAACCACATTGCAGAGTATGTTTTCCCACCTGTTCAACTGCATGCAATAAATCCTGCATTTCTTTACAATCAGGAGCTTCTGAGCTTGCAAGCATTTTCTGTTTTAACTGAGCCATTAAATATTGTTGGTACTTAAGCATGTGAAACTGGCAATTTAAAGCTCTTACTGCTGAAGTTGCAGAAGTGTATACTTTCTTCCCCCATCTATCCAAAGCTCTGGAATCCCTGTCAGAGGGTACTGGATTTTTTGCAATGGAAGCCTTAACCCCTTTTGGACCCTGGGAAATAGTTTCTGGATCAGCAGAAGGGTTTTTGTAAAGAAACTTGTGAGAGTCAGGGACTCTATAATACCTATCTGGCTTGGCTGGAGCAGGGGGCAAAGAGTCAGGAGATAAACTGGATTCAGAGAACACATCATCCACAATATCTAGCACAGGCGGAATAGCCAGGGGCCTGTGTTGAAGCAATAAGAGGAAATCCCTGAGCCTTTTCTTGGATTCTGAATAATCCTGGCTTTCCCAATGGAAATGCTCCCTCATGGTATGTAAAGTTTCCCCAAAAGAGTAATCCTCAGGAGGAGAGGCTGAAGGGATAGATTCTTCAGCATCAAGTCCTCATAGGGGGGGAGAGAGTATTTCTGGTCTGAAGAGGAATCAGAGGAAATGGAAACCTGATCAGAGGAGTCATAGTCTGTATCCAGCCTAGGCCTTTTCTCGAGAGGGGGATGGGAACCCCTGATTAGAGTAACGAGGTCTTCGCCCATTTTAAGCATCTGTTTCTTAGGCATGGAGGACTGTCCAGGAGAATGCTGTACTTGTTTCTTTGTCTTTAATGGTACCTTTGTCTTGGCTGTTGTTTTAATGGTAAGTTGTGAAGGTCTGAAAACACCCTCAGAAGCCGATGCCTGCTCAGCGGCTCTGAACCCATCTGAGGGATTAGTTTCCGTAGGCCCAATACCTTGAGTTTCCAGAGGCCTAGATGTCTCCACGTGGGAGTTGGCAGCGGCCTGTGGCTCTGAGGTAGCGGGTGTCAGGGGCTGCGAAAGCGCCTAGAAGAGGTTTCGTCGTCGGTTTTGGACCTCGGATGCCTGTCTTTATTCTTGTCTTTGCGTTTTTTCGGTATTGAGGTCGTTGGCTGATCCGACGGCATCGTATAATTGAACCTTCGGCCAAAGTAGTGTAAAGCAAAATCAAAACGTCTTTTTATAGTGCGTTTATTACATCTAGCACAAAACCGACAACTAGTGACGTCGTGATCAGGACCCCTAGGCATGGAATACAGTAAGAGTGGAAGTCCTTATGAGGTATTTGTTTCCCACAAAAAATACAATTATTAACTTTTTCTGACATCGGTCTGAAGCAAGAAAAAAGTTTCCCCAACGAGGTACTTAGCTTTATTGAAGACTTCGGATCTGAAATTCGACTTCGAAAATCTCAGGAGTCGGCTGACCGGCACTTGCGAACTGCTTCTGCTTCGGGCACTGCGCGGCAAGAAAGACTGAAGAAAATGACGTCGGCTGCATCTTATATACCCCTGGCACACTGATGTCAGGGAAGAGGCGACAGCAACCGACGCCGGACCAAGACTTTGGAACTCAGGCCGACTGCGGGACTGCCTGACAGCAGGATAACCCAAGTGTAATGACTGCAGCAGTGTAACACGATGAACATCCAAAGGTTTCACTCATCTGGAGAAAGACTTTCTGTGAACCTATCTCTATTTCATCAATTCCAGGATCTCGCTGAAGGTGATGCCTTCAGAGGAGAATCTTGGACAGCTTTCACCTTCATCCAAGTCAGTCTCTTTTGATGATGGACTCTAAGGAACAGTCTAAGTGCTCCCGTTTGCATGTCTGTTTTCTATGAACGGTCTGTGGAAGAGGATCAGAAGGTTCAGAATCAAACTGGGAGCTTGCATAGCAGGATACCTGGGAAGCTTGTGGAAGTTACTGCCTCTGTCAGGACGACGAGAAGCAGAAGCCTATTCTAGTCAGGGTTTGGATGGCACCAACCTGGATGAAAGCACTTTTACCCCTGGCATAGAAAGGACTCATTTGAAAGCCTCACAAGACTATCTTCGGAAAGAAATGAAATCTCAGAACTGAAGGGTCTCAACCCTGAGGCTTATCTCAGTGTGAGCTATCCAGTGCCGAAGCACCGAGTGGAAGAGATGATTCCAAAATCTTCGAAGTCAAACTATTACACAGAGCCCCAGTACTGAAACTTCAACTCCCAGAGTCCACTGGATCCGATAATGTTGTACCCGAACGAGGAAGGAAACTCATTGGAGTAGAAGTCACTTGACTTGCAAGCTCCACCAAAGGTGCACATGGTTCTGAAAAAGGCACAAGGCGGGCAGTAGATGGACCAGCACTTGGCATATCCCCAGAGAATGGTACTGACAAAACTCTGAGCTGTATCTGGATCTTGAGAAACTTTCTCATGGTTCTATTGACATCCTGTTCAGACTTCTCAATGACTGGGAGGACGATGCCAATGACGGTAGTCTAGAATATCTCCTCTCCTGAAGAGCAAGAGAATGCAGTCTGGGACTTAATGGATCCAGGAAGAATCCAGACTGAGCAAGAGATGTATAGTGCTGAGAGACTGTTGTCTCCAGAAGTCCAATCCCAAAAGTAATGTTTGATCCAGGACTGCTTCTGGGACTTCTTGGCATCCGATATTTCCTTTTGTCTTTTCTCTAGTCTTGTCTTCTTTGGTCTTCTCCAACTCCTTGTCTTTGTCAGGTTTCCCTTTGGACTTCTTGTCTTTGGTGCGAGATGAAGTAGCAAAAGAGGAAGGGATGGCAGACCCTGTCTGGAGAGGGAGGAGTCCCTTCGCTATTAAGATTCTCCCTTCTGGTTTTAAGGCATTGGCAGTAAATGAGAAAGAAGTCTGACATGAAGTGTGAAAGTGAGCAGTGCCTAAACAATACACGCAAAGGGAATGTGGGTGTTGGGGAGGCAGCTTGTGCACAGACGTCATGCATGCTTTACATCCTTGGCCATCAACAACAGAAAAGAGACACAGACACACACACACACACACACACACACACCAAAAAATCTGCTGACTCCTAGCACTAAAAAAAGAATATATTTATATATGTAACTAGTTTAATGCAAAACTACTAGTAATAAAGCACTGCACACTTAACAGTTCTAATTATCCTAATACAAAAAAAGATAAACTCTAGCCATAACACTAGGACCTACAATTTCTAACTACCTAATCTAAACAGCAAAAATTCTAATTATAAAGAAACTAGAGAAAGACAGGAAACTCTCTTGGTAAGGGAGGAGTACTAATAAGTACTGGACGGAGTAGTGGTTGAGCTGTCACCTCACAGCAGGAGGTTCTCCGGTTCGATTCTCAGCTGGGGAGCCTTCTGTGGGGAGTATGCAGGTCCTCCCTGCATTCGTGTGGGTTTCCTCTGGGTGCTCTTGTTTCCTCAAGTTACAAAAACATGCGTCTGGAGCGTTTCCCCTTGGCCTCTGCTGAAAACTGACTTTACTGGTAAACAAATAATAAATAAATAAATAAATAAAACAAATAATAAAGCCTTCCAAAAAAGATACATGATAGCATGACTGAATACTTCAGAAAGCAAACAAAATCTGAGGTAATAAGGTGGAGATCAGGGAATTATGGGTAGGGGAGGAGGAAGAGCCCTGCAACTGAACAGTTTTAGATTCCATGCCGAGGTCGGATCCGACAACCCATAGCTTAATCGAACAAAAGCGGACAAGATTAAAGGTAATGTTAAAGTGAATAAAAATTGTTAAAAGAAAACATACATGTATACTGTGTGAAAATAACAGAACATTTTAGTACAATTTGTCTTCTTTTCTATTAATGTATGCATATTAAGGTCAAGTGATATGTGATATTTTTAATAAAAATGTTTAAAAAAACAGCAATTCCAACAGTCAGAGTTAATGAAGTGATTTAACCAAACCAATTTAGGTTTGGAGTTCAAGTCCAACTCAAAATTTGATGCGTTAAAATCTACTGTTATGTTTCTTTGCCTTGCAGCATTACCGCCTTAGTGCTGAAGTGCACTTCAGTCTACTGAAGGCAATGCATCTCAAATAAAATGCAGGCAATGTTCCATTATTTCACATGCAAAGTAACGGCTCTGCATTCTGTTCTCCGACTGGTTTACAAACTGCAATTACAGTCTGACAGCTGGCTTAGAGGATTAAGGAGCTGTTGATGAGCTGCTTCCTGTGGGCAAGTGGTGCAAGGTTTGATTCCCTAAGCCTCCACCGCCTAACTGTGCGACTCTGAGCAAGTCACTTACCAGAGTCCACTTCTAGGCTGAGTCTGAAAAAAGTCCATGGAGCTCAGTGCTCTACACAAGAAAACAAAAAGAAAAAATACAATAAAATAAAATTAAATGAACAAAAAAAATAATAATACTCAATCAGGATAAAGAGAAGGGACCAATCAGAGAACAGCTGCTGGAAGCAAAATGACTAATCACACCTTTGCTACAGTTTTCATGCTACACTGAAAAAGGAGTACTGCAGTGTGTTTTAATCTCTTTGCGTTGTTTTTAAAAATGGGAGGAAGAAAGAGTTTTAACACTTCGCCAGATGCTAACATCTGGAAGCAGTGAAGAGGCTGTATGCTGGTGAGTAGCAGTCATTAAGGGATCTGTGTTTGCTGCAGCAAAAGATCTGGTTAGTTTGGCTGTCTGTTATAAAGCCATGGCTGGGCGGGAGCTTTACTTTGTACTAGCGGCAACTGATACTGGACTGTCTACAAGGGTTAAAAGCTGGACAGCTGCTCAGCCTGCTGAGGCAATTCACTTCTAGGATGTAGTACTATGGGTGGCAGGCTTCACAACTGTGCAGGTAGGCCCAGTCTGACACACCTCTGATTTTTGCCTATTTTGGCCCTGTCCCTCTAAAAAGTTTTGATTTTTTTCTGTTAAGTCAATTTTGAACATTTGTCTTCAAAAAATACATGCAGATACAAATCCTGTTGTTCTATTAACTTTTTACATGAATGATAATATGTAAGACTGTCCCAGATTTTGGGCCAATTGTCAAGCATAACATTTGGCTTTGTCCTTGATTCATGATCAAATATGCTAAAGCAACAATCTACAGACGTTGTTCTAAGTTGTCAGAGCTGGAAAGACTAACTTCTGAAATGAAGAAGCATGCATTTTGCCTCACATATTTTTGCCCCATCCCTTGTAAAAGTTTGAATTTTTTTTGGCAAGTTAACCAACTAACCATTAATATCAGAAATTAGTGTCAGGTTTCCCTTCAGAAAATGCATGCTGATAAAAAAGTGTGTTCTTCTAATGACTTTCTAAGTGAATTAGACTAAAATCTAAATATATACATCTTCCAGATTTGGGGCCGCTGTCTTCCATTAAATTTGGTTTTGTCCCAGATTCTTAAGCAAAGGAGTTGGGAGCTATGAGTGTTGTATCAATTATTTAATTCTGTGCAGGTAGGTGTTGGATACTTTACTGCTAGAAACTACTACTGAATTTTCAGTATTCTTTTTCATGAATATGCTGGCATTCGATATTCTTCTTAGCTTTCAGTGGGTACTACATGTTAGTAGGCAATGCAGGTCAGTGATAAGTGACCTGGTGCGCTTGGCAATGGATGTGAAGGTGACCGTGCACTGCAACTGGCCCACAATGACCAGGCTTGCAGGTAGCAGTGCATGGAATGTCTCTTGGGTATTAATGTGTATTTTGGTATGTAGTATACAAACCTGGTTCAGAATGGGAGTCACCCTGGGTTTGTTTTACTACTGAAATGGAATGGGTGGTATTACCAAACCATGCCACACAAGAGCAAGACAGAGGCAGGAACCCACAGACTTCATATTCCTGACCTGACTACTAAGGCAAATGCTAGAACTGCTCAGAAAAGGCATGCTGATCCTGAACCTATTTTAATTACTTTAAGGAAATTGCATTTTTTAAAACTGTCCCTGATTTTGGGGCCTTTGTCCCTCTGTTATTTTTGACTTTATCCAGAATTCTTGAAAAAAGAACTTTATAGAATTATATCTGCAGAGAATCCACTAACCCTGAGATACTCCCACTATGTAAGAAGGTGGCCAAGAAGTCTCAGATGGGATTCTTTAGCTGTCCAGCATCTACACTGGATTCTCCGCCACGACCCTGTCAGAGGCAGGCATGGCTCCATCTTTTTGCGCATTCTCTGAGGCTTTGCAGGCATCTGCTCCAAAAGTTGAGGGGGAACCACGGTTCATTATCTGGGAAGGATTTTGCAAAAATTGGTCAGGGAGGAGGTTCCGGGTGCTCTTAGAGAATTTCATTAAGGGTCGGAACAATTCGAGCAAGAATTCTGGACAAAGTTATAAACAACGGGGGACAAAGGCCCATCATCTTCAATGATTTGCCAGTGACTTGCTAAAAAGCACAATTTTATAAGAAACAGACCAAAAATAGGAGGTGAATATCTGGACTTTTTGTGAAAATCTGTACAGTTGAGAGGTATGGTGGGAACTTCCGGTATTTGTTAGGGTTGACGTCCCTTCCAAGAAAAGACAAAACACAGTGCATGTTTCAGTATGTCCTAACTATCCTCAAAGAGAATGGTTAGAGTTTATTCAAGGTTCGTTTTCTGCCTTGAAGCCTCCTCGAGGGGTTTCGGTGCCTGCTCTACCTCAGCCCCCCTACCCCTTCTAAACTTCCTAGGGAACCGTATTCCTCAGATGAGGATTTAGAGTTTGATGAGGAGTCCTTGTCCTATTCTGCACAGATGCCTTCACCTTTGGCTTATGGTTCTGATGAGGAGGAGTCTATTAGCACTAGGTCTCCTTTCGAGGAATTGTCCTTTGGCGACAATTGCTAGGATGATGGAATACTTTAACTGGGATTCTTCTCAAGCGTCTTGACTTTCAGATGAGATATGAGTTGCTTCAGATGGATACTTCTAAACCATCTGCAATTCCTCCTGTGCTGGTTGCCTTGCTAGACACTTTCATTGCTGCTTCCAAGTCTCCTGATTCTCAGCCTTTTGCTCCTAGGAAAGCTGACAGGTTCTATAAGGTCCCTGAAGCTTATCAATTTTTATGCCAGTGTCCTCCTGCTGATCCTGCTGTAGTGTCAGTCTCTTCTGACAAACCTTCCAAGCTCTTGCCCTCTTCCAAATGTTTGCCTTCTGATAAGGATAATAGGGCAATGGTGAGAATTGATAAGAAGGTTTAAACTGTTTCTACTTTGGTCTTTAGTGCTATTAATTACCAGATCCACATGACCAGGTATGTTCTGGCCTTCACTGCTCAGGCTTGTCAGGTTATTTCTGACCTTCCTGATACTGAAGGCAAATCTTCTGCCTTTTCTATTTTAGGTTCTACATCTCAAGTGGCTCACCACTTTCTCAAATGTAGCTATGATTTCTGGATGGTTCATTCAGGGCTGCAGCTTTTGGGTCTGTCATGAGGCATTATTTCATCTCAGGTCTTTGTCCAAGGACATTAATGTCAAGTTGTTGGATGTTCCTATGAATTAACATCTTTTGGGGACTGCTGCTGATGACCTGTTTTAAGTCTCGTCAAGAGAAAGGCACAGCTTTGCACGAACTTAAACATATTTTCATCTCTCCTATCCCTAAGTTCCAGAGAAATTATCCTTCTAGATCTGTTTTTGTCTATAGGCAATGCTATCAGGTCTCCAAGCGAATGGAGGGAGGGTGGTAGCCAAGCCTCCTCTGCTGAAGCTTTTCAGACTTCTGTGGCACAAAAGCTTCCTTTATCTGATAAGCCTGCTTTTCTTTGACAATTAGCCCCCCCCCCCCCCAGACCAGGTTCCTTTGCCCCTAAGGGTTTGTCCCTGTCTTCCAAATTGGCTTCTCATCACTTCAGTCTCTCGGGTTATTTCCATCATCCATCAGGGTTAGGTATAGAAGTCTCTACCTCATTTTTCAGGGATTTCTGAACCTTCTCTAGAGCAACTTCCTCATTTCCTGGAGGTCCTAAGGTCCCTGGTGAACCAAGGAACTATTCAAACTCTTTCCCCTTCCCAAGTGGGAAAGGGTTTTTATTCCAGGATGTTCCTGGTTTACAGGTGTTTACTAGGCTAATGATCACATGGGCCTTTTTAAGCATAGCCATGCATCCAGAATCTCTGACAAGTTCTGATGCCCTTGATAAGTGTAAGCAGGGGCTTGGGAGATGAAACATTTACATGCAGGGGCTTGGGAGATGAAACATTTACATGCAGGGCCTGGGAGATGAACCATTTACAGGTTGTCTTTGTCCATTAGAGACATAGGTGCCAAACCAGGGATGAATTTCCTGTTCTCCATCCAATTGTCCAGGTTGCACTTAAATTGGGTTAGGGAGGAATTCTGCTTCCCATGGATGGGAGCCTGTTCCAGAAACGGGGTAATCTCTGGGATAAATACTGGTCTGAAGATGATAAAAGGAGCACCTTGGAAGGAAACACCAATCTACAGCCTGAAATCCTTTTAATAAATCCACATGAGGCTAGATAATAGTAATGAAAGAAAAGACTGCTTGAAGCTTTTTTGTCTCAATACTGCTTATATATATTTTTATAGTGCATTTTTTAAACTGTGATTTTAAAGTGTGACATTTTTTGGATTTGATATATGTGTATGACAATTAACTATATTTTAAATTATTAGAATTTATTATAGTATACATACACTTTTTTACACAATTTTCCCTTTATAAATAAAGAAAATCAGCTTTAAAAGTGGTTTAATTGATTTCCCTGTTTGATTGGTTAATGTTTATTGGTTTTAGTATAAATAAGGCACAATAGAGGGTATGCATTCATCTGAGGAAGTCTTTATTGTGACGAAAACGCATATTCAATTTGTGGGCATTTATGTCTAATTGTCTGCCATTTTTCATTTTTATTGTCGATTTATGAGCGTCTTCTGTGTGGAGACATGCGTGAATGGGCGTACCTTCGTTGAAGGTTGTGCGTCAGGGCTGGCAACTCAGCACATAAAAATCTACTGCCAATCATTAGCGGACCGGAGTTCCGCTGTGGCGACCCCTAACTGGGAAAAGCCGAAAGACACAACATTGTCGATTTATTAAAAGGATTCCACTCTATAGCTTGGTGTTTCCTTCCAAGGAGCTCCTTTTATCAGTTTCTGAGTCGTTTGGTTTTGAGCATTTTTATTTACCGTTTTATTTGTGTTATAAATACCTCTCTCTCCAGCAGGTCCTATTTATATCACAGGCAAGGTTTAAGTCTTTAGAACGGGTAATTCTGGTGTTTGTTTTGCGGATATGCAGGAGGTCCATCAGAGTGGGTTCTGATAATGCCCTGTATGTCAGGCATAGATCTCCCCTCAAAAGCCTGTAGGACACAGAATACAGGGATAGAGCCTTGAGGTGGCCTTCATCGGACATTTTACTTAAGCCCTATATTCTTTTAGTGAGGAACCTCTGTGGACATTCTAACTGATGGATTTGCCTGGTTAGATACATACTGAAGGGGGCATTATACTCAATGATAGGTCTGATGAATGTCGAATACAGTGGAACAATGACTTCCTTGGACTTGGATGCCATACCTTTGTTTATAAGTTGTGCAACATACAATGATTAATTCTCTGCTGTAGACACGTGATGGTCAAAGACCAGGTTACTATCTGTGTGTGGCCCCAAGTCCCTGACTACTGGGTCAAATCTAAGGGGTGTGTTGTCAATATGATAGCTACCAAGGGTGGCTAACTTCCCAAAATACACTATTATGCATTTCTTGGCATTCAGTCTTAGTCCATGGCTCTGACACCAGTTATTTACATGTGTCAGCCCCTTCTAGAGAACATTTGTGTCAGTGTGGGATTCAATAACAGCTCCTAATTTGCAATCATCTGCAAATTCAGTTAGCCAGAGACCACTGACATTGGCCTTGACTTCAGAGAAGTAAATGGCAAAAAGGAGCAGTCCAAGGACTGATCCCTGAGGGACTCCACTTGTGACTGGCCTCTTTGGAGAGGTGGACTCCCCAATTCTAACTTCCTGGGTTCTGTCTGTGAGTCAGCTAGCTATCCACTGGGTGACATACAAGTTTGTACCTAACCTCTTGAGTTTGTCAACAATTCCCGAGTGAGGTACTGTGTCAAATGCCTTGGGCAGGTAAAGGTAGGCAGTGTGAACCATTTTGCCCTCATCCATTGCTTTGGTGACCTTTTCAAAGAGGTCCACGAAGTTGAGTAGGCATGATCTGCCCTTGACGAAACCAAACTGGGCTGGGTCCCGTGTCTGGAGGTTTGCTATATCACTACTGATCATTTCCATTATAATTCTTTCCATGGCTTTACATACAAGACTAGTGAGACTTATGGGTCTGTAGATGGCCCACCTTTGTGTAAAGGTATGACTGTTGCTGTTCTCCACTCATGAGGCACAAAGCCGGTTTGGAGGCTGTAGTTCAACACCAATTCCAGAGGCCCTGATAGGTCATGTTTCATGCTATTTAGAAGGCATCCTGGGATACTGTCTGGGCCCACTGATGCAGTGTTCTTGGCCTTAGTTAGTTGATGGAGTGTTCCTCGAAAGAAGGACACTTAGAGACCTATTCTGGATCTCTCCCTGATCAACACTTTTCTCAAGGTCTCCTCTTTTCTGATGCTTACTCTTTAAACCCTGTTTCCTCTTTTACTACTCAGGCTTTTCTGGTATCTTTGGATCTAAAGGATGCTTACCTTCATATCCCTATGCACCCTCTTCTCATGAAGTCTTTATGTTTCTCTGTTTCTTCCTTTCATTTTCAGTTCTCTGCTTTGTCCTTTGGCCTCTCTGCTGCCTCAAGGGACTCACAAAATGCGTAGCTCCTGTGATTGCTTTCTGCAGGCTCCAAGGCACACAGACTTTTCCTTATCTAGATGATGTGTTGCTTCAGGCACCTTCTCCCAGTTGCCTGTCATAGGACCTGAGTTCACCATCTCTATTCCAAGCCTGGGATTCATTATCAACTTCCAAAAGTCCATCTTGACTCCCTCTCAGGATCATGTGCATCTAGGATGCAGGATTCAGACAGTGCCAATGTTGGCCTCTCTTCCACTTCCAAAAGTTTTGTCACTGACAGCCTTCTTTCAATCTCTTCTTCTCTGACTGCCATTCCAGTCAGAGAGTTTCTTCGGGCCCTGGGATTAATGGCCTCTTCTATTCCAGTGCTCCCTCTTGCCAGACTGCACATGCGGAAGTTTCAATGGTACCTCAAGTCAGTTTGGCTGGAGCATTGCCATCCCCTGGATTTCAGTGTACTCCTTACTTGTCTGAAGAAGAAATTCAAGTGGTGGATTCAACAGTTTGCTCTCAACTCGGGCCTGCCTTTTCACCCTCCAGTTCCTTCTCAAGAATTGTTCAGAGGCCTCAGACTTGGGGTTGGGGGCTTCATTTGGTCACCTGAAAGTTCAGGGTCTCTGGCCCCCTTATCAGGAGTCAGACTATACTAACAAAGGAGTCCATGCACATCCAGGAAAAGAAAACGTAGAAGAGAAAGGGGAGACCCTCAGACAGAAGGTAATCCAAAACAAAAAAACAGAACAAATAAGAGTGGGTTGGAGGGAGGGAGCGAATACTGAAACAGGGAAGAGAAGGCCATCTACTACTATGGTAAGATTTTACACAACTGTATTATAGCCTTCCAGATCACTGCTGCAGCATTCATAACTGAAGGGAGAGCACAAAAATTCAAGGTGAAACCTGAGAGGAGAATAGCCCTGAAGAGCCTGCCAGAAACATAGGCACAATAGCCCTGGAAATAAAATCCAACTTATAATGCTTAGTGACGGTATGAACAGTAGACCAAGTACAGCAGCCTCAAGAATGGAATTGGTATCCAGCCCCTTGAAAAAAGCACCAGAGGATGCAAATTCCCTGGTAGAATGAGCCTTTACTGATGAAGAAAGACATTCACCATGAAAACAACTAAAAAAAATAATCCAGGAAGAGATGGTTTGCTTAGAAACAGCTAAATCCAAAGACCTGGGATGAAAGGAAACAAAAAAATCTGCTCAGACTTGCAAATAACTTTAATTTTATCCAAATAATATCTGAGCTGTGTATGCAAATCTAAGGTTTGAAAAATATTCTCATTGGCAGACTGCAGAGAAGGAAAAAAGGAAGGCAAATGAATAAAACAGATTAAGGGATAACTCACTAACCACCTAGGGTATAAAAGAAGAGTTCATACGAAGAAACACCCTGTCTCTGTGGAAAACTAAGAAAGGAGAAACAGCAATAAGAGCCAAAAGTTCAGAAACCCTCTTAACCGGAAAAACAGATAGCAAGAGGAATTCCTAGAACCTGCAGTAGTACACAATGTACGGTGGTTAAACACAAACTCACATAATTGATGCATGATGAAAATAGGTAGCATGTTATTTAGATGTTACACTTTTTCAATATACTTGGGTCTAACTTTAAACTGCACCTGGTCTTTGCCTTAGAATTACAAGTGGTTATATGTATTTATATAAACAGAATAAGATTACTAATAAATGTTAGAGTTTAACTGTGCAACATTAAAACTGAAAAACTCAGATTTTTTGAAGTTTACACTAAAATGTAATAAATTATACAAACTAATCAAATAAAACTTTGTGAAGTATATATATATATATATATATATATATATATATATATATATATATATATATATATATATACACATTACCACATATTTGGAGTATCTGCAATGAAGCCTACAGTAGGGATGTAGCTATATCCTGTATAAATAGTCCACAAAGAGCCTGGCACTTACTAGGTATTTGGTTCTTTATAAAAATTACAAGGTTCTACAGAGACTATAGATGAATATGTTACTGAGTTGAAGAAAAGAGCCAAAGACTATGTATGGGTAATAGCAAACACTCCTGAAGAATTTCTCTCCTGGACATCGACCAATATCTCTCGGGAATCCATAATATTAGGAGACAAGATTATTGACTGGAAAACCACAGATAATGAAAACTCTACAAATGCAATAAACTTATATGAGTTTATCCAACTCTTTTCTACTACTACCAGATACAAAAAAACAGTGATAGGAATTCCATCTAAGACTGGATTCTTACGAATAAACCACAAAAAATAAACTATGGCTACTGTTGTTGATACCCTTAGTAACCACATGTCTATTCCTGCAAGAAGACAGCAAATTCATAAACAAAAACAGTGCAATAATTTTGCTCACCATCTCCCCATCTTAAACTAAAACACTTTCATTACAAACTTAAAATTAATAAACTGAGGACTGCTAAACACAATCAGCTTAGATGAAGCAGTAGCACTGTTTAACACAACAAATACTAACGGAGACTAAGAAACATTACTAAAACCAAATTCCAGTATGACAAAAACATACATACATACATACATATATATATATATATATACACACACACACACACACACACACACATATATATATATATATATATATATATATATATATATATATATATATATATATATAAAAACATACATACATACTGCATTACAAACGGCAAATCAAAATAACCTCAAGATATTGTGGTCCACCATCATCATTCACCTACATCCAAGCCCACACAATCCAACCTAGCCCCAAAACAGATGCACCAGGAGATTTCACTGCTAATAAATTTAACTCACACTTTGTAAATTCTGTTCCCTCTCTCTTAAGCCCACAATCTTCTGCAACTAGTATAACGCCACCACACCTCACAGCCACCACCTTTGTCTCAGACAACGTACCAGATGAATACAATCAAACAGCTGCAGATGCTCTGGAGTAACCATTTGAAAATGAACACAAATGAATGGCTGAAAAAAATGGACTTGCATATAAGTGTAAGAGATGGCCATTTCTCTGGATATTTCCTTTTCTCCAAGGTATGGCTATCTCGGAGTTGGTATATATAAGTTTGAGGGGGCTTGCCCCCTTGCAAAAATGAAGTTTAAAGGAGATGTTCAATATTCACTCTTCTCCAGGATTTTCTGCCTGTTTCTGAATTGTTGGCACTCGGCATTTCATTTACAGACATTTCAACAGGGAGTCTGCTCTGGCATACCCCGCTGTCTATTTTAATAAATCAGTCTACCAAGTATTCCCTCTCTGTGGAAAGATCCTACATACTTCTCCTTCATAGTAATGTCTTTCGGCTTTTACCGGATAGGGGTCGCCACAGCGGAACTCCGATCCACTAATGATTGGTAGTAGTGGATTTTTATGGTGCCGAGGTGCCAGCCTGACACCCAACCTTCAACGAAGGCACACCCATTCATGCACCTACCTGCATGTCTTTAAACATCACTCGACCACGGGGAGGACATGCAGACTCCACAAAGAAGGCACTCCAGCCTAGAATAGAACCGGAGAACCTCTTGCTGTAAGGTGACAACGCTAACCGCTGCACCACCGCAGCCTCTCATGCTTCTCCTTCATAAGGGTGGAAATTCACTGACCTGTCCAATTACAGGCTCATAGCCACCCTATAAGCTCTGTTTAAAATACTTGAAAAGTGTATACAATCTCAAGTTCTTACCTGCATTACTGAAAATTATTTACCCTATGCAGCATGGTTTCTGTCCAAATAAGAGCACCACTACTGTGCTACTAAGCTTTGTTACTGCAGTAAATCAAAGCAGAAACAATAACCTTGTCTCATCCATATTCCTTGATCCGTTCAAAGCCTTCAACACAATGTCACACCAAAAATTATTATGCGAGATGTCCTCTGGGTTTTGGTAAACTCCCACTATCCTGGATTAAGAGTCACCACTCAAAAAGACAACAAGCTGTAAAGTGGCAAAACAACATGTCTTTTTTATCCCAGTAACCGTGGGAGTCCCTCAAAACTCATACTTTTTAAATATATTTATTAATGACCTGCATTTAGCAACCAAACAAGCAATCATCATCCAATACTCCAGATGATTCAACAATCATTTGCTCTACAAAAATATGGCTATAAACTACAACAGTACACCTAAAGTAGCTCTATCCTAGACTGAGACTTGGATAACTGACTCAGAGCCATTACCATTGATGAAAAGCTAAAATTCGACTACCACATAAAAACAGGCTATAAAGAAAATCCATCAAAAACTGGGAGCCCTCTATACGGCCAAACCCTACCTAACACAGCAGACTTGGAAAAGCATTACTTCATGTTTCTCATCAATACTGTCCTATAAGCAGCCCCAATACTTGTTAATTCACAATCCAACCAACTCTCCCTACTTGGCAGTGCTACAATAAAATTACAAAACTTGCTGCCAATTATCATTATACAACACTGCCTCACTCTAAAGCGACTTCAGTAGCGGGAAGAATTAAGGCACTATTTAACTTGCTCAAAGCTTGTCACAACACACTAGCTCATATGTGTTCCTGACAAACCCCCAAGTCTAAGCAATATTCTCCAACTCAACAGTCTCAATTACTCTCTTCTGACAAGATATTGCTACTGTAACTAAATAAAACAATACTGCTGGAGACTCCCTATAGTCCTCTTCTCTCTAAAACCTGTAATTCCATACCACTCCCTCTTAGAATATTAGAAAACAATAAGTCTTTCAAACTACTTAAAGGATCACATAAAAAGTACCTGGGAATGCTCTTGCACCTCTCCTGTGATAACCTAAATTCTGCTTCCCCCTCAACCTCTTTTCTTGGGCCTTACTACTCTCTATAGAGTGGGTCTACTCACTAAATGGCTCTCATACTCTTCCATGCACAACCACAGTCTGGTCTACTGCGCCTTGTACTTCAAAGAACCTTCTATGCTTATTATCAGCTTCACAATTTACAAAATGCTTTCTGCCACGAATAAAGCTAACAAATTACATTATATGTCAGTCATATGTAATCTGTTTTCATTTTCTTGTCCTCAAAACTAACAAGTGTATGACACTTTATTCTACTGTGAACTATTTCCATATCAAGTGTAAAAAATATTTATCAAACTAGGACTAACTCATACTGTACTAAAAAGGATTTATGCTTACTGTCTAAAATGTTTTATCAACTTTTTTTTACTGTTGACTCATTTTATTGTTGAGCTTTTCTCCCTGAGCCCTCACTGAAAAAGCTCGGACTGTCTACCCAGTCAGAGGATCCTGATAAAAATGCAACAAATAAATATACAAACTTGCTGAGTTACATGATTACTTAAAGAGAGACAGAATATGTGGTATAAAAAATAATGTAACATCAACAGACAAGACCTCATCACAAGTTGCATATGCATGCAAAGGAACTGAAGTTACCAGTGCACAGTTTTAAAAAAATAGCATAACATACAAAAAAGGGAGTCAAATAATAACATAAAAATGACAAATGCTCGATACGCTGACAGTCATATAGAAGGAACTATAATAAAGACGGAGGTCAAAGAAAATTAGAAGTTATGTACCTACCATAACGTTCCATGTTAGTTGTCTTCTCTCGCCTTCTTTCTTGCTGGATGGGTTCGGAGCCGATCCTCGGCTCCGACTTGGCAGTTGCTTTAGCTCGAGAACTCCTTTTACCAGCTCGAGGCAACCCTATATCCCATGATGCAAGGCGGAACTACCTCAGATCTCGTTTGGCAGCTAACTAACCTTGCTAAAGACTATCCTAACAGAATTAGGAACAATGGTTCCTAAAAGAAATCCTCCTAACAACGTACCAGAGGAAACAATCTAATAGGAACTCTCCAAGATCTGTCCAGGCCAGGGGGAAGGAGGGAGGGGAAGAAAGAAGGCAGAGAAGACAACTAACATGGAACGTTATGGTAGGTACATAACTTCTAAATGTTAAGTTGTCAATCTCGCCTTCATTCTTGCTGGATGGGACCGCGTCCTAGCACCTGTATCCCGGTGGCTCAATGGAACAGACTCTTGAGAACTGTGGAACCAAACTGGCCCTATCTCTGGAGGCCAAGTCCAACTTGTAATGAGAGACAAAGGTATGGGCGTGGCCCAAGTAGCTGCTGCACAAATGGTATCAATGGGTAGTCTATCCTGAAAAGCTGCAGAAGTGGATAGACTCCTGGTAGAGTGTGCTTTAGGCTTAGAAGATAGCTGTTTGCCCCTGAGAGAGTACACATAGGAAATAGTGGAAGTCAACCATCTGGATAAGGTCACTTTAGATACTGGAAGACCTATTCTGTTTTCTGCATAGGAGACAAATAATTGGTCCGATTTTCTGAATTGTTTAGTTCTATGCAAATAGTACCTGAGCTGACGATGGACATCCAAAAAATGCAGTTTCTGTTCAGCCCTGTCGGAATAGTTTGGGAAAAAGACTGGTAGGTCTATAGATTGGTTAATGTTGGTTTGAGATACGACTTTGGGGAGAAAGGAAGGGTTAGTTCTTAATGATACCCTGTCCTTATGAAAAACCAAATAAGGGGAACGAATGCAGAGAGCTTGAATTTCGAAACCCTTCTAGCAGAAGTGACAGCCAGTAAAAATATAGTTTTCCCGGTCAATAACTTCACAGAACATGAAGCAGACGGTTCGAAGGAGGAAGTATCAAGGATGCCAACATTAAGTTTAGATCCCATTGCGGAGGAGGATGCTTTATAGGTGGTTTTAGGAGGAAAACTCCTCTCAGAAAGGCCTTGCATAACCTATGAGACATAATGTTATTGTCATGCAGGCCAACATGATACTTAGAAATAGCAGCCATTTGTACTTTGACTGTAGATGACGAGGATCCTGAATGAAAAACCTCCGCCAGGAAATCTAAAACCGAATGTACAGGAGCAGTAAAGGGGTCAATATTTCTGGAATTCGCCCAAATAGAAAAACGTCGCCACTTGCTAGCATAAACAGTCCTAGTGGACGACTTCAAGGAAGAGACTAAAATGTCTCTGACTGAGTCCGAAATCATCGGTAGCCTGGCTAGGGTAGGAAGTGGAGCAACCAAGCAGTGAGGTTGAGAGAATGAATGGCCCGGTGCTGCTGACCCGATTGATGGATCAAGAGATCCGGAACTGGGTCCAGATGCCAGGGCTGCACCAGAAGGTGACGATGCAGGGACGGAAACCAAATTTGTCGAGGCCAATATGGGGCAATGAGGATCAACTTGGCTCTCAAAACGGTGGCTTTCTGAATGACTTGTGGAATCAAGGGAAAAGGAGGAAAAGCATACAGAAGTCCCCGGGGCCAATCCTGGGTTAGAGAGTCTCTCAGAGGTTGGCCTGGAAGGGGAAAGAGAGTGAAGAAATTGGGGCACTTGTTGTTTTGAGGAGTAGCAAAAAGATCGCAATAAGGAGTGCCCCACTTCAGAAAAATCTGATCCACTACAGATTGATTGAGAGACCACTCGTGAGGCATCAGAATGGATCTGCTCAGCCTGTCCACTAATAGGTTGGACCTGCCGGGGATGTGCGTTGCTATCAGAAACCGCTGAGAAGAGATCGCCCACTGCCAAAGTCTGAGAGCTTCTCGACATAACGGATAGGACCTGGTCCCGCCCTGCTTGTTGATGTACCAGACTACGGACATGTTGTCCGTCTGTACTGCAATAGTCCCCGTGGGAAGAAAGTCGTTGAGGGCTTGCAACGTTAAAAGCACTGCTCTCATCTCCAGGACATTTATGTGCAGATGGTATTCTATGGGTTGCCACGTCCGTGGACCATCCTGCCCTGATAATGCCCCCACCCGATCAGAGAGGCATCCGTAGTGACTGTGGCAACTGGAGGAGGGGAATAAAGGGTCGGCCCTGATGAAGAAGAGGGAAGAAATCCACCAGTTCAGATGAGCTCGCTCGACTGTGTTACCAAGATTTCGTGCCTCATCGGGAGACTGTGGTACGACCACTGCGTGAATAGCATCCACTGCAGAAGACGCATGTGGAAGCGAGCCAGAGGTAGAAGAACAATGGCCGCAGCCATAAGACCTAGAACCTTCAGTATAAATCTGGCTTTGATCTTGTTGCTTTGCAAAAGAAGCGAACAAATTTTGGATGTCCAGAATTCTTTGATCTGTTAGTCTGGCTAACATTTTGACGGTGTTTAATTCTGCCTATAAAGGTGATAGATTGGCAAGGCAGCAGAGAAGATTTTTCAAGTTTACTGAAATTCCCAAACTCCTGCAAAGCTGTAGAGTGTAGTCTCTGGACTGAAGAAGCTGACACTTGGTGGTGGCGGAGAGGAGCCAGTCGTCCAAATAGGGAAACACCTGGAATCCTCGACGTCTCAGATGAGCTGTGACCACTGCCATGCATTTGGTAAACACTCTGGGGGCTGAAGTGAGGCCAAAGGGCAGGGCTCTGAATTGGTAATGACTGGTCCCTAGCCGAAAGCGGAAAAACCTTCTGGAGCATCTGTGAATCTTTATGTGATAGTACGCATCCTGAAGGTCTATAGAGCACATCCAGTTGTCCTTGCCCAGAAAGGGCA
Source organism: Protopterus annectens (assembly GCF_019279795.1). Classification (NCBI taxonomy): domain Eukaryota; kingdom Metazoa; phylum Chordata; order Ceratodontiformes; family Protopteridae; genus Protopterus; species Protopterus annectens. The sequence goes on from NC_056743.1 coordinate 1,409,953,267, forward strand.
GAATGGACTGAAGCGTGACCATCCAGAATCTTGCCTTCTTGACAAATCTGTTCAGATTGCTCAGGTCTAATATTGGTCTCCAATCTCCCGTCCTTTTGGGGACCAAAAAGAATCTGGAGTAGACGCCGGATCCTACCTGGTCTGCTGGCACAGTCTGGACGGCTCTTTTTTCTAGGAGCTTTGAAACCTCCTGTTCTGCCAAATCCCTTTGACCGGGTGAGATGTCTGGAAGGGATTGTAGAGGTACGGGAAACCTTTCGAAGGGGATTTTGTAACCCTCGGATATAATCGACTGTACCCACATCTCTTGAGATAGGGATTGCCAGGCTACTGGGTACAGCGAAATCCTTCCCCCGACTGCCTCCAAGGGTGGACAGTCGGGCAACACCTCAGGGATGCTGAAAGGGCTTCTCAGGAAGAGACTCCCTGTTGCCCTGGTTCTGAGGACCCCCTGCCTCTAGGGCGGCGCTATTATTGTTACCCCTCTGCCTCTGGGGGTAAACTGACCACGTGTGTCCGTTGTAACCCCTTGTGCTATACGGAATCACATCTTTCTTCACTTCTGACCCTTGGGGTATAGTCTAGAAGGAGTGGAAAACTGGACTCCAACGGCAGAAAGAGTTTTACCGTCCTGCTCACACCTGGTCAAGGTATCCTTCACCTGAGGTCCGAACAAAGCCGAACCATCAAAGGGTATATTAGTGAAGGACGCCTTAAAGGGGTCCGCAAAATTACAAAGCCGCATCCAGGCTTGGCGTCTAAGAGCAACTCCTGTGCCTGCGGCCCTGCTCGCTCCATCGGCCGCATAGGATATGAGCCGCATGGAGGAGTTAGATATAGAATTCAGGATTGCAAGCTGCGAGGCAATCTTTTCCTGAGCCCCAGCAGCAGAAGGATCCTGGACTACTTCACCCAGTTCCTTGAGAACATCTCGTTGAAGCCTGGTGAAGTGACAAAGATAATTCAGCGAACGCATAGCAAAGGTCGCTGAAGAAAACATCCGCTTTCCATACCTGTCCATGGTCCTAGAATCCTTGTTAGGAGGATGGACAGGTACTGAAGGATCCGCCAGTTCCTTCTTAGTGGCCGCCACCACCATAGCATCCACAGAGACACCCTTGGAAAGGAACTGTTTGTCCGAAGGGGCCGTGATGAATTTGGATGGTCTCCTGGGGACAGGTTCCACAGAATCTGGAGTTACCACGCCTTCCGAGCCACTACCTGCATCAGTGGGTCGAAGGCGGAGACACCCAGGAGGTGGAGGGTCGGGATCCAAAGCCTCCAGGTATACCGACTCATCCTCGGAGGGGTCAATGGAGGCCAATTCCCCTCTGTTTGAGGAGCTCAAGGATGTCTGAAAAAGAGACATCCTCAGAGGGGACCGTGGGAACCCTCCGACTCATCTAAGTCGGTATCAGATGTAGTAGACTCAGGGAGTCTGTGTGTTTCCTCTTACCGTCCTCTTCCGAGGGGTTCCCCTGCAGGATCAGAAGAAACCTCGGAAGAGGAGGAAATTCCCAGTGGGGAAACCTGGGGCGATGGATCCCTGGGCCTGTGAGCAAGAGGTTGGCAAGAGGCATCTGCAGGCACTGAAGAGGGAGGAGCTAGAGGGATGGACCGTTGACCAGGCTCAGAGGCCAGGACACTCCTCATCACCTCAAAGGCTCCTCTCCCCGGGAGGCCGGAACACACCGCTCAAGAAACAGGAATGGCCGGCTCCAAAGAGAGAGAAGGCTCGAGGCCGATGTCGGCGCCGAGCTTACCAAAGCCGAAGCCCCGAGAGGGAGAGCGGGGTCGGACAAGGGTCCGATGCCACTAGCCCCCTCGGAGCAGACAGTGGAAACCCGACGACCGGACCCCTCCAAGGAAGGTCTCAAGGAGGAGATCGGAGCCGAGGACGACGGAGCCGAAGGATGTATTGGCTCCGGCATCGAAACAGTCGCTGTCCCGAGAAGCTCCGGCTCCGAACTGCGGTGTGGAGTCGGAGGAGGAAGTTCAAGGATTGGGGCTATAGCCGAAGTCTGTTGAGACGGGCTATGGAGCATTTGGGCCAGTGCCTGAGACTTCAACAGCCTGCTTACCACCCTCTCTAAATCGTGGTCAGACAGCCTGGAAGATCTCGAAAATCGGCTCCGATGGCTCTGCTCCGACAAAAGAGGAGACCCCGGAGCCGAGTGGATACTCAGTATAGAAGGGGACCGGGATCTCTTACGGGTCGAAGCCATCGGAGCCGAAGTCCCTTGAACCCCAGATGGAGCCGAGGATATCTCGGCTCCGATACTGGATAAAGTGTCGGCTCCAGCCGGAGCCGACAAGGCCACAGTAGTCAGGGTATTGGAGCCGGCCGGCGCCGAACCCACTACTTGAAAAGAAGATGTATCGGCTCCAGCCGGAGCCGATGCCAGCTCCGACGGAGCCGGAGCCACCGGAGGAGGCTTGGACACTGTAGCCTGAGCCTTCGGTGGTTTAGGAGGTTTTCCTGACCCTAATTTAGGAGGAGAACCTTCTGGCTTAAGTAAGCCTCGGAGGATGAGTTTATTCCTCCTTTCCTGCAGGACTCTCTGGCTAAAAGCATGACATAAAGCACAGGAGTCCTGCAGGTGCAAAGGCCCCAGGCAATAAACACAAGAAGTGTGACCATCTGTCAGAGACATTTTCTGACAGCACTGGTCACACTTCTTGAAGCCTGAGACCTTGCCTTCCTTTGACATCCTAGGAGGATGGAAACACAAACAATCCCAACAAACACACAAATTAATCCCTTACACAAACACACAGGAAGGAAATAACCAATGGGAAACTAGGCCTGACTAAGAAACTTTAAACTAAAGATTATAAAAAGTTTAAAAACAAGGGAATAGGGTGGGCTGTAACTAACTACAGACTAAACTGACACTAAAAGGGAAAAATAAACCCCTAACTACTCTTTTTTCTTATTTCACAAAGAAAAACTTACCTCAGCTGGCAAAGGAGACCTCTTTTGCTAAGCGGCAAACGAGATCTGAGGTAGTTCCGCCTTGCATCATGGGATATAGGGTTGCCTCGAGCTGGTAAAAGGAGTTCTCGAGCTAAAGCAAGTGCCGAGTCGGAGCCGAGGATCGGCTCCGAACCCACCCAGCAAGAATGAAGGCGAGATTGACAACTTAACATCAGTGCATTACTGTTGCTAAGGTTTGTGGTTACTAGTCTACTGGCCCAAGAGCCATTTTAAGCCTATCCAAAGCTTACCCCAAATTTACCAAAGTATTACTGACATTTGTCAATACCCCTAGGAATTTTATGGTTATGATACAGACACATCAAGTGTTCACAAGCTGAACCTGTCCATTAAGGAAATAGGTGCAAAACCAGAAGTAAATTTGTGATTTCCCACCCACTGCTCCACATTACCATTTGAACAGGGTTAGGAATGGGCTTTGCTTCACATAGATGGGAAACCTTTTCCAAAGAAGGGGCAACCTTTGAGATACACACTGTTCCTCCAACATGTCCTCTTCTTGCTGCTGACAAAGGTTAGGTCCTCCTAATGGGTATTTACAATGTTGTGTGCTTTATAGACGTGCAACAAATCTATCAGTGTGGGATCAGAGCATTCCTTCTTTTTCAGAGGAGCTGGAGTACAGAGACAGGGCTTTGAGATGGCCTGCAGAGGGCTTACTGTAGTCCTTTCGTGAGGAATCTTTGTGGTCTTTCAAGCTGTTTATAAAGTGCCAGGTCAGGTACAAGCTGAAGGGTACTCAGTGAATGGTCTGATAAGAGCAGAGTGCATTGGAAAAAGAGTTCTTTGGCTCTGGATGAAATGACCTTACTTGTAAGTTTGGCAACATAGACTGATTTTCTCACCATAGTAGACACATGGTGGTCAAAGATACAACTGCTGTGAACATGTGTTTCCTAATTCATGACCAATGGGGTCTACTTTTAGGGGATGTATTATCAATGTGGTAATTTCCAGGGGTGGGGTGTCTTTCCAAAGGGTAATATTACACATTTTTTTGCACTGCATTTTAGTCCATGGTTCAGGCACCAGTTACTTGTCTGCATCAGGTCCTCTTGAGGCAGGCAGATGCCTCTGATGTTTGCCTTGACTTCAGAGAAGTAGATAACAAAAACGAAAGGCCCCAGCACTGATCCCTGTAACTGTAAGCATGATAAGATGAGAGGTTTAGCTCTTAACAAAGCTTGCAGAATATGTACTCCAAACATACATTTTTCTAAGATGTGTACACTCAAAATCAAACATTCAAATAATCTGCGTGCTGCTGAAAAGAAAACCTAAAAGTGAGCTCTACTGGTAATGATGAAGTGAAAATAATATATACTGTGAAATCTGAAAGAGCATCTGAAGCAGTAAAATAGGTGTAGAAGGCTCACTGCTGGAAAGAAAAACTGAAAAACAATGGACAATGTTTAAATCAGATACAGAGGCAGAGAGAGCAACATCTGGTCACAAAACAATTAAAAAAACTTGGACTTGAAAATACTCAGAGTTTGTATATAACATACGCAGTTATATTTTAAGGATTTGTTCTCTTAGATTAGAGTCTGTTAACATTTATATTATTCCTTGTCACTGGTGTTTTTTAAACACTTTTATTGAAGATATTTAAGATCTAGACAAACATACATAAATGTATACATATATATATATATATATATATATATGTGTGTGTGTGTGTGTGTGTGAAAAATATATCAATGTATTCCATTTGCTTTGCAAGCATTATACATGGCAAATATTCCTTTGTAGAATTAGCCTCAATCCAGCATTACATAAATTGACCAATTCCTGCTCTCCCTTAAACCTCACTCCTCCAGTACATTATGCTGCATGTATTGTTCCCACAATTTCTATTTTTTTTCTACGCAATTTGTTTCAACCTTTTTCTTAAGATCCACTTTCAAATTTTTATCTTTTACAATATTAACTTATTCAAATATGTTTGGTTTAGACTTTGCTTTCCATTTTTTAGTAATTGCTTTTTTTTGGCAGCCACCAGAAGTAAACTTAGCAAGGCCTTACTATGTCTAGGCAATTCAGATCCTGCAGCCCAGCTCATAAAAATAATTTCCTTAGTTGCATCCATTTGCTCACCAAATTTTCCTGTAAAGAATACCCTGTAGGGATTTTTTAAAAGTCTATCAACTCATTACACTCCCACAGCAGATGCTCCCAGTTACCTCTTTCTTCCTCACCACACCCCCAACATTTGTCATCTATGCGAGGAAAAAATCTTTGGAGTCTGCTTCGGGTATAAAAAATACCTAGAGTTTGTGCATATTTCAGAGTCATACGGATGCCCTCCCATTGTTTTCTTATGAATTTGTTATTCAATCTCTCTTCCCAATCTTTTCTACCCTCCTCTGATTGGTTCCTACAGTTAATGTGCAATATTTTATATGCCCTCATAATTACATCTTTGAACAGCAGCATCTGTTCTAGATTCAACTGAAAACTCGGCCATAGCAGGTCTTTGGCTCAGGATTACCCTATCACTTTCTCTTTGCTTATACTCTGACACCAGTCCCTGATAGGGAAGGCAGTCTGCAGCCAACAGTTAAAATTTCTTCTTCTTGGCCTATTCCCATTCTACTACATTTCCCTCTCTAGTTATTTACTCCCGATACTTCCTTTAACAGTTTTCGCCAGTAAATTCCAGCATCCTCTTGCCTGCTCTCTGTACTAAATGCTGTCATCCCTATCAGCAAAATCTTTTTGCATTCGTGTGTTTACTTAGTTCTTAGAATATGTTCTACTACTTTATGAATACGATAATGTCTATGGCTGTTGTTATTCTCTTTAAGGATCCGCATCCACAATCACTCTCTCTCCTTATTTCTTAACCCCCCCACTTCATCATCATTCCTTTCCATTCTGAAATATAGATTTTTGCTTGTGTTACATACATTAGGCTCAACTGTGTAGCACTAAAATATCCCTTCAAATAAAGTAATCCTAAACCACTTCCTTCTATTGGACAGATCAACTTATCCCACTTGACTCTTGCCATATTCCCCTCCCAGATAAAATCCTTCACCTCTTTATTAATTACTGTTCACAGCTTCTCCTCTGGTTGATAAAAATATGCCTGTCCTGTATATAAAACTAAAGGGACTAAAAATATTTTTACTGCTTGTATCTTGCGATCCACATCCAAAAGTAAGAGCTTCCTGTTTCTATACTATTTTCTGTTTAATCTCTTCTCACGTATCCTTAGCTGCCATAATAAAATCTTGTTTAATTCATACTTCATCTTTATCATGCCCCCATAAATATGGGTACTGCTGAACCAAGTCATGTGTGGTTACATACTTTACACGTATAGTATTTGTTTTATCATTAATTTTAGATGCCCAAAAGACTTGAAATTGTCTCAAAATGTTGCACAATACTGTGATGTTCTTTTCTGGTTTTATCAAGACCAAAATAATATTGCCTGTAAATAAAGATGACCTTTCTTCATTACCGTACCAGTTATATCCTTGAATTTCTTAGTGCTTTTTATTTGCCAGTGGCTGTAATTATAATGCAAACAAGGGGGAGGAAAAAGAGTATCCCTTCCTGGTTCCTCTGTTCAAAAGCAACAAATTAGAGAGGGACCCTCCCACTTAATTTTTTGCCTCTGATTTTACATACAGCCTCCTAATTAACCTAATTATTGTATCAGGGAATGAAAATGCTTCCATTGCCCTGCTCACAAAAAACCACCATAATCTGTTGAATGCTTTCCTTCATCAAGACCCACCAACAAAAGCAGTACTTTCTTAAATTCTGCTTCCCTTTGGATCATCACTGTTCTAGTAATGTTTGCCTCCCCTCCACAAAACCATACAGATCCATATCTATCAATTCTGGCAACACCTCTGCCATTCTTTTAGCTATTATGGACATACACACTTTATAATCATAGTTTAAAATTGAAAAGAGCCTATATGAAGCTGGGTGTGAAGAGTCTTTACCATCTTCAGGTATTACAGTCACCACAGCCTTCGACCAGGATATTGGTGCTTCTCCTTTTAAAATGCTGGTGAACAGAACCAGAACCTTCCAGGTCTTTATCACTTTCTTCCCTCCTAGCTTTCAAACTTCCACTGGAATACCATATATTCCTGGAGACTTTTCAGCAGACTGATTATACATCAGTGTTTTTATCTCATCTCCTCCTACCTTAACTGTTAATTGTTAAGCCTCATCTACCTGTCTAATCTTGTCATACTTATCTACCTCTAAGCTTGTCATACTTACCTACCTTTAAACTTGTTATACTTAAGTCTTCCATAAATACTTCCATTTGTGCTCTTTCTTTATTTCCACAGTTTTCTGCTTTATACAATTTTTCATAAAATTTCTGAACTATCTCTAATACCTCTACAGGATCTCTGTTGTTATTTTTCTTGTTATAGGCTTCCTTGTTTGGCAAAAAAAAACTATTTTCTGTTGCCTAAGTCACTGTGCTAAAGTTTTTGTGCTCTGGAGTTACTACCAAAAAACAGTTGCTTAACAGCGATCTTTCTAAACTCATGCATATTATCCATATACTTCCTTGTTTCTTTTTTAGCACTCTGCAGTTCTCTTCTTGTTTATGAGATTCCCCTTATTCTGAAAAACTTCAACCTTTGTCAGTCCCTCTACATAACTGTTATTATTTGTTAACTATATATCCTTTTCCTTTGTTTCTACCCTATTTTCAAACTCCACTTTCATTTCTCTCACTCACTAATTAGGTACAATTTCTGAAGAAATTTCTATCCTCCCTAATAACTCTCAAATAATTTCCACTACCCTTTCCTTAAATTTCTCTCTTAACAGTTAGATGAGGAAACGTTAGTGCCTCATTTTTTACTCCCTTACCCTGCATTTTTTTAACTCAGTTGTTACTGGTACATAATCTGCAATAGTTACTGGATGTGTGTTGAAGCTTTCAATTAAATGCATATATTCCTGTGAAATACAATTTCTGTGTAGTCTAACCCAGTTATTGTACCTTGGGAAATATGTAAATTCTCTCCAAGTTCCTATAACTGAAGATTCACATCTTCCATACCAAATATTTTCATAAATTTCTTGAGCAATCTACCATCTTTTTTATACGTTCCCTTCTAGGTCCCCAGATACATCATTGGCATTGCAAATCAAGTTCCAATCCTCACCTATATATAATATTCCCTACTGAATGCTGATTATTTCTCCCAACATTTTCTTAAGCTCTGTAACAGCAGTTTTAGGTGGAAAATAAATACATGCCAGCATAATCCTCCTCCCCTTCCAACAGCCTCTTACTATCAGAAATAAACCATTATGATCTTTTTTTCCTCTTCTATCACTATTAGAACTCCTCTGGCAATTAGCGTGAATACCCTCCCCCCTTCTCCTTTGCCCCTGACATTCTGCTAAATATCCATCCTAAAATGTGTCTCCTATAGCATTACTATTTGCACTCTGAATTTTTGAATATAATTCAAAACTCTTACCTTTTTGTCTATATCTGTGAGGCCATTCACATTTCAAAATAATATGGATAGTGTAGCCATTATGATAAGTTATTATACTGATCTACACACACACACACACACACACACACACACACACACACACACACACACACACACACACACACACACACACACACACGTGTGTGTGTCTTTTAAATGTCTATTTCTAGCTTTTGGTTACACACACATTCACTAATGTTCTTCAGGTTGCTCCTTTATACAGTTGTTCTTTTGTCATCTCCACTTGTACCCATTTCACATTTTACAAAACTTTTTTGTTTTAATGAAAACCCTACCACACACACACACACACCCTATTAACTTAAAACAAACTAACTATGTACATCTTAAAATAAAGATTTTTAACCCTCTTGATAGGAACAATTGCTCCAAATAGACAGTTGCACCCATAAGCATTACCTAACATAAATTTAAGGTTATCCATGTTAAAGTGTATGTTACAGCCTGTGCTCATACTAACACTAATTGTTCTCTGTTCTTGTCTTATCCTTGTTCCCTCATGAAAAACAGCTTGTATGCTTTCAGAAACCATTAAAACTGCACTATGTTTAAATAAAACTAAATTATACACCTGTTCTTGTAAATGCATTGAGATGTCTAGGTACAAGGAAAACTACTATCTCTTATTCACTTCTAATAACTTCAGACTTTATTATTTGCTGAGCAGCTTTGCATATGTACCGTTAATGTTACATTTCTCTCAGCATACTATGTCCAGAGCTCTCAATGTTTATTGCCTGGACTTGTAGTCAGCTAGTCTCTAAGGAAACATAAGAACAGAATGTACAGCTGCCCCCAGATGAAGACTTCTCAACTCACACTGAAATTTATTTGCTAAAGGAAAGCATTTCATTACACATTTTTATAGCACAGATGCTTATGCAAGAAACTTGTTATTAGACTAAGCCAGGAACATTAATCCAGACATTCACCTATGCAAACGTAAGAGAAAACATATCAACTCAACATACAGTGGACATAAAAAGTTTACACACCCCTGTTAAAATGCCAGGTTTTTATGATATAAAAATGAGACTACAATAAATCATTTCAAAACTTTTCCCACCTTTAACGTGACCTATAACCTGTGCAATTCAATTGAAAAACAAACAAATCTGTTAGGGGAAAAATATAAAAAATAAAAAACGTACATTACGCTGGTTGCTTAAGTGTGCACACCCTTAAACTAATATTTTGTTGTGTGTGCACACTCAAACTAATACTTTGTTAAAGCACCTTTTGATTTAATTACAACATTCAGTCTTCTTGGATACACACCTGCCCTCAATTAAAGAGACTGATTAACCCCAAATAAAGTTCAGCTGTCCTAGTAGGATTTTCCTGACATTTACTCAGTTGTCTGCTACAGCAAAGGCCATGGTTCACAGACCGCTTACAAGGTGTCAAAGGGATCTCACTGTTGAAAGGTATCAGTAAGGAGAAGGGTAGAAAAAAATTTCCACAGCATTGGATATACCCTGGAACACAATGATGACAGTCATCAAAAAGTAGAGAAAATATGGGACAACAGTGACATTGCAAAGAACTGGACATCCATTCAAAATTGATGAAAAGACAATACAAAAAACTGGTCAGGGAGGCTGCCAAGAGTACTACAGCAACACTGAAGGAAGTGCAAGAATTTCTGGCAAGTACTGGTTGTGTACTACATGTGTCAACAATCTCCCATATTCTCCACATGTCTGGATTATGGGGTGTGGTTGCAAGACATAAGCCTTTCCTTACACAGAAAAACATCCATGTCTGGCTAAAACTTGCAAAACAATACATCAGGTCTACCAAAAGCATGTGGAAAAATAATTTATGGTCTGATGTGCCCAAGGTTGAACTTTTTGGCCACAATTCCAAAAAGTATGTTTGGCTCAAGAACAACACTTCACATCACAAAAAGAGCACCATCCCCACAGTGAAGCATGGTGGTGGCAGTATCATGCTTTGGGGTTGCTTTTCTTCAGTTGGAACTAGGGCCTTAGTCAAGGTGTTGGGAATTATGAACAGTTCCAAATACCAGTTACATTTGCCCCAAAACATTCAGGCATCTGCTAGAAAGCTGAAGATGAAGAGGAATTTCACCTTTCAACACGACAATGACCCTAAGCATAAATTCAAAATCAACAAAAGAATGGCTTCACCAGAAGAAAATTAAAGTTTTGGAATGGCCCAGCCAGAGCCCAGACCTAAGCCCAATAGAAAATCTGTGGGGTAAGCTGAAGAGGACTGTACACAAGAGATGCCCTTGGAATGTGACAGATTTGGAGTGCTTTTGCAAGGAAGGGTGGGTGAATACTGCCAAGTCAAGATGTGCCATGCTGTAGACTCCTAGCCAAGAAGACTGAATTCTGTAATTAAATCAAAAGGTGCTTCAACAAAAGTATTATTTTAAGGGTGTGCACACACAACAAAGTATTAGTTTAAGGGTGCGCACACTTATGCAACCAGCGTACTGTATGTTTCTTATTTTTTATATTTTTCCCCTAACAGATTTGTTTGTTTTTTCAATTGAATTGTACAGGTTATAGGTCACATTAAAGGTGGGAAAGGTTTTGAAATTATTTATTGTGATCTCATTTTTTATATCACAAAAATCTGGCATTTTAACAGGGGTGTGCAAACTTTTTATACCCACTGTATATATTAATCAGTGCACCAATCCCTGCTGCCCAAAATTACAGCATATTGATTAGAACATGTTTTGACCAGCCTTTCCTCTCTTTTTAGTTTATAATGACTACATTTCTGAAAAATAAAAATAAAAAAAAATCTGTTTACTTTAGTATCTTTAACACAATCTCTGAAAATTATTAACTATATAACATGCAATTTATATCCTGAAATGTTTTATGCAAATACAGTTAAACATTGTTTTACTTACAGTTGCTTTTTTTCTCCTTTTAGTTTCCTTCTAAACATTAATGACAAATATTATATATGCCTTTCAATCTTCCCACAAGTTTAACAAAGTCAACAAAAGTCCAGTCTTTCTCAGCCACTTTTTCTTATAAAGCCATACTTCACAAATGCGATTGATGCTTTATAGTCTTACATTTACTCACTAATTTCAGTGTTGCTGGTCTTCTTCCTGTTTATCTCCATCTCCCAAGTCCAGACTCTAGATCAAATCCAAGGTACTCCCAATTCTTCTAGTCAACTCCTTTGCTTTTTTCTCTCTCTCAAACATTTTCCTTTAGAATACTGGAAAAGGTTTCACTGGCAAAGTCTCTTTATGGGCTTTATTATCAGAACAGTCCCCTTCTGTTTGATGGCTTACTTTTTGGTGGACAACTTTTTGTCTTTCCTCCTTAGCCTATTTGCCATCAAAAAAATTACTTTGATAGACCAGGAAAAATATGCTTAAGTCTGTCAACGAATGTCACACTGATGGGGGAAGGGATGCGAATTTAACACGTATACCAATAAACTGTGTTTTACAGCACAATAAACCACTCCCTTGCCTGATAAAAAGTATATATTAGTTAGAAAGCTTGTGAGGAAACTATTATTCTGTCATTTTTGTTTTACTTGGATCGCTTGTCTGTGTACTTACTAAAGGATTTTCGACTGGAAACAGACTGTCTACCCTGCTTGGATTACTTATGAATACTAAGTAATTCTATATACGTTTTTCAAATTATATATTTTTTGACTATGGACGAGTTTAAGTTCAGTACTTCCACTACCATTATCTGATCTGATTAATATATAGTGATTAACTATATATATATATATATATATATATATATAAATATATATATATATATATATATATATATATATATATATATATATATATGTACACACACACACACACACACACATATAGAGAGACTGAAAATCTTCCACACAAACAAGTTTCTTACATTGTCTTAGTTTTGGACCCACTATACTTGTTTAGGGGGTTGTTTGAGACTTTGGGGATACCACGGAGATTACTTTTTTTTTTATTAAAATAATGATACATTTCGGCATCTGATTACTGATAGAAAATATAGATGTAATAACTACGTAGACGTGTAATACAAAGAATGTTGTTTATGCTGCCAACTGTAAATTTTGTGCAAGCTTTTATGTAGGGAAAACTAACTGCCCTTTTAAAACAAGAATTTTAAGACATCTTAGTGATATAAGATTAAAGAGCAGACAGAAAGAATTGTCCCAACATATTTTAAAAATTCCTGGGCACAAATTCCAATTCATGGTGCTTGAAGTCATTTATGGGACCTCTAGGAGAGGAGATTTACCTATTTTAACTGAATCAGCTGAGAGCCGTTGGACTGCGGAGCTACGAGCTGACAGGACACCAGGTTTAAAGTGTGTTTTTCCTTTAAAACCATTGTTAATGAGACAGACGCTTAAGAAAGGATTCTGATTGGCCAGAGATGAATGGCCCTCAGCGTTTTAAAGAGTTGTTGAATTAAAGATTTATGATCTGAAGAAGGCAGTAGCCAAAAGCACTGATCCAATCTATTTACATGACACACTGCTTGAAGTTTTATCATTTTCGGGACTGTGGTTTGAGATACATATGTGATATGCACTTCCCTGTGGTATTTAAATTGTGTTGTGTGACAGTTATTTATTTTCAATCTACAAACCTTTAACCATCAGTGATATATTACTTTGTGTTTATCCAAAACTAGAGAGAAAATCTTTCACCAAACATCAAATATGAGGAGGAGAAATTGTTAGAAACCTGGTAGCTGAATGTAGTGTGGTAGATGATTGTTTATCCTCCAGTACCATAATTGATGACATTGCCTCTAATGGACTTGCTGATGATGTTCTGTCCTCACCAGGATGTAAGGAGTCTAGATTAATTCCCTTCAGCTGGAGCCAAGAGTCTATATTACTATGAGAAGCTTCATCCCTCTTCTGGATTACTTTTTCTTAAATTTTCTGACTCTTAGTTTACAGAAGCACTTTTTATATGACTTTCCTAACAGAACTTATACCTTCTTATATTAAGTATAGGACCTTTCAGCCTTTAAATGTCTTAATTATGTGGCTGCGTTAAATCCTGTATAATTTTCACTCATACTTCTACATTATGTTTGGGCCCAAATAATAATATATATATATTTTTTGGTATTATCTGTTCAACACAAGCACACTTGTTCACTAAGAAAGTTGACAAAACTTGTTTTTTTTTATGACTTCCAGTTGATATCTTCTTCATCAGCCACTATGCACACAAAATGTTATCATGGGTCATAGGTTCATAGTTATATTCATAGTTAGTTTCTAGGCATATGGTCCAGGAGACCACTAAGGAGCCCAACACAAATAAGATTCTTCCTCAATTTATAACAGAGGATGGTTTAAATCAATCAACCTCTGTATAATGAGTCCAAAATCCCTTTGCTGCATTACTCTCTTATACATTTCAGTTCTTCTCAGCTGAGTACTACACCTTTCTTCTACATGCAAAGGCTGGTTCTGGAGGAAAAACAGATACTAGATCCAGGTTATATCATTACCTAACATCTAACACATAACCAAAAACGAACAGACTGAAGAACAATGAGGGATATATGTATGCATGTAAAAGGAAGTCTTGTGCCACTTATGTGAGTGCCTTTGAATATGTGAGACCTGAGATGGTTCCTTGCAGGGAAAACAAGATATTATTTGGAAAAAAATCTGGATATAAAATGGGATACAGAGGACTGGCACACCCAAATGTTATGGCTTACTATTACAGTACCTGTCATAAAAAAAAATATATCTAACCACATTACAACCAAGAACAAAAATGAGGAATATGTAAGAGAATCTTGTATACCTACATGTGTACCTTGGAAGCTATGAGAACCATCATGGTTCACTGTATGGTAAACAGTCACTACCTGGACAAAAATCTGGATATAAAATGGGATACAGAGGGTGGCTAAACCCAAATGCTATACAAGTTACTGTTACAGTAAAAATAAACAAAAAAACAATCTGAACATAAAGGACATGTCTGCAGAAGTAGCCAAGGTCCTTATGTCCACTACAGAACAAAGAAAACAAGAAAGTGGAATAGCCTCTGCAACTCACTGAGAAGAGTTTGGGCCTGTCCAAAGTGCTATGTGGACAAGGGCTGGGCTCTGATCAAGCAGCCACAAAGGATTTTTCTGTTATATACCTACTGCTCACCTGCTTTTAAAGGGTCCAAGTGGTGAGCATTCAGTGGTACAAAGGCATGTCACCCACTTCCATGAGGGGCATCACCCAACACCAACACCTACATCAATCTCTATTCTTCAGTTTCAGTAGGAACTGTAGTCAGTCTGCATGCCTCTGGATACACACACACCCAAGACAAAGGCTGGCAGACGGAAGTAGGTTAAACCTAGCCAATGATCTCTTTATCCAGCTCCTTCAGTGTCTAACTCAGAAGAGTCATAGTCAGGTCTTCATCTCTCTCCACAAATGAAATAATTAAGAGTTCCATGATCATATCTGCAACGCAACTGTCAATGGTGACAGTTCTCTGAGATCAGAAGAAATGCCTGCCAAAGTCATCCTTATATGGTAGTCAGGACTGTAATGGCCAGAATGGTATTGCTTCCCTCTTGAGCAATGTGTTTCTCACCACAGGACTCAATACCGTATTTGTGTGTGATATTTGAGTCTTTCCTAGTCTGTGAGGAGAAAGAGCATTCCTGCAGGCTAGCTAGAACCTATGGAAAAAAGATGTGGAGGACACTTAAGGGAGGTCCACATGGATCCCTCAGAATGAAAAGGACTTGTTCCTTCTTCAAGTGAACATCTACCAAGCTGTGAAAAGGTTGGATAAATAAAACCAGTCCTATGAATGAAGTGTTCATCATGAAATGCAGCAGCACTTCCTTAAGTGAGGTTAGCCTCAGCTAGGCCATCCTACACAAGCAAATGTCCGAGTCTTTTGCTCTAGCCAGAGCATTAGTAGATTCATAACTGCAACAGGTCAAATGGAAAACTACCCTGGACATAGTACAGGGAGTGTTAACCATTTGCCCCTTGAGTGCATTAGGGAGGACTGAACAATGAAGAGGAGAGACAAACCATTAAAGGATCTGAGACACAAGGCCGCACAGGTGAGTATTCCTTTCCCTTCTCTGTCTAGGGCTTTAGACTACTTTTCTGGCAGCAAGATATTGAAGTGCTGTAGTCGCTAGTCTTTTGCTCGACCAAAACAGTAAAGTGCAAATCATCACTGGACTGCTTGGTAAAGATCTCATGCCATTCAAATGAGTACTTACACAGACTAGTCTTTATTCATGGAAGCAGAATCTAGGTGTTTCCATACTGGATACATGGCAGCCTTCTTAAATGACTCATTGGGGGGTATGACCTAAGCACCTCCTCTGTCTCACACAAACTCTCATTAAAGTGTTTCGGGGAAGGGGGGACAGAGACCATAGGCCACTTTATGCAGTACTTCATTAGTATAAAGACAGAGTCAGTGCATGAAGGCATGCTACCAAAAATAGGTGTGGACTTGAGAGGCGTGTAATAGGTTAATAGTAGCATCAGGCAATAATCCTTGACAGTTGATTCCTAAACCTAAATGAAAATGCTTAACACTGCTAAAGTGTAAAAGAATGAAAATAAAACTAATTATTTTAAATGACTGAGAAAAAAACAATCTGAACATAAAAGGCATGCCTGCTAAAGTAGAGAAGGTCCTTCTGCCCCATACAGACCAAAGAAAACAAGAAAATGGAACCCCTGGTCTCAAAACAAAGCATGAATAAACCTCTGCAACCTATTGAGAAGAGTTTGCTGCCCCAATGCTGCTGGCAATCCACTTGCTAAGGGTTTGTCTGTCAGCTACCATCCTTTCTCACCCTGTAGTAAAAACAGATAAAACTGTCTTGTGTTTTTAAAGTCATAAATTATAGTAGAACACGAGTTAACAGAGCATGTCCAGGGTGTGAAGGGATGTTTCTTCAATAGTTTCTGCAGTTGGAAAGTAAAGTAAGATATGAAAAGTAAAGTTTTGTACCTACCATAAATGTAGATGTTCGAGTGTATACACTGCTGCAGTCATTACACTTGGGTTATCCTACCGTCAGGCGGTTCCCCAGTCGGCCTGAGTTCCAAAGTCTTGGTCCGGCATCGGTTGCTGTCGCCTCCTCCCTGACGTCAGTGCGACAGGGGTATATAAGATGCAGCCGATGCCATTTTCTTCAGTTTTTCTTGCCCCAGATGTTAGGTGCCTCTAAATAGGTAGGCAATTCCAATTGCTAATAAAACATACATAAGAAAAACAAAAAACAACTTACAGATACCAGCAAATACTCCCCATAGGTAGTAAGGGTAGAAGACATAGATACGTACCAGCCAGTAAGAGGGGAAGGAGGGTAACCTGGACTGCAGCAGTGTATACACTCGAACATCTACATTTATGGTAGGTACAAAACTGTACTATGTTCATCGTGTTACACTGCTGCAGTCATTACACTTGGGTAGAATATCAAAGCTGAAGAAGGGTAGCTGGTTCTATAAGGCATTAGGGGTGGCTATAAGGCCCTGCAGCACTGCAGTGGCGAAGCCAGCTCTGGATTTAGAGTATAGAGGCATATGGTATTGCTTGGTGAAGGTATGTACAGAACTCCAAGTTGCTGCTTCCAAAATATCCTTGGTAGGTACTCCCCTGAGGTAGGCAGTTGAAGTGGCTGTTGCCCTGGTGGAGTGATATCTAATGCTGCTAGGTACAGGTTTTCCATGGTATGTGTAGAAGAAACGTATACAATGTCCTATCCATTTTGAAATAGTCTGTTTTGAAATGGCTTTTTCCTGTGCTCCTGCTGCATATGCTACCAATAATTGCTCAGATTTTCTGAAAGCTTTGGTTTTGTCCAAGTAGAAGCGTAAATGCCTGTGAATGTCCAAAGAGTGCAGTAGTCTCTCCCCTTTATTCTGTGGTTTAGGATAAAAAGTTGGCAGGTGAATAGTTTGGTTTAGAGCCACACTGGATACCACCTTTGGATAAAAGTAGGGTTAGCTCTTAAAGACACCCTGTCCTGGTGGAAAATGAGGAAAGGTTCCACTGCCAGGAGATATATTTTAATTCTGCTGTGTTGGCTGGCTCAAAAGGAGGTAAAAGTTAGCTTCTCCAAAACAAAGTTGAGGTCCCAAGTTAGAGTAGGTGCTCTACGGGGCGGTCTTATGTTTTTAGCCCCTCTGAGGTACTGTTTTAACAGAGGATTCGAGAAAATTGGTGGATCCGTGTTGTAATGAGCAGAGATGGCAGAGGCGTGGAACTTGATGGATCAGAAGGAGAGTCCTTTGTCCAGCATCTCAGTTAAGTATTGTAGTATCTGAGGAATGTTTGGGACAAGAGGGTCAAGGCTGTGAGCTTGGTTCCAGGCACAGAATCTCTTCCATTTATCCAAATAGGCTTTCCTGGTACTAGGCCTTCTGGCCTCCAGAATGACATCCATAACAGCTTTGGAGAGAGGCATTGCTTGCTTGACTAAGGAATCTTCCATGCAGCTAGGTTTAAGGTCTTTAGCTGGCTGTGTAGTATTTGTTTGTTGTGCTGAGTCAGCAGATGTGGGATTTGAGGCAAAATCCAGGGTGGTTCTTGTGCTAAGCTCCTTAAGATTAGGTACCAGTGCTGGCGTGGCCAGTCTGGTGCAATCAGGATCATCTTTGGCTCTTCCTGCCTGGCTTTTATGAGTACCTTTGGCAGGAGAGGTAGTGGTGGGAAAGCGTATACTTGCAAGTTCTCCCAGCTGAATGAGAGGGCATCCACTTTCCATGCTTGTGAATGGTAACTCCTTGTGCAGAATTTTTGTAGCTGGCAGCTTATTGGGGATGCAAACAGATCTATGTCCAGGCTCCACCATTTCTGTGTTATCATTCTGAATATTTGTGGATTTAACTCCCATTCGTGGGGATTCATGATGTTTCTGCTTAAGTCGTCTGCCAGTGTGTTTTTGTCTCCTGGCAGGAATTATGCTTGCAGATGAACTTGAAGGTTTATAGCTGTGTTCCACAAGGTCATAGCTTGTCTGCATAGGGGGTAGGAGTGAGTGCCCCCTTGCTTGTTTATGTACCACATAACTGTGGTGTTGTCTGTCTTTAGTAGTAGTTGTCGTGGATGCAGCAGATCCTTGAAAGCTATAAGCGCATTTTGTACAGCTAGCATCTCTTTTTGATTGATGTGAAGATGCCTTTGTTCTGTGGGCCACGTGCCCTGAATACATTTGCCTACCATGTGTGCTCCCCAGGTGTAATCTGATGCATCTGTTGTCAGTGTTTGCCTGGCTGTGGGTTGTGTAAAAGGCTGTCCCTTGTTGAGGTGACAAGCTTGAGCCCACCATTGAAACTCCTGTTGAAGGCAAGGGATTAGTGGTATAACTGTTTCCAAACTTTGACAGTGTTGAGACCATACATTCTTTAGGTGCCATTGTAGTTTCCTCATATGCAGTCTGACATATGGAATTAGTAATATGCAAGATGCCATGTAACCCAAGGCCTGCAGAATTTTTCTTGCAAGGAGTTGGGTCTTTGTTGCCATCAATTAAAAGTATTGAGTCAGCTGTCCTTGTCTGTCTGGCGTGAGATAAGCCATCTGGGCCGTTGTGTTCAAGCTGGCACCCAGGAATATAATCTCTTGTGAGGGCACTAGTTTTGATTTCGTTTCGTTTACTGTGTACCCCAGGCAACTTCATCACTTTTTTTACAAAGGCCAGATGCTTTAGAAGAATGTCCTTGCTCTTTGCTTGAATCAGGCAGTCGTCCAGGTACGGATAAATCTGAATTCCTTTCTGTCTGCAAAATGCAATTACTGGTGCCAGGCACTTTGTGAAGACCCTGGGCGCAGTAGATTAGCCAAAGGGCAGTGCAGAGAATTGGTAGTGCATTGAACCCGCTATGAATCTGAGGTATCTTCTGCAGTTTTGTCTGATAGGGACATGCAGGTATGCCTCTTTGAGGTCCAAAGTCATGAGCCAAGCTTTCTTGCCCAGCATGGGAAGAAGCTGCTGTAATGTCAACATTTTGAATTTCGGAACATCCAGGTAAGTGTTTAGAGATGAAAGATCCAGAATGGGCCTCCAGGCTTTGTCCTTTCTGAGTACCAGAAAGAGTCTTGAGTAAAATCCTTGTCCTTGCTCCTGTGATGGTACCTTTTGAATAGCTCTCATATCCATGAGTGCTGTAATTTGTTTTTGAGCCTCTGCCCATTGATTTGGTGGCAGATTTGGCATTCCTTTTAACCTTGGCAGAGTGTGAAAGTGGAACCTCTAACCTTGAAATACAATGTTGAGAACCCATTTGTCTTTGGTGATCATTTGCCAATTGTGGTAGAAGAGTGCCAGTTTTCCTCCCAAGGGGGCTGCCAATAAGGATTTGTTTGGCAGTTGTAGTGGGAAGTCATTGGAGCTGTTTTTTATACGGTTGGGGCCTGTCTTACCCTTCTTTCTGGCCTGATGCAAGCCATTGTCGAGGCCTGTAAGGACCTTGTGTTTGACCTCTACCTCTTGGACGTCTGTATCTTCCCCTTTGAGGTCTGTCTGTAATTGGAAAGGACCAATTCTTAGTTGGCCAGTTTCTGCTAAATCTAGGAGGCTGAACCTGTAAGAAATCCTTCACCGTTTGCATAGATTTTGCCTTATCCTCCATTTTCTTTAGTACCGCTTCTGCCTTAACTCCAAATAACACATCCTGCTGCAAAAGTGCATCCAATAATTTTGCTTTAACATGATCTGGTAACGTATGTTCTTTTAACCAAGCATGTCTTCTAATGACAGAGCCTGTAACTACTGCTCTGCAGGAGGCCTCTAGAGAATCAAAACCACATTGCAAAGTATGCTTTCCCACTTGTTCAGCTGCATGCAATAAATCCTGCATTTCTTTAAAATTAAGAGGATCTGATTCTGGAAGCATTTTTTGTTTTAACTAAGACAGTAAAAACTGCTGATATTTTAGCATGTGAAACTGGCAATTTAAGGCTCTCATTGCTAAAGTTGCAGAAGTATATACTTTCTTTCCCCATCTGTCTAATGCTCTGGAATATCTGTCAGAGGGAACTGGATTCTTGGCTGATGAGGCCTTAACTCCTTTGGATCCCTGAGAAATAGTTTCAGGGTTCAGCTACAGGGATTTTATATAGAAATTTATGTGAGTCAGGGACTCTGTAGTATCTGTCAGGTTTAACAGGGGCTGGGGGTAAGGAATCAGGATTTAAGCTGGATTCAGTATACACATCATCTACAATATCTAACACTTGCGGAATAGCAAGGGGTCTATGTTGAGGTAATAAAAGGAAGTCTCTGAGCCTTTTCTTGGATTCTGAATAATCCTGGCCTTCCCAGTGTAAATGCTCCCTCATGGTATGTAGGGTTTCCCCAAAGGAGTAGTCCTCAGGCGGTGAGGCTGATGGAATTGATTCCTCAGAATCCTCATAAGGGGGTAAAGAGTATCCTAGGTCTGAGGATGAATCAGAAGAGATGGACACCTGGTCGGATGAGTCATAGTCTGCATCCTGTCTAGGCCTTTTATCAGGAGGGGGATGGGACCCCCTAATCAGAGTCATTAGGTCTTTGGCCATTTTGAGCATTTGTTTCTTAGGCATGGAGGCCTGTCCTGGAGAATGCTGTATTTGTTTATTTGACTTTAAAGGAGGCTTAGACTTAGCTGAGGGTTTAATGCTTAACTGAGTAGGTCTGAAGACACCCTCTGTAGCTGTGGGTTGCTCAGCTACTCCGGATCCCTCTGAAAGGTTAGTCTCGGTAGCTGAAGAACTTGTGCGTCCGAAGGCCCAGCCATCTCCACGTGGGAGTCAGAGGCGGCTTGTGGTTCTACAGAAGAGGTCGTCAGGGGCTGCGAAGGCACCTCGCTGAAAACCGGAGAACTGGCGACTGGCCTAGAATAGGCTTTGTCGTCAGTTTTGTGCCTCGGATGCCTATCCTTGTCTTTATGCTTTTTGTGTATTCCGGTCATCGGAAGTTCCGACGGCATGGTATAATTGAATATTCTACCAAACTAATGTCGGGCAAAATCAAACCGACGTTTAATAGTGCGCTTGTTAAACCTAGCACAAAACCGACAACCAGTGACGTCGTGGTCAGGGCCTAGGCATGGGATACAATAGGAATGGAAATCCTTATGAGGTATTTGCTTCCCACAAGAAATACAGGTATTAACTTTTACTGACATCAGACTGAGGCAAGAAAAAGTTTCCCGAACAGGGTACTTAGCTTTGTAGAAGACTGCGGTTCTGGATTCGGAATGAAAATCTCAGGAGACAGCCGACCGGCACTTACGAACTTGCTTTTGCTTCGGGCACCGCGCGGCAAGAAAGACTGAAGAAAATGGTGTCGGCTGCATCTTATATACCCCTGTCGCACTGATGTCAGGGAGGAGGTGACAGCAACCGACACTGGACCAAGACTTTGGAACTCAGGCCGACTGGGGAACCGCCTAACGGCAGGATAACCCAAGTGTAATAACCGCAGCAGTGTAACACGATGAACATCGAAAGATTTACGGATAGTCTCAAAATATTTTACTTGTTTTTGTCTCATAATATTTTACTTGAAAAAATACTTTAATCAAAACCTTCTAGCAATTCACCATTAACAAATTTCCTCACATACACACTCCAATATGGCACCTTTTTTTGTAGACTCAAAAATCACATTGCACTTAGTCCTACAAAGTAATGAGAGCCAATCCTGCAAAGTATGAAAAGTGTGAAATTCTGCAGCATGAATCAAACAACTGTCACTGCATTTATTCTGCACTTCCTTGTTCAGCAGGCATAAGATGTACAAATACACAGCCTTCAATGCAACTATTGCATGCTTTGTATTACGCAATTCTCTCAAACAATTGAAGTTTACCTGAAGGTGATAGTGCAGATGATAATGGACTGGGACCTTTGTCACCACTGACGGAAGACGAAGACATCTCTGCTGCAGACTGGATTCTACCAAGTTCAATCTGAGGTAAGACTTTTCCTGTCTGTAAGGCCACAGAAGTTTGAGAAACCACAGTACCTACATTACTGTCTTGAGCCTAAATGGGTTATTAAAATACGAAGTAATTTATAAGAAATTATAATGATTTTCTACATAAATTTTAATGGTATTTTAACTAAAGAGTTGCATAAATATGAGTGCTCATTAAAAGCAAAAATGACTGAAGAAGTCAATTTCAGAACCACTACAATCTTTCTAAATTATAATTAAAGTACAGTTGTGTACACTTACCATAAATGTAGATGTTCGAGTGTATTCACTGTTGCAGTCATCACACTTGGGTTATCCTGCCAGGGGTAGCCCTCAGTTGGCCTGAATACCAGAGGTTTAGTATTTCTGCATTGGTTGCTGTCGCTTCAGTATTGATGTCAGGTCGTCAGGGGTATAAAAACAGACAGCAGACGCCATTGCATCAGTTTTTCTTGCCCCAAATGTCAGGAGCCCCCAAATAGGGAGCTAAGTTAGGGTGGAAAAACACCACCAGTAAAAAGTAAATACCAATAGCCCTGTAAGGACTGAGGAAGAGAGAGACATACAAGGGGGCTAGAGGGTCGGAAACCAGGACTGCAACAGTGAATACACTCGAACATCTACATTTACGCTAAGTGTACACAACTGTACTATGTCCTTCGTGTTTCACTGTTGCAGTCATCACACTTGGGCTGATTCCCAAAGCTGAAGAATGGGTGGAGGCAGTCAAGAAGAGTTGGGGCAGGCTAGTATGCCCTGCAGGACTGCTGGTCCAAAGCCCGCCCTGGATTTGGAAAAGATATGTAGGTGGTAATGCTTGGTGAAGGTATGAACAGAACTCCAAGTAGCAGCTTCCAGAATGTCCCAGGTAGAGACTCCTCTGAGAAAGGCTGTACAGGTTGAAGTTGCCGTAGTGGGATGAGTTCTGACTCCCTGAAGGGGTGGTTTCCCATGGTGTTTGTAACAGAAATGGATACAGCGTGCTATTATTTGGAGATGGTTTGTTTTGATATGGCCTTGCCCTCTACCCCTGGTGCAAAGCTGACTAGTAACTGGTCAGATTTCCTAAAGGGCTTAGTCCTATCAAAGTAGAATCTAAGCTGTCTGTGCACATCTAAAGAGTGCATGATCTTTCCCCCTTATTTTGAGGATTAGGGAAAAAGGTGGGTAAATGGATAGATTGGTTGATAGCCACACTGAACACCACTTTAGGCATGAAAGTTGGGTTAGTCCTGAGGGAGACCCTGTCTGCATGAAAAATAAAAAGTTATGTGCATACCATAATGTTCCATGTGAGCTGTTCATCTCGCCTTCCTTCTTTACTGATGGGTTTGGAGCAGATCCCTCAGCTCCGAGTCGGCCAACTGCAAAGCTCGAGGTCTTCAAATAGCTTGAGGCCAAGTCCCTATCTCATGATGCACCTAGAGTTACCTCAGATCTTGTTTGCTGCGTATAACAATACCATATGTCATTCTTTCACTCCCAAGAAAAGTTATAGAAGGATTGAGCAACCAGGATGGATCCAGCATCTCTGTCATCTAACAGCCCAGGAGGGGGTAGGAGTGAGGGGACATAAGAATGAAGACGAGATGAACAACTCACATGGAACGCTATGGTAAGTACATAACTTCTTTATGTGAAGTTGTTCTATCTTGCCATTCATTCTTTACTGATGGGTAGCGTCCCAAGCACCATCAACCTCGGGTGGCTCACGGGAGTATATTTCTCAGGACCGTGGATCCAAAGGAGGCCCTGTCAACTTTGTAATGAGTGATAAAGGTATGAGGTTTTGACCAAGTGGTTGCTGTGCAAATGTTATCAATAGAAAGTCTGGCAGAAAAAGCAGACACCTTACTTAATTTTATGCTGTAAAGGCATGTTGGCAGCTGAATAAGCAAAGGTGATACAATCAGATAACCATTTAGAAAGAGTTATTTTAGCCACTGGTCTACCCTTCCTGGAGTCTGAAAATGAAACAAAAAGCTGGTCCGATTTCCTGAAATCTTTTGTTCTATCCAAATAAAATCTGAGCTGTCTGTGAACATCAAGTTTGTGCAGCATGTACTCTAAATTGTTTGAATGGTTGGGGAAGAAGACTGGCAGATCAATAATTTGGTTGAGATTAGTTTCAGTGCAAACTTTGGGCAAGAAGGAGGAGTTTGTTCTAAGTGAGACTGTCAGCATGGAATATCAAATAAGGAGGCTTGATGGATAAAGCCTGAAGCTCTGAGACTCTGCGGGCAGAAGTAATAGCTACTAAAAAGATGGTTTTCCATGACAAAAATCTGAGGTCACATGAGGAAGCTGGTTCAAATGGCAGAAAAAGTATGCAGGAAAGCATAAAATTAGATTCCATGGAGAATAGGTAGATTTCACAGGTGGTCTAATATGAAAGGTCCCTTTGAGAAAGGCTTTGGATAACTTGTGTGACATAATATTCAATCCTTCGAAACCAAGATGAAAATTAGAAATGGCAGCCAGTTGAACACGAACTGTGGCTGCTGCATCTCCTTTGTTGAAAATCATAGTCAAGAACTCTAAAATGGAGGCCATGGGGGCTTGATAAGGATCGATATTGTTCTTAGAGGCCCACATAGAAAATGTTTTCCATTTGCTAAGATATAGCTTCCTCATAGAAGATTTATGAGAGGATAAGAAGATTTGCTTCGTGTCATTGGAAAGGTTATGGAACCTGGCTATGATGGGAATTGGAGCAGCCTAGCTGTCAGCTTCAGGGACTGTAGAGAGGGATGGAGTTCCACCGACAAGTGTGTCAGAAGATCAGGAACTGGTTCCAGAATCCAAGGGTCCTCCAAAAGAAGAGGTCGAAGGAAGGGGAATCAAATCTGAAGAGGCCAATAAGGGGCTATTAGAATGATCGTCCTTCCCAGTGTTTTTGCTTTCTGTAAAACCTTGGGTATCAACGGGATTGGTGGAAATGCATAGAGGAGACCCGGAGGCCAATAGTGTACGAGGGCGTCCCTTGGGGCTTCTCCCGGAGGGGGAATCAGGGAAAAGTAGCTTCTGCATTTCGTGTTCATGTGACTGGCAAAAAGGTCGCAGCAAGGCTGGCCCCACCTGCGGAATATCCTGTCTGCTATTTCTTTCTTGAGGGACCACTCATGGGGCAACAAAATTGCTCTGCTCAGGTTGTCTGCTATCATACTGGGTTTCCCCGGGATGTGCATCGCCAACAGAAAGTGCTGGGTGGAAGAAGCCCACTGCCATACTCTGACAGCCTCGCGACAAAGGGGGTAAGACCTGGTTTCTCCTTGTTTGTTCAAATACCAGACCACTGACATGTTGTCTGTCTGAATCGCCAACGTACCCAGAGGAAGAAAGTCCTGAAAGTACTGCAACACCAAAAGTACTGCTCTCATCTCTAGGACATTGATATGCAGATGTGTATCTTGATCAGTCCATGTGCCTTGGGCTGTCTTTCCCTGAAAATGCTCCCCCAACCCTATCAGGGAAGCGTCCGTGGTCACTGTGGCTGCTGGAGGGGGTAGCACAAATGGGCATCCTATTGTGACATGAACTGATGTCAACCACCACTGAAGACCCCTTTTGCGGGAATTTGTGATCATTATCATGTGAGACATGAGAAGCTTCTGGTAAGACCACTGAGTGAACAACAGCAATTGTAGTATCCGCATGTGCATACAACCTAGTGGTATGGCTAGAACTGCTGCTGCCATCAGGCCTAACAATTTCAGAACTTCTGATGCTGGTGTTTTGTCTTTGGATATCAGAATGCTGACATGCTGACGAAGAAGAAAGACTCTTTCTATTGGAAGCCTTAGTGTGGTGGTGTCCAGTTTCTCCTTCTATAAAAACAATATGCTGCGATGGTGACAAGGCAGATTTTTCTGAGTTGATTGTAATGCCCAGCTGACTGCAAAGTGACAGAATGGACTTCCTGGCTTGAATGAGTTGATGCCTGGTGGTGGCGGTAAGGAGCCAATCGTTTAGGTACGGAAACACCTGGAATCCTAAACACCTCAGGTGAGCCGTGATCACTGCCATGCATTTGTTGAACACACTGGGGGCTGTAGTGAGGCCAAAGGGCAGGGCTCGAAACTGGTAATGATTGGCTCCCAGCTGGAAACGCAGATGATCCCTGGATGGCCTTGCCATTTTTATGTGGTAGTACACATCCTTGAGATCTATCGAGCACATCCAATTGTCTTCCCCTAAAAAGGGAAGTACAAACTGAAGCGTGACCATCCGGAACTTCTCTTTCTTTACAGATTTGTTCAATCTGCTGAGGTCCAATATGGGTCTCCAGTCTTCTGTCTTTTTTGGAACTAAAGAATCTTGAGTAAGTTCCAGATCCTGTCTGGTCTGCTGAGACTGGATGGATGACTCTTTTTCTTAGCAACATTTGGACCTCTAGTGTTACTTGTTCCCTGTAACTGGGTGGAACGTCCGGGATTTTTCTTATGGGTGGAGGGGGTGTGGTGAATGGGATGAAGAATCCTCTGGAAATGATAGTTTGTACCCAGCTGTCTTTTGTTATTTTGAGCCAGGCATCTGGGTACAAAGATAAGTGACCCCTGACTGCCTCCAGAGCAGGACAGTCGGGCCTTCTTTCAGGAGCGCTGGTAGGGCTTCCCAGAGAAGTGATCTCTGTCGCCCTGGTGTTGCAGACCCCCCTCTTCCGCACGGGCAGCGTCTTCCATTATTGCCCCCTCCTCTGCCTCTGGAGGGGGGTTCACCACGTGTGTCCTGAAAGGCTGCTTGGGCTTTTCTGAACCACATTTTCCTCCCCTTTGACCCTTAGGGTAGGGTCTGGTAGGGGTGGAAAACCAGACCCCGATGGCAGAGTCCTTCTGTCCTGCTCACACCTTGTTACGGTTTCCTTCACTTTAGGCCCAAAAAGGGATGAGCCATCAAAGGGGGTATTCACGAAGGATGACCTGAAGGGCTCCTCGAAGGAACACAAGCACATCCAGGAGTGTCTCCTAAGAGCAACTCCTCTACCTGCTGCCCTACTCGTTCCATCAGCTGCATATGAAATGAGGCGCATGAATGAGTTTACAATGGAACTGAGGGTAGCAAGCTGGGCGGCAACTTTGTTGGCAGCTCCTGCAGCTACTGTACCCTGAAGAGCATCTCCTAGCTCTTTAAGGAGATCTCTTTGTAACCAGATAAAATGGGTTAAATAGTCGAGCGAACGAAGAGCAAAAGTCACTGAACTAAACATCTGCTTCCCATATCTATCCATGATCCTGGAGTCTCTGTTAGCAGGATGGATAGACGAGGAAGTTTCAGATATTTCCTTTTTGTTGGCTGCCGCATAAACTGGCACACCTTTTGTCAAGAAAGCTTTGTCGGGGGGGGGGGCAGAAATGAACTAATTAGGCCTCCTAGGGACAGGCTCCTTAGTATCAGGAGCCTCCCACGTCCTTCGTGAGACCAGCTGCATCAGCTCATCGAAGGCCGCAGACACCCAAGAGGTGGAAGGCTAAGACCTGAAAGCCTTCATGAGAACTGACTCATCCTCAGTAGGGCTTTTGGACTGTCAGTCTCCCCTCTCCCTAAGGATTTCAAGTATCTCAACAAATGAGATATCTTCAGAGGGGGACCGTGGGGACCCTTCTGACTCATCCAAGTCAGTATGAGATGTTAAAGACTCCTGGGGGGAGTCTTGATGTTTCCTCTTACACAATGTCTTCCTGGGAACCAATGAAGCTTCCTGAGGCTCTGGGTCTCTACGCTTGGTCAGGATGTGTGAGGAAGAAGCAGACACAGGTGCGGGAGGAGGAAGCCAGACCTGAGGTCGAGGATGTCTTAGGAGACATGACTCTCTTCATGGCATGGAAAGCACCTCTGCTCAGATGCAAGGGAAACGACGGATCTGAGGAAACCGTTGATACCCCTGGCACTGGGACAGTGGGCTCCGAAACAGAGGTAGGAGCTGAGCTCATCCGTGCCGAAGCCCCGAAAGGCAGAGTCGGAACCGACAAGTCAGTCTGACTATCCTCCCCAGACCTGACCAGAGAGTGTCGGCTCCTAGAGTCCTCGATCGGCACCGAGGATGTCAGAGTGAAAAGAGATGAAGACAGTGGAGCAGGCGTCGGTGCTGAGGGTTCCACGATCAATAGGTCCGACTATTCCGGCTCCGAAGGACCAGCATGGCTCGGAGGAGGAACAGTTTGAGCTGGTGCAAGGGTCTTCGGCTCCAAAGCAATTTGGGTCGAAGCCGATAAAATTTTTGCCAAGGCCGGTGCTGATAACAGCTTCTGCACCACACAATCCACATCCAGATTAGAAAGGCTGATAAGAGGACCAAGATGAACGCACCAAAGGTGGTACCGACTGTATTAACGGACTCTTAGGAACTTCGGATACTGGTTCCAAGACTGGGGACCAGCTCCAAAAAGAAAAGACTGTCGGTTCTGATGGCAGTGAAGCCGAAGTCTAAGATTTTTTCGATTTCTTAGACTCTGAAGTCTTAGAAGACTTTGAGGACTTGATGGATCCATCTTGGTCGCTCAAAGCTTCTTGAAAGGACGGTTTCAACAAACCTCTGTCAATTAGTTTTCTTTTCCTTTACTATAGGACCCTGGAGGAGACGGAATGGCATATAGAACAGCTATCCTGTAAATGCAGGGCTCCTAGACAGTACACACAATTTACATGGCTGTCTGTTATAGACATCTTTTGGACACACTTTGGGCACTTTTTGAAACCAGACTTAGGGTGCTTCTCTTGGTCAGCCATTGAAAACTCTAAGAGAAAAATAACTGTCTCCACAAAAAATTCTAACAGTAATTATCCACAAAAAGCCTTTAAAATCAAGACTAAACACACCACACAGCAAATAACTATACACCATCTAACTACTAAGAAAAAAATGTGACAAAAAGTCACTGACTAAACGCACTCTATTAATTAGAAAAAGGTTTTTAAACTAGGCCTAAAACAAGAGGCCAACTAGGAAAATTTTTAATCACACTTAGGGAAGGGATTAAAATGTAGTAACACACACCAAAACGTTGTAAGAGCTTTCTAAAACTATTTAAACTATCTAACTATTTAAATATCAAAATAAGTAAGTAGAAAAAAGCAATTTTACTGGCCCGAGCTAATGAAGAACCTCCGATCTGTTGCAGAGGCAAACTAGATCTAAGGTAACTCTAGGTGCATCATGGAATAGGGACTTGGCCTCGAGCTATTTGAAGACCTCGAGCTTTGCAATTGGCCGACTCGGAAACAAGGGATCAGCTCCGAATCCATCAGTGAAGAATGAACGGCTAGATAGAACAACTTCACACTGAAGGGTTCCACAGCCATAAGTGCTTGTAGCTCAGACACTCTTCTACCTGAAGTTATGGCCAGAAGCAAGGCTGTTTTCCAAGAGAGGAATTTTAACTCTGCTGACTCTGCAAGCTCAAAGGGGGGTAGCGTGAGCTTTTCCAACACAAAGTTAATATCCCAGGCAGGGGTGGGGGCTCTTTTTGGTGGCCTTAAGTTGTTAGCCCCTCTCAGGCACTGCTTGATGAGAGGGTGAGAGAAGAGAGGTGGCTCAGTGCTGTAATGAGAAGAGATGGCAAAGGCATGGATCCTAAGGAGAGGCCTTTGTGGAGTAGGTCTGCTAGGGAATCCAGGATGAGAAGTAAGGAGGGCTTTGCTGTATCCGCTCCTTTAGTGTGAATCCAGGAACAATACCTTTTCCACTTGTCAACATAGGATTTCCTTGTACTGGGTCTCTGGCTTCACGTATGACATCCAGTACTTGCTTGCTTAGGCTGGCCACTGGTGGAGAAGTCAAGGGATAACCCAGGATGCAAGGTTCAGGGTCTGCAACTGTGGATACAAGAATTGTCCCTCCTGCTGAGTCAGGAGAGTAGGAATTTCGGGTAGGTGCCATGGGGGCAATGGTGACAGACTGTGCAGTAGTGGGTAGCAATGCTGGCGTGGCCAGTCTGGGGCAATCAGGATTGCCCTTGGTCTTTCCTCCCTTATCTTGAGTAATACTCTTGTAAGAAGAGGTAGAGGGGGAAATGCATAGATTGAGAGGTTTGCCCACTGGAAGGATAGGGCATCCACTTTTCTGGCCTTGCTGTGAGATATCCTGGTGCAGAATTTGCTGAGCTGGTGGTTGTAGGGGGAGGCAAATAGGTCCACCTTCAAAGTACCCCATTTCAGGGTCACAAGGCTGAAGGTGTTGTGGTTTAACTGCCACTCGTGTGGGTCTAGGAGATTTCTGCTTGAGTTGTCTGCCAGAGAGTTTTGGTTGCCTGGCAGGAATTGAGCTGGCAGGTGAATATGCATGGCTGAGGCCATGTTCCACAGGGTCATGTCTAGCCTGCAGAGTGGGTAAGAGTGGGTTCACCCCTGCTTGTTTATGTACCACATCACTGTGGTGTTGTCGATTTTGATTAGTAAGGGCCCTGGTGAGAGTAGGGATACGAAAGCTGTCAGAGCGTGCTGAACAGCTAGCATCTCTTTTTGGCTGATGAGCAGATGAATTTGATTTGGGGTCCAGTGGCCTTGAATGCACCTGCCATCCAGATGTGCACCCCAGGCATAATCTGATGTGTCTGTGGTTAGGGTCTGTGAAGCATGGGGTTGTGTAAAGGGAAGCCCCTTGTTGTGGTTGCATGCTGCTGCCCACCAAAGGAACTCTTTCCTTAGACAAGGTATCATAGGTATGACAGTTTCCAAGTCCTGAGAATGTTGGCACCAAAGGCTTTTTAGTACCACTGAAGTTTCCTCATATGCAGTCTGGCATATGGAATTAGTAGAATGCAGGAGACCATGAACCCTAGCACCTGCAGGATTTTCCTTGTGGATAGGTGCGGGTGGCCATTTGAGTGAAGTAGCCTGTCAGACAAGCTTGTTTTTCTGGAGTAAGGAATGCCATCTGGGATGCTATGTCCAAGCTTGCTCCCAGGAATACAATTTTTTGACTGGGGACTAGTTTAGATTTCTTTTCGTTGATAGTGTACCCCAGGGAGGTTATAAGGTCCTTTACAAATGTTAGGTGCTGCAACAGCTTTTCCTGTCTGCCTGAATTTGGCAATCGTCCAAGGAGGGGTAAATTTGAATATTTCTCTGTCTGAAATAGGCAATGGCTGGAGTCAGGCATTTTGTGAAAACTCTGGGAGCAGTGGATAGGCCAATGGGAAGTGCAGAGAACTGATAATGCATAGATCCTGCCCTGAAATGTAGATATTTCCTGCAGGTGTCCCTTATTGGGATGTGCAGATAGGCCTCCTTTAGGTCTAGGGTGGCTAACCACGCATCTCTGGATAACATAGGGAGAAGCTGCTGTAGGGTGAGCATTTTAAATTTTGGTACAACTAGGAAGGTGTTTAGAATGGATAGATCTAAGATTGGGCGCCAGGTGCCCTCTTTTCTGGGTACCAGGAAAAGTCTGGAATAAAATACCGTGGCCTATCTGTTCTGTATGAACAGGCTGAATTGCCCTTATGGAGAGCAGGGACTGAACTTGGCTTTGTGCCTCTGCCCACTGGTTTGGAGGAAGGTCTGGAAACCCTTTTGGGGTTGGCAGCATGTGGAAATAAAATTTGTACCCCTGGGATACTATGTTGAAGACCCATCGATCACTGGTGATGGAGGCCCAATTTTTTGCATGGTGGACAAGTTTTCCTCCTAGGGGCACGAGCAATTGGGAAGAGGTGAGGGGTGGAGTTGAGAAGTCATTGTGAATTCTTTCTGGCTTAGCACTCCCTGCTTTAGAAGTGGAGGTACTCCATTGTTTAGATCTCTGCATACCCTCAGACTGTAAGCTGGGGGGGGGGGGTGCTCTGTTTCCCCTGGGTATAGTTTGAGATGTCCTTGAGGGTGCTGGAAAGGACCAATGTTTTGAGGGGCAATGCCTATTAAATATGGAGGCTGCACTTGTAAAAAAACTATTTGACTGTCTGCATAGACTTAGCCTTTTCTTCCACTTTTTATAAAACCTCTTCTGCTTTGGTGCCAAACAGATTGTCCTTGTTCAGAGGAGCATCCAATAATTTTGATTTGACATGGTCTGGCAAGGTCTGCTCCTTAAGCCAGGTATGCCTTCTAAGTACAGAACCTGTGACTGCTGCCCTGCAAGATGCTTCTAGGACATTAAACCCACATTGCAGGGTATACTTGCTGACTTGGTTTGCAGAATGCATAGGTTCCTGAAATTCTTTATTTTCTGCACAGTCAGGAAAGGTAGATCATTTCTGATTAAGTTCCACAGTATGTTGCTGGTAATTCAGCATGTGGATCTGACAATTTAATGCTCTAATGGCGAGAGTTGCAGAGGTGTATACTTTTTTATCCCATCTGTCTAAAGCTCGGGGATCCCTGTCCGAGGGGGTGGGATTCTTAGCTGTAATTGCTTTTATTCCTTTAGGTCCTTGGGAGATGACCTCTGGGTCAGCAGTAGGATTTTTGAAGAGAAATGTGTGAGTCAGGGACTCTGTAGTACCTGTCGGGTTTCCTCGGAGCAGGGGGTAAAGTATCAGGAGTTAGACTTGAATCCATAAAGACATCATCCAAAACAGGAGGGCTAGCTAAGGGTCTGTGCTGTGGTAGATCTAAAGGTTCCCTGAGTCTCTTTTTGGACTGAGGATAATCCTAGCATTCCCAGTGGAAATGCTCTCTCAAAGTATGTAGGGTTTCACCAAAAGAAAAATCCTTCGGAGGGGAGGCACAAGGAATGGATTTCTCTGCATATGAATCCTCATAGGCAAATAAGGGCATGTCTTCATAATCAGAAACCTCAGAGTCGTCTGACTCTTGGTCAGATAAAGCTGCTGGGGACAAGTCTCTTTCTTTTAGCAGGGGAAGGCTGGCTTCCCCTAATCAGCATGATCAGGTCTTCTGCCATTTTAAGTATCTGAGATTGTGGCAAGGAAGCAGGTGCTTGAGATTGGGTCGTTTTATTTGGCGTAGCACTTACTCTTGGCCTTAGAAACTCAGTAGTTTTAGAAAGAACTGAAGACGCGAAAGAAGTCATTGGTTTGTGTCGAATATTAGTAGTGCAAAGAGCTTCCTCAGATGTCGGTGCCTGCATGACGACTCCGGAACCATCCACGGTAGAGACATCCGCAGGTTCCGTAGTCAAAGAAGAGTCTCGCGGCATACTGGACTCCGAACAGGCCTCGGTAGCAGCCTGTGAATCCATCGAAGCGGGCATCAGGAGCTGCAAAAGCGCCTCAGTGAGTACTGGCGAACTGGCGACTAGCTTAATGGAAGCATCGTCGGCAGTTTTAGACCTGTGCGGTCTGTCTCCGTCTTTACCCTTAAGTTTTTTCAGAAGATCAGTAGCCGGATGGCTTACCGAAGCCATTTTGGAATATGGAGATCGAGAACTAAAGTATTTAGCTACAATAAGGGCCTGACGACGAATAGTTCGGGCATTGAACAAAGCAAAAAACTGACAGCGAGGTACGCCATGGTCTGGGCCTAAATAGGTGACGCAGTAAGAATGGAAATCTCTGTGTGGTATTTGCTTTCCAAAGGTGAGACAATTGTTAACTTTTTTTGACATCGGTTAGAGCAAGAAAAAAGGATCCCCAATGGGGTACTTAGCTTAAGACGACTTCAAGATGATTCAATTTCGAAAACAAAAACTCAGGTAGCAGCCGACCATCACTTGTGCGAACTACTTCTGTTTTGGGCTCCTCGGCAAGAAAGACTGGTGTAATTGCATCAGCTGCCTGCTTTTATACCCCTGATGACCTGACTTCAGTACTGAAGCAACAGCAACTGACGCAGAAATATTAAGCCTCTGGTATTTGGGTCGACTGAGGGCTACCCCTGGCAGGATAACCCAAGTGTGATGACTGCAACAGTGAAACACGAAGAACATAGTACAGTTTTGTACCTACCATAAATGTAGATGTTCGAGTGTACACCCTGCTGCAGTCACACTTGGGTTATCCTGTCGTCAGGCGGTCCCGCAGTCAGCCAGAATTCCAAAGTCTTGGTCCGGCGTCGGTTGCTGTCGCTTCTTCCCTGACGTCAGTGCGCCAGGGGTATATATAATGCAACCTACGCCATTTTCTTCAATTTTTCTTGCCCCAGATGTCAGGTGCCCCCAAAAGGGAGGTCAGTAATAAGTACCAAATTGAGTAAATTTTGCACAAACACAAAATCCCTCCAGCTATAAGCAAATACATCAGGAAGGTATTGTAGAGATTTAGCCAGTTAGATCAGAGGGGATGGAGGGAGGGTAACCTGGACTGCAGCAGGGTCTACACTCGAACATCTACATTTATGGTAGGTACAAAACTGTACTATGTTCATCGTGTTACCCTGCTGCAGTCATCACACTTGGGTTGAATCCCAAAGCTAAGGATGGGTGGAGGAATCATAGAGGGTTAGAGGAGGCTAGAAGGCCCTGCAGAACTGCAGTGGCGAAGCCCGCCCTAGTCTTAGAGTAAAGTGGTAAGTGATAGTGTTTGGTAAAGGTGTGTACTGAACTCCAAGTTGCAGCTTCCAAAATCTCCTTGGTTGGAACCCCCCTGAGAAAGGCTGTAGATGTGGCTGTTGCCCTGGTAGAGTGGGGCCTAATGGTAGCAGGAACTGGTTTTCCATAATGGGTATAGCAGAAACGTATGCAATGTCCTATCCATTTGGAAATGGTTTGTTTTGATATAGCCTTCCCTTGTGAAGCTGTAGCATAGGATACAAAGAGCTGGTCAGATTTTCTGAAAGCCTTAGTTTTGTCCAAGTAGTAACAAAGTTGCCTGTGAATGTCCAAGGAATGCAGGAGTCTCTCACCTTTGTTCTGTGGATTTGGGAAGAAGGTGGGTAAGTGGATGGTTTGATTTAAAGCCACACTGGAAACCACCTTAGGTATAAAGGAAGGATTAGTTCGTAAAGAAACTCTTGTCTTGATGAAAAATAAGGAAAGGTTCCACTGCCATTAGTGCCTGCAGCTCTGAGACTCTTCTAGCTGAAGTTATTGCTAGCAGAAAGGCAGTCTTCCATGAAAGGAACTGAAGATCTGCAGAGAAAGCTGGTTCAAAGTGAGGTAGCGTTAGTTTTTCCAGAACAAAATTGAGGTCCCATGTTGGCGTAGGTGCTCTCCTGGAGGGCCTAATGTTTTTTGCCCCTCTGAGGAACTGTCTTAGTAGTGGATGTGAAAATTTGGGTGGATCCGTGTTGTAGTGGGCTGAAATAGCTGAAGCATGGATTTTAATGGAGGAGAAAGAAAGTCCTTTGTGCAACATCTCAGTTAAATACTGTAGAATGTGAGGCATTTGAGGCTGAATTGTGTCTTGGCCTTTGGCTTGGTTCCATGCACAAAACCTTTTCCATTTGTCCGAATAAGCCTTCCTGGTGCTTGGCCTCCTAGCTTCCAGAATAACATCCATAACTGCTTGGGAAAGAGGAGCTGGCTGGATGCTTAGGTGATTTTCCATGCAGCCAGATTTCAGGTTTTGAGCTGGCTGTGAAGAATCTGATTGTTTTGCTGTGTGAGCAAATGGGTAATTTGTGGTAAGATCCAAGGTGGGCCCTGGGCCATATTCCTCAATAGTGAGTACCAGTGCTGGCGTGGCCAGTCTGGGGCTATGAGAATCAGTCGTGGTCTCTCCTTTTTGACTTTCAGAAGTACCTTTGTGAGGAGAGGCAATGGAGGGAAAGCATATACTGTCAGGTTTTTCCAACTGAAAGAGAGTGCTTCCACTTTCCAAGCTTGATGGTGAAGTGTACAAAATTTTGTCAGTTGACAGTTTTGAGGACTGGCAAACAGGTCTATGTCTGGAAGGCCCCATTTTTGAGTTATCATTGTAAATACTTGTGGATCTAGTTTCCACTCGTGGGGATCCATGATATTTCTGCTGAGGTCGTCTGCCAATGTGTTTTTCTTTCCTGGCAGGAACTGAGCTTGTAACTGAACTTGGTAAGCCAGAGCTGTGTTCCATAAGGTCATTGCTTGCCTGCATAGAGGGTAGGAGTGAGTACCCCCTTGTTTGTTTATGTACCACATAACTGTGGTGTTGTCTGTCTTTATTGTAAGTTGTCCTGGATGTAATAGATTCCTGAAGGCTGTCAGAGCTTTCTGTACAGCTAGCATCTCTTTTTGATTGATGTGCAGATTCCTTTGATCTGCAGTCCATATGCCTCGAACGCACTGTCCTGCCATGTGTGCCCCCCAGGCGTAGTCTGATGCATCTGTTGTGATAGTTTGCCTGGCTGGGGGCAAGGTGAAAGGCTGACTCTTGTTGAGGTGACATGCCTGTGACCACCATAGAAACTCCTGTTGTAGGCAGGGAAGGAGATATATCATTGTGTCCTAGCTGTGGCTGTGTTGAGACCATACGCTTTTTAGGTACCACTGTAATTTCCTCATATGCAGCTTTGCAAATGGTATTAGTAGCATGCAAGATGCCATGAAGCCCAAGGCCTGCAGAATTTTTCTTGCAGTTAATTGGGTCTTTGTTGCCATTGTTTTGAAATATTGAGTCAGATGTAGCTGTTTGTCTGGCGTCAGATAAGCCTTCTGGGCCGTTGTATTCAAGCTGGCACCCAGGAATGTCATATTTTGTGAGGGTACTAGTTTTGACATTTTTTCGTTTACTGTGTACCCCAGGCAATTTAGTAGATGTTTTACAAAAGCCAGATGATGTAAGAGAATGTCCTTGCTTTCTGCTTGGATGAGGCAGTCGTCCAGGTATGGGTATATTTGAATTCCTCTTTGTCTGCAGTATGCAATTACTGGTGTCAGGCATTTGGTGAAGACTCTGGGCGCAGTAGATAAGCCGAAGGGCAGTGCAGAGAATTGGTAATGGGTTGAACCTGCAATGAAACGGAGGTATCTTCTGCAACTTTGTCTGATAGGGACATGCAGGTATGCCTCCTTGAGGTCCAACGTTACTAGCCATGCTTCCTTGCCCAACATGGGAAGAAGCTGCTGTAGTGTTAGCATCTTGAATTTGGGTACTTGTAAGAAGGTGTTTAGAATTGAAAGGTCCAGAATTGGTCTCCAGGCATTGTCCTTTCTGGGCACTAGAAAGAGTCCTGAGTAAAATCCTTGACCCTGCTCTCGAGTAGGTACCAGTTGAATGGCTCTCATGTCCATGAGAGCTGTAATTTTTTTTTGTGCCTCTGCCCATTGATTTTGTGGCAGGTTTGGCATTCCTCTTTTCATTGGCAAGGTGTGGAAATGGAATCTGTATCCTCGTGAAATTATGTCTAGGACCCATTTGTCCTTTGTGACAATGTGCCAGTTGTCTGAAAAAAGTGCGAGTTTTCCTCCCAAGGGGGCTGCCAAGAGAGTGTTGCTTGGCCAGATGAGGTGCAAGTCATTGAGTTTGCCCTCTGGTAGGTTGGGACCTGTCTTCTCCTCCCTTCTGTGTTGCAGTGCCCCACTGGCGAGGTTTGTACTGGGCTTGTGGTTGTCCTCTGCCCCTTGGACGTCTGTATTTACCCCTCTGTGGTCTGTCAGTAGCTGGAAAGGACCAATTTTTTGTTGGCCAGTTTCTGCTGAAGAGAGAGAGCTGTACCTGTAGGAAATCTTTGACTATCTGCATAGATTTTGCCTTATCCTCCATTTTCTTTAAGACTTCTTCTGCTTTAACTCCAAAAAGAACATCCTGCTGTAAGGGGGCATCTAGAAGCTTTGCTTTAACATGATCAGGCAGAGTTTGTTCCTTTAACCAAGCATGCCTACGTATAACAGACCCAGTGACAGCTGCTCTGCAGGAGGCCTCCAAAGAATCAAACCCACATTGTAAGGTATGTTTGCCCACCTGTTCAGTTGCATGCAACAGATCCTGTATTTCTTTCAATTCAGACTGCTGAGGGAGAGTGGTCATTCTTTGCTTTAACTGAGAAATTAGAAATTGCTGATACTTTAGCATGTGGAATTGAAATTTAGTGCCCTCATAGCTAGAGTGGCTGAGGTGTAAACCTCTTTCCCCCACCTGTCTAGTGCTCTGGAATCCCTCTCAGAGGGTACAGGATTTTTAGCCATAGAGGCCTTAGCCCCTTTGCGACCCTGGGAGATTGTCTCTGGGTCAGCAACAGGGCTTTTATAAAGAAATTTGTGAGAATCAGGCACTCTGTAGTATCTGTCAGGCTTGGCCGGAGCAGGGGGAAGAGAGTCTGTGTTCAAACTGGATTCTAAGTAAACATCATCCACAATGTCTAAAACTGGTGGGATGGCAAGAGGCCTGTGTTGGGGGAGTAAAAGAAACTCTCTGAGCCTTTTCTTTGAGTCAGAGTAGTCCTGACCTTCCCAGTGAAAATGTTCCCTCATAGTGTGTAAAGTTTCCCGAAAGGAGTAGTCTTCAGGAGGAGAAGCTGAGGGAATGGAATCCTCAGCATCAGAATCTTCATAAGGGGAGAAAGAATAATCTTGGTCCTCAGAGGAGTCTGAAGAAATGGACACTTGTTCAGAGGATGCATAATCTTCCTCTTGTCTAGGCCTTTTGTCAGGAGGGGGCTGGAAACCCCTGATTAAAGAGATCAAATCTTCAGCCATTTTAAGCTTCTGTTTCTTAGGCATGGGGCCTTGAACAGGGGATTGAAGTGCAGTCCTTTTAGATTTAACAGGAGTCTTTGTCTTAGGATGTGTTTTAATGGTGAGCGTCGTCGGTCTGAAAACGCCTTCAGAAACCGAAGGCGTTTCTGCAGCACCGACATCTTTTTCAGCAATGTCGTCGATAGGGCCTGAACAAAATGACTGCGTCGGCCTGGTACATTCCGCCAAAAGTTCCGAAGCGGTCTCGGGTTCCAGATCTGCGGTAGCCAGGGGCTGCGTCAGAGCCTCACTGAGGACCGGAGAACCGGAGCCCGGACCAGCCGAGGCCTCGGAATCTGGCTTAGGCCTGGGCTGTCTGTCCTTATCCTTGCGTTTTTTGTGCACGCTGGTAGTCGGTTGCTCCGACGGCATAGTGTAGTTAAATTTTCTACCGAAATAGTGTCGTGCAAAATCAAAGCGTCTTTTAATAGTACGCTTATTAAACCTAGCACAAAAACGACAATTAGTGACGTCGTGGTCTGGGCCTAGGCAAGGTATGCAATAAGAATGAAAATCCTTATGAGGTATTTGCTTCCCACAAGAAATACAATTGTTAGCTTTTCCTGACATCGGTCTAAGGCAAGAAAAGTTTCCCCAACGGGGTACTTAGTTTTATAGAAGACTTCGGTCTGAAATTCGAATTCGAAAATCTCAGGAGTCGGCCGACCGGCACTTGCGAACTGCTTCTGCTTCGGGCACTGCGCGGCAAGAAAGACGGAAGAAAATGGAGTTGGTTGCATTATATATACCCCTGGCGCACTGACGTCAGGGAAGAAGCGACAGCAACCGACGCCAGACCGAGACTTTGGAATTCTGGCCGACTGCGGGACCGCCTGCCGACAGGATAACCCAAGTGTGATGACTGCAGCAGGGTAACACGATGAACATCTATAATTACTCTATCAGGAAAACAAATAATATAATGGTTCTTACCTTACCAGTTGATCTAGGAGAGGCTCAACCATGGTGGGGCTGCAAGTAAGGTAAACCTTCTTTTCACTCCAACCTGGCATTTTTTTCCCATCAAGAGTATGTATGCCTTATGCCAGTACACAATGCAGTGTCTTCCACAATGGGATAGACTGCAAAAACAATGAATCCACTAATTTGACTGCAACCACTGAGTGAGCACAAAACTCTTCTACACTGTTTCAAGGATGTATAAATGCAATCTAACCTAACTTACAGGAAGCTCCAACAGCAGCTGCTGGATACAGGGGACATTTAAACATAGGAAAAGGGCGAGAGAGTATCTATGACCCACTGTGGAAGACTCCCTCGTACATGAAATGACATAAGAAAGGTGCCTGTCATGTCTAACATTAGGGTCTCTATATGCTGGTTCTGTGAATGGGAAGACTAATAAGCACTAAGAATGCCAAGATAGCGGGAAATTAAGGATATCCAAGCGACAAAGGCTCAGACGTTGTAGTCTTCAATTACCAAGGTATCAAAGAGGCCTCACCCTATCAGCCCAAGCAATAGTGTAAATGTTTGTAATGGAGACATTTTTAAAGCAAGCACTGAAATCTGGTCTGATCTTAGAAAGTAGCATTTTTCCAATGGGTGGTTTTTGCTGCTAAAAGGCAAAATATAATGCAGCTGGTAATGCACTTGCAAAGGGTTTTGCTTGTCAACTACCAACCTTTCTCATCCTGCATAAAAAAAAAATATATATATATATATATATATATATATATATATATATATATATGTGTGTGTGTGTGTATGGATCTACTTCAGTAGATCGAATTTTTACAAGTTCGAACCACAAATAGCTGAGACCATATGTTTGAACTTGTAAAATTTCGAACACTGAAGAAAAAAAAAAAAAAAAAAAAACGAAAAACAAAACTAAACGTCTGTAGCGGGGGGGGGGGCTATGCCCCCCTGCACCCCGCATCCCCCTACTTAAATATACCAACTCCGAGATCGCACTACATTGCGGAAAAGGGAAATCTTCCCGTTCCAAACTGTACGGAGCTCTCCATTCAGTCCGATCAATTACAAGTTCGAACTTGTAAAACTTCGATCTACTGAAGGGGACCCATATATATATATACACACACACACACACACACACACACACATATATATATATATATATATATATATATATATATACACACACACACACACACACAGAGTGGATATAAAAAGTGTACACACACCCGTGTTAAAATGCCAAGTTTTTGTGATATAAAAAAATGAGACCGCAATAAATCATTTCAAATCAGTTCCCACCTTTAATGTGACCTATAACCTGCACAATTCAACTGAAAAACAAATCTATTAGAGGAAAAAATATAAAAAATAGAAAACATACAATAAGCTGGTTGCATAAGTGCACACTCAAACTAATACTTTGTAGAAGCACCTTTTGCTTAAATTACAACATACAGTCTTCTTGGGTAGACACCTGCCAACAGTTAAAGAGACTCTGATTAACCCCAAATGAAGTTCAGCTGTCCTAGCAGGATTTTCCTGACATTTACTCAGTTGTCTGCTACAGCAAAAGCCATGGTTCGCAGAAAGCTTACAAAGCATCAAAGGGATCTCATTGTTGAAAGGTATCAGTCAGGAGAAGGGTACAAAAACATTTTCACAGCATTGGATATACCATGGAACACAGTGAAGACGGTCATCAAAAAGTGGAGAAAATATGGGACAACAGTGACCCTGCAAAAAACTGGACATCCCTCCAAAACTGATGAAAGGACAAGATGAAAACTGGTCAGGGAAGCTGCCAAGAGACCTATAGCACACTGAAGGAGCTGTAGGAGTTTCTGGCAAGTACTGGTTGTGTACTACATGTGACAAAAATCTCCATCTCCATCAATCTGGATTATGGGGTAGGGGTGCAAGACAGAAGCCTTTTCTTATAGAGAAAAATACCCAGGCCCAGCTAAAATTTGCAAAACAATATATCAAGTCTCCCAAAAACATGTGGGAAAATGTGTTATGGTCTGATGAGACCAAGGATGAACTTTTTGGCCACAATTCCAAAAGGTACGTTTGGCGCAAAAACAACACTTTGCATCAGCAAAAGAACGCCATCCCCACGGTGAAACATAGTGGTGGCAGTATCATGGTTTGGGGTTGCTTTTCTTCAGCTGGAACTGGGGCTTTAGTCAAGGTGGAGGGAATTATGAACAGTTCCAAATACCAGTCACTTGTGGCCCAAAACATTCAGGCATCTGTTAGAAAGCTGAAGATGAAGAGGAATTTCACCTTTCAACACAACAATGACCCCAAGCATTTATTTATTTATTGACATTTGTTAACTGGGCTAATAGCCCATTTTTAGTGGAGACTCGACGAGAAAAGCACATCCAAGTCAACAAAAGGATGGCTTCACCAGAAGAAAATTAAAGTTTTGGAATGGCCCAGCCAGAGCCCAGACCTAAATCCAACAGAAAATCTGTGGGGTGACCTGAAGAGGGCTGTGCACAAAAGATGCCCTCGCAATCTGACAGATTTGGAGCACTTTTGCAAGGAAGACTGGGCAAATGTTGCCAAGTCAAGATGTGCCATGCTGATAAGACTCCTACCCAGGAAGACTGAATACTGTAATTAAATCAAAAGGTGCTTCAACACAGTATTAGTTTAAGGGCGTAGACACTTATGAAACCAGCTTATTGTATTTTTTTTTATTTTTCCCCTAACAGATTTGTTTTTCAATTGAATTGTACAGGTTATAGGTCACGTTAAAGGTGGAAAAGTTTTGAAATGATTTATTGTGGTCTCATTTTTTTATATCACAAAAACCTGGCATTTTAACAGGGGTGTGTAAACTTTTTATATCCACTGTATGTACTATCAAAAGACTGTAAGTCATATATTCGACAGTTACAACATCGAAATACATTTATGCAACTTTTCATAAATACTGAAAAAAAATCACAGCTTAAATACTCAAAAAATATCTGCATTCACCTTTAAGAATGTCGTGGAAGTGACATCATGTATTAAAACGTGAGATAAT
Organism: Protopterus annectens; assembly: GCF_019279795.1. NCBI lineage: Eukaryota > Metazoa > Chordata > Ceratodontiformes > Protopteridae > Protopterus > Protopterus annectens. The sequence goes on from NC_056743.1 coordinate 1,409,996,201, forward strand.
GTTAGTTTTATTAATTTGACGCATATTTTAATTGTAATATCCTCTGTACAGTACTATGTACGAACCAAATTCGTACTGCGCAACGGTGACAGTACTGATTTAGCAGTGGAGCAAGCCCCCTGCTATTTATATATTACAACTCTGAGATTGCACTACAGTGCGGAAAAGGGTACATCTCCCAATCTGCACTGTGCTGCAACCTCAGTATGAAAAAAATAAAACAAAAAAAACTTTGGACGTGTGTCCATTTAGTGGAGGTGAATGTATAGGACTTTCTGAAGCACTTACACATCCCATTGCCCTGTTTTTGACATTTTCTTCGACAGTTAATTTGCATAAATTAACTGTCGATGGCATGAACCATTTAATATTCATGAGTCGATGACGTGGGTTGCACAAATGAATGTTCGATCTTTTAAATTACATACATTTGATAGTAAACCATATATATATATATATATATATATATATATATATATATATATATATCTAGATATACATGATCTTTTAAAATTCATGCAGCTGATTACAGTAGAAAAAGTCAGTATAGCATGCTCAGAGTTTGAAGGGATGCATCTCCAACAGTTTCACAAGTCACAAAGTAGACTAAGATATGAAGTTAGAGATTTAAGAATAGTTTTGAAATCACTTTTAAGAAGTAACATGGACTGATGCTAAGAATTGCCTAACACTGAGAAAAGTCCAGTACAGTTAATCCTCAGATATGGTCCCAAAGCTCAGAGATCTTGCAAGTACCAATGAGTAGTACCACCGGAATGAATTTTACAAAAGATGAAATTCAACATCATGCAACTTACAGTTTCAAATGAAGAGAAGTAAGCCTGTTAATCCTGTGGATTACATCTCAGGGGAATACACCCTCAGAAGCCGGTGCCTGCACAGCAGCTCCGGACCCATCCAAGGTAGAGATATCTGCAGGTTCCATAGTCGAAGAAGTGTCTCTCAGCATACCGGACTCTGAATGGGTCTCAGTAGGGCCTGCAAATATGTAGTAGTGGGTATTGGGGGCTGCGAAAGCGTCTCACTGAGTACCGGAGGACTGGTGACTAGCTTAACGGAAGCGCGTCAGCAGTTTTGGACCTATGCGGTCTGCCTCTCTCTTTATCCTTACGTTTTTTTGGCAGATCGGTAGTCGGATGGCTTAATGAAGCCATTTAAGAGTAAGAAGCTCGAGAACAAAAGTATTTAGCTACAAAAATAGCCAGACGACGAATAGTTCGGGCACTGAACAAGGCACAGAACTGACAATGAGGGACGTTGTGGTCTTGGCCTAGACAGGTGACGCAGTAAGAATGAAAATCTCTATGAGGTATTTGCTTTCCACAGGCAAGACAATTGTTATTTTTTTCTGACATCGGTTAGAAAGTACAGTTTTGTACCACCATAAATGTAGATGTCCGAACTGGATAGCATCTGCAGTCATAACAACTGGGTTGTCCTGTCGTCAGACAGCCCTTCGGTCGGCCGGATTCCAAAGTCTGGGTCCAGCTTCGGCTGATGTCGCACTTCACCCGACGTCATCTCTGCTGGTCTTCGGGTATAAAGGCATCAGCCGACGCCATTTTCCTCAGTGTTTCTTGCCCCAGATGCCAGTTGCCCTCTTGGAAGGCTAAATTTTGGATAAATGCCAATGTTTCCAAAAAGATAGAAGGCAAACACAAGAAATAAGCATGTATGTACATATATACAAACAAATACACCATAAGAGACTCCCCCCACCAGCTAGCTATTAGGGGTAAATACCCTAGAGTACCACAGAGGGGAAGGAGGGAGGGTAATCCTGACTGCAGATGCTATCCAGTTCGGACATCTACATTTATGGTAGGTACAAAACTGTACTATGTCCTTCATGGATGCATCTGCAGTCATAACAACTGGGTAGAATACCATAGCCAACTAGGGAGGAGGAAGAAGAAATTATGGTGTGGTTAGGATCCCTTGCAGTACAGCAGTGGCAAACCCTGCTCGGGATCTGGAATACAGAGGTAAATTATAATGCTTGGCAAATGTATGCACGGAGGTCCAAGTAGCCGCCTCAATAATGTCCTTGGTTGCCACTCCTCGTAAGAAGGCTGTGGTAGTGGCTGTTGCCCTTGTAGAATGAGGTCTTATGTTCTGTGGAATTGGTTTTCCATGGAAGGAGTAACAGAATCGTATGCAATTTCCTATCCATTTGGAAATTGTCTGTTTGGAAATTGCTTTTCCTTCTCTTCCTGTTGCATAGGCTACAAAAAGCTGGTCAGTTTTTCTGTTACTTTTGGTTCTGTCCAGGTAGTAGCGTAGCTGTCTATGTACATCCAAGGTATGCAGCATTCTTTCCCTCTGTTTTGTGGGTTGGGAAGAAGGTAGGTAGGTGGATTGCCTGGTTTAAAGACACTCTGGATACCACCTTAGGCATAAATGTAGGATTAGTTCTCATGGACACTCTATCTTGGTGGAAGATTAGGAAGGGTTGTACTGCCATTAGGGCCTGAAGTTCAGAAACCCTCCTTGCTGAGGTTATTGCCAGTAGGAAAGCAGTTTTCCATGATAGATGCTGTAGGTCTGCTGTTGCTGCTGGTTCAAAAGGCGGGAGTGTCAACTTTTCTAGCACGGTTCAAGTCCCAAGCTGGCAATGGTGGTTTCCTAGGAGGTTTTACATTCTTGATCCCTCTGAGGAACTGCCTGAGTAGAGGATGTGAAAAGACCGTGGATCAAAGCTGTATTCTGCTGAAATAGCTGATGCATGTATCTTGATGGAGGAATAGGACAGGCCTGTATGTAGAAGCTCTGCCAAATACTCCAGAATGTTAGCAATATCTATATTCGACACGTCTTTTCCTCTTTCAGCACTCCAAATGACAAACCTTTTCCATTTTCCTGCATAGTTCCTTCTTGTTGAAGGTCTGCGGGCTTCAAGGATAATGTCTTTAACCCTTTGGGAAAGATCTGGATTAGTTGCTGCTATGTGATGTTCCATGCAGTCAGTTGCAAAGTTTTTAGGTTTGGATGCATGATGCTGTAGTTGTTCTGAGTTAACATCAAAGGCATCAGGGGGATTGCCCACATTTTGTCCCGAGACATGCTCCTCAGCAATGGGTACCAGTGTTGTCTTGGCCAGTTCGGAGCTATCAGGATTATCCTTGGACGTTCCTCCTTGATTTTTAGTAATACCTTGTGTATCAAGGGAAGAGGTGGGAATGCATATGCTGTCAGACCTTTCCAGCTGAAGGAGAGCGAATCCACTTTCCATGCAAGTGGGTGGAATGTCCTTGTGCAGAATTTTTTGAGCTGGTGATTGAGAGGGGAAGCGAATAGATCTATCTGCGGCATTCCCCATTTCTTTGTGATGGTCTTGAAGATGTCCGGGTGTAGCATCCATTCGTGAGCATCCGAGGTGGTTCTGCTTAATATGTCTGCTAGAGTGTTCTCCTTTCCCGGTACAAACATTGCCTGTAACTGGATGTTGTAGCTGAGTGCCAGGTTCCAAAGGTCCAAAGTCATTCTGCATAGGGGGTATGAATGAGTGCCTCCCTGTTTGCTGATGTACCACATGACTGTGGTGTTGTCTGTCCTTATCATCAAATGGCCTTCTTTGAGAAATGGGCTGAATTTTTGGATTGCCAGTTTTACTGCCAGCATTTCTTTTTGGTTGATGTGCAGGTGTAGCTGGTCCTGAGTCCACAATCCCTGTACACATTTGTCCAGCATGTGAGCCCCCCATCCTAGGTCTGAGGCATCTGTTGTGATGGCTTGGCTTGCTCGAAGGTTGTGAAAGGGTAGGCCTGGATTTGTCTGGCATGCTTGAGCCCACCATAGGAACTCCTGTTTTAGGCATGGGATTAGTGGTATTTCTGCTTCTAGGCTGTGCCTGTGTTGGGACCATAAATTCTTTAGGTACCACTGTAGTTTTCTCATATGCAGTCTGGCATGTGGGACCAAGATTATGCATGATGCCATGAAGCCCAAGGCCTGCAGAACTTTTCTTGCTGTTAGCTTGTTCTGTTTTGTTAGTGCCAAGAAGTAAAGAGGGAGTTCTTTTTGTTTTTCTGCAGTTAGGAATGCCATTTGTTTTACTGTGTCCAATTCCGCACCCAAGAATGTCCTTGTTTGGGATGGTATCAGCCTTGACTTTTGAAAATTGACTGTGTACCCCAGGGCTTGTAGCAAGTAAATGACCCTTTGCAAATCTGTTGTCAGCTTGCTTTTGTTGTCCTCTTGTAGCAGGCAGTCGTCCAGGTATGGATAAATTTGGATTCCCTGTAGTCTGCAGTGGGCGATTACTGATGCCAGGCATTTTGTGAATACTCTGGGCGCAGTAGATAAGCCAAAGGGCAATGCTGAGAATTGATAGTGCTCTGATCCTGCAAGAAATCTGAGGTATCTTCTGCAATTTGGTCGAATGGGGACGTGCAGGTATGCCTCCTTGAGATCTAGAGTTACCAGCCAACACTCCTTGCCCAGCATGGGAAGAAGTTGCTGTAGGGTCAGCATTTTGAATTTTGGGACAATGATGTATGCGTTTAAGATGGACAGGTCGAGAATAGGTCTCCAACTTTTTTCTTTTCTTGGAACTAGGAATAGTCTGGAGTAGAATCCTTTGCCTTGTTCTGTTATTGGTACTCTTTCCACAGCTCTCATCTTTGTTAATTGCATTATCTGCTGTAGAGCTTCTATTTTTGATTTGGAGGCAGGTTTGGCATTCCTCTTTGACTGGTAAAGTGTGGAAGTGGAACCGTAACCTTGGTCTATGGTTTGCAAAATCCACTTGTCTTTTGTGACATAGTGCCAATTTTTCAAAATAAGGCTAATTTTCCGCCTAATGGTGCTGCTATTTGTTCCCTGGTAGGCGGAGTTAGAGTCAAGTCATTGTGATTGTCCTGTTGCAGTGGTAGTGGCTGTGTCTGTGCCTCTGTTATTACCTTGCCACTGTCGTCCTCTGTAGGCACTCGCTCTGGATTGATTTCTGCCTCTGGAACGTCTATTCCTGCCCCTTTGGGATCTTGTGGAGTCAGGAAAGGACCAATTTTTGGCAGGCCAGTTCCTGCTAAACCTTGCGGGCTGAACCTGTAAGAAATCTTTCACCGTTTGTACAGATTTTGCCTTTTCTTCCATTTTCTTCATTACCTGCTGGGCAGGTGTACCAAACAAACTGGTCTTATCCATAGGAGCATCTAATAACTTAGCTTTAACATGATCCGGTAAGGCCTGTTCCTTCAACCATGCATGTCTTCTTATCACTGTGCCAGTCATGGCTGATCTAAATGAAGCCTCCAGTGCATCATAGCCACATTTTAAAGAATGGTTACTAACCTGTTGTATGTTATTTACCATTTCTAATACATATTTCTTATCTATAGAGTCATCAGAGGATAGTTTTTTAGTTAACTGATCAAGCATAAACTCTTGGTATTGTATCATGTGAAACTGACAGTTTAAAGCTCTAGCTGAGAGAGTAGCAGAGGTGTAAACTTTTTGCCCCATCTGTCTAAAGACCTGGATTCCCTTTCAGAAGGAATAGGATTTTTTGCTGTGGTCGAGACTACTGCCTTAGGCCCCTGGGATATAGTTTTGGGGTCTGCCAGTGGGGCCTTGTATAGGTGGTGATGAGTGTCTGGCACCCTGTAAAATCTATCTGGTTTGGCAGGGGCTGGAGGTAAGGAATCAGGTGCAGTGCAGACATCATTAAATGCATCGTCCACAACAGAAAGGACAGGAGGTATAGCTAAGGGCCTATGTTGTGGTAAGTGCAGAAAAGTTCTAAGTCTTTTCTGGAATCTGAGAAATCCTGTTGCTGCCATTGGAATTGTTCTCTCATGGCATGTAAGGTTTCCCCAAAGGAGAATTCCTCTGGTGGAGAGGCTGCTGGAATGGATTCTTCAGCATCGGAGTCTTCATAATTGGAAAAGGAGCCTCTGGCTGGTCTGTAGTATCTGAGTCATCCGCAGAATCATCAGAGGAGACAGGCTCGGGGGGCTCTGCTCTAGGTCTCTTTTCTGGGGTTGAGAGGCCCTGTCTGGGTGAGATTGAGATCCCCTAATTAAGGATATTAAATCTTCTGCCAGAGTAAGCATTTGTGAACTAGAAGTGGGCCTGGTTGAGGGGGGTTTAACAGGCACTGATTTAGTAGATTTGGCTGCTTTAGCCCTGGCAAAGGCCTTAATAGACATGGCTGCAGGAGGCCTAGCAGCACCACGTGCTGGGGTAGAGACATCCAAAGGGATGGTGTCTGATAAGTCACTAGTAACCACAGTTGTAGGTATAATTTCTGAGGCTGTTTCAAGTAAAGTGGCAGAAACCTCAGTAGTAGTCATTGATTCGCTGTATTTTGATCAGTTTTCTCGGTTTCGCCGAAACCGAGACACTCGCGTTTGCTTAACCGTGGTTTCGCCGAAACCGGACCGCGAGTGTCGGTCTTTTCTTTGCGTTTTTTAACAATTTGGGTAGTCGGAGGATCCGACGGCATAATGTACGCAAAATCTGAGCCGTAAAACTGTTCAGCAAACTCCGACCGACGCCTAAGCGTTCGTCGGTTGAAGGAAGCACAGGCCGAACAGGCTGCTACGCCGTGGTCTGGGCCTAAACAAGGCAAACAGTAAGAGTGGAAATCTTTATGAGGTATTTGTTTCCCACAAGTTAAACAGTTATTGACTTTTTCTGACATCGGCTGAGGCAAGAAAGAGTCCCCAACGGGGTACTAAGCTTTTAGAAGTCTTCGAAGTAGTATTCGGTAGTAGTAATCTCTGGATCTGACCGACCGGCACTTGCGAACAGCTTCTGCTTCGGGCACCACGCGGCAAGAAAGACTGAGGAAAATGGCGTCGGCTGATGCCTTTATACCCGAAGACCAGCAGAGATGACGTTGGGTGAAGTGCGACATCAGCCGAAGCCGGACCCAGACTTTGGAATCCGGCCGACCGAAGGGCTGCCTGACGACAGGACAACCCAGTTGTTATGACTGCAGATGCATCCATGAAGGACATCAAGAAAAAAGGATCTCCAACGGGGTACTTACCTTTTTTAAGACTTCAGGTCTGAAATTCGAAAACGAAAATTTCAGGAGTCGGCCGACTGGCACTTGCAAACTGCTTCTCCTTCGGGCACTGCAGGGCAAGAAAGACTGATGTAATGGCGTCGGCTGCATGTTTTATAGCCCTGATGACCTGACGTCATGGAAGTAGCACAACAGCATCCGATGCAGAAATCCATAGACTCTGGAATTCAGGCTGGCTGAGGGCTACCTGCAGGCAGATAACCCAAATGTGATGACTGCAACAGTGAAACACGAAGAAAGTACAGTTTTGTACCTACCATAAATGTAGATGTTTGAGTGTTCACCCTGCTGCAGTCATCACACATGGGTTATCCTGCCGTCAGGCGGTCCCGCAGTTGGCCTGAATTCCAAAGTCTTGGTCCGGCGTTGGTTGCTGTCGCTTCTTCCCTGACGTCAGAGCGCCAGGGGTATGTAAGAGGCATCCAACGCCATTTTCTTTAGTTTTTCTTGCCCCAGAAGTCAGGTGCCGCCAATAGGTAGGCAAAATATATATATATATATATATATATATATATATATATATATAACTAGATAAAAATAAAACAATACCTTTAGGCACAAGCAAATACACTACAGAGGTTGAATAGGATAAAGTGGTATAGATAAGTTCAGCTAGTTAAGAGGGGATGGAGGGAGGGTAACCTGGACTGCAGCAGGGTGAACACTCGAACATCTACATTTATGGTAGGTACAAAACTGTACTATGTTCATCGTGTTACCCTGCTGCAGTCATCACACTTGAGTTGAATCCCAAAGCTAAGGATGGGAGGTGGAGTTAAACAGGGTTAGAAGGAGCTAGTAGGCCCTGCAAAACTGCAGTGGCAAAACCAGCTCTAATCTTAGAATGTATAGGTAAGTGATAGTGTTCGGTGAAGGTGTGCACTGAACTCCAAGTTGCAGCTTCCAGAATATCCTTGGTTGCTACTCCCCTGAGAAAGGCTGCTGATGTAGCTGTACCATTGGTGGAGTGGGACCTAATGTTAGCAGGTACCGGTTTCCCATGATGCGTGTAGCAGAAACGTATGCAATGCCCTATCCATTTAGAAATGGTCTGTTTTGAGATAGCTTTTCCTTGTGATCCTGTAGCATAGGCTACACAGAGCTGGTCAGAATTTCTGAAAGCCTTAGTTTTATCCAAGTAGTAACGTAATTGCCTGTGAATGTCCAAAGAGTGCAGGAGTCTTTCTCCTTTGTTCTGGGGATTTGGGAAAAAGGTGGGCAAATGAATGGTTTGGTTTAGGGCCACACTGGATACCACCTTTGGCATAAAGGAAGGGTTAGTACGTAGAGAGACTCTGTCTTGATGAAAAATGAGGAAAGGCTCCACTGCTATTAGTGCCTGTAGCTCTGAGACTCTTCTAGCGAGGTTATTGCAAGTAGCAGGGCAGTTTTCCATGAAAGAAATTTTAAATCAGCTGAAAAAGCTGGTTCAAAGGGCGGCAGTGTAAGCTTTTCCAGAACAAAGTTGAGATCCCAAGTAGGTGTTGGTACTCTCCTTGGCGGTCTTATGTTCTTAGCCCCTCTGAGGTACTGTCTTAGAAGTGGATGTGAGAATAAAGGAGGATCCGTGTTGTAATGAGCTGAAATTGCTGAGGCGTGGATCTTAATAGATGAAAAGGAAAGACCTTTGTGCAACATCTCAGTTAAATATTGTAGTATCTGAGGAATGTTTGGATTAAGGGGATTTTGGCCTTTAGCAAAATCTTCTCCATTTGTCTGAATAGGTTTTCCTGGCGCCGGGCCTCCTGGCCTCCAGAATGACATCCATAACTGCTTTGGATAGAGGTGCTGGCTGGTTGTTTAGGTTATTTGCCATGCAGCCAGGTTTAAAGTTTTGAGCTGGCTGTGTAGAATCTGATTGTCTCACTGGGTGAGCAAGTGAGGAATTTGTGGTAAAATCCATGGTGGGCCATGGGCCATGTTCCTTAAGATTGGATAGCAATGCTGGCGTGGCCAGTCTGGTACAATGAGTATCATTTGTGGCCTCTCTAATCTGACTTTCAGCAGTACCTTTGCTAGAAGAGGCAGTGGAGGAAAGGCATACACTGTTAATGTTTCCCAACTGAAAGAAAGGGCGTCCACTTTCCAAGCTTGTGGATGGAATGTCCTTGTGCAAAATTTTTGAAGTTGGTAGTTTTGGGGGATTGCAAACAGATCTATGTCTGGGCGTCCCATTTTTGAGCTATCATTGCAAATACTTGTGGATCTAGTTTCCACTCGTGTGGATCCATGATGTTTCTGCTTAGGTCGTCTGCCAATGTGTTTTTCTTTCCTGGCAGGAATTGTGCTTATAATTGAACCTGGTAAGACAGTGCAGTGTTCCACAAGGTCACTGCTTGCCTGCATAGAGGGTAGGAATGTGTGCCCCCTTGCTTGTTTATGTACCACAATACTGTGGTATTGTCCGTCTTTATCATTAGTTGTCCTGGCTGTAAGATGTTCTTGAAAGCTGTTAGGGCATTCTTTACTGCTAGCATTTCTTTTTGATTGATATGTAGATGCCTCTGATCTGTAGTCCATTTGCCCTGAATGCATTGTCCTGCCATGTGTGCTCGCTCCCCAGGCATAGTCCGATGCATCTGTTGTCATAGTTTGCCTGGCTGTGGGTAAGGTGAAAGGCTGACCCTTGTTGAGGTGACATGCCTGTGCCCACCATAGGAACTCCTGTTGAAGGCAGGGAATGAGTGGTATTATTGTTTCCAAGCTGTGGCTGTACTGAGTCCATACGCTTTACAGGTACCATTGTAACTTCCTCATATGCAGTTTTGCAAATGGTATTAGTAATATGCAAGATGCCATGAATCCCAAGGCCTGTAGAATTTTTCTTGCAGGGAGTTGGGTCTTTGTTGCCATTATTTTGAAATATTGAGTCAGCTGTTGTTTCTTGTCTGGCGTGAGATAAGCATCTGGGCCATTGTATTCAAGCTGGCACCTAGGAATATTATGTTTTGTGAGGGCACTAGTTTTGATTTCTTTTCGTTTACTGTGTACCCTAGGCAACTTAGAAGGTGTTTGACAAATGCCAGATGTTTTAAAAGAGTGTCCTTGCTTTCGGCTTGAATAAGGCAGTCGTCCAGGTATGGGTATATTTGAATTCCTCTTTGTCTGCAGTATGCAATTACTGGTGCCAGGCATTTTGTGAAGACCCTGGGCGCAGTAGATAAGCCAAGGGGCAGTGCAGAGAATTGATAATGCGTTGAACCTGCAATGAAGCGGAGGTATCTTCTGCAATTTTGTCTGATAGGGACATGCAGGTATGCCTCCTTGAGGTCCAACGTTACTAGCCAAGCATTCTTGCCCAGCATGGGAAGAAGCTGCTGTAGTGTTAGCATCTTGAATTTTGGTACTTGCAGATAGGTGTTCAGAATTGAAAGATCCAGAATGGGTCTCCATGCTTTGTCCTTTCTTGGGACTAGAAAGAGTCTTGAGTAAAATCCTTGTCCTTGCTCCTGTATTGGTACCTGCTGAATGGCTCTCATGTCCATGAGAGCTGTAATTTGTTTTTGTGCCTCTGCCCATTGATTTGGTGGCAGGTTTGGCATTCCTTTTATCCTTGGTAAGGTATGAAAGTGGAATCTGTATCCTTGAGAGACAATGTCCAGAACCCATTTGTCTTTTGTGATGATGTGCCAGTTGTCTGCAAAAAATGCTAATTTTCCTCCCAAGGGAGCTGCCAGGAGAGATTTGCTTGGTAGTTTGAGGATTGAGTCATTGTGTTTGTCTTCTGCTAGTCTGGGGCCTGTCCTCTCCTCCTTTCTGGGTAGCAGTACCCCATTGGCGAGGTTTGTAAGGACCTTGTGACTGACCTCTGCCCCTTGGGCGCCTGTATTTGGCTCTCTGTGATCTGTCTGAGGCTGGAAAGGACCAGTTTTTCATTGGCCAGTTTCTGCTGAAACGAGGGGGTTGTACCTGCAAAAAATCCTTGACCGTCTGCATAGACTTTGCCTTATCCTCCATTTTCTTTAAAACCTCTTCTGCTTTGACACTAAATAATACATTCTGCTGTAAAGGTGCATCCAATAATTTTGCTTTAACATGATCAGGTAGGATTTGTTCTTTTAACCAAGCATGTCTACGTATGACAGAGCCAGTAACAGCTGCTCTACAGGAAGCTTCCAATGAATCAAATCCACATTGTAAAGTATGTTTGCCCACCTGTTCAGCTGCATGCAACAGATCCTGCATTTCCTTGAAATCAGACTGTTCAGTATGTGTGCTCATTTTTTGTTTTAATTGAGACATTAGGAATTGCTGATATTTCAGCATGTGAAACTGACAATTTAATGCTCTCATAGCCAGAGTTGCTGAGGTGTATATTTTCTTTCCCCATCTATCTAGGGCTCTGGAATCCCTGTCAGAGGGCACAGGATTTTTAGCCATAGAAGCTTTAGCTCCCTTAGGACCCTGGGAAATTGTTTCTGGGTCAGCCACAGGGCTTTTATAAAGGAATTTGTGCGAGTCTGGTACTCTGTAGTATCTGTCTGGTTTGGCTGGAGCAGGAGGTAGAGAGTCTGGATTTAGACTAGACTCCAAGTAAACATCATCCACAATATCCTAAACTGGAGGGATAGCAAGAGGTCTGTGCTGGGGTAGTAAAAGGAACTTTTCTTAGAATCAGAGTAGTCCTGGCCTTCCCAGTGGAAATGTTCCCTCATGGTATGTAAAGTTTCCCCAAAGGAGTAGTCTTCAGGGGGAGATGCTGAGGGAATAGAGTCTTCAGCATCAGAGTCTTCATAAGGTAGAAAAGTGTAATCCTGTTCCTCAGAAGAATCTGAGGAAATTGAAACCTGGTCAGAGGAAGCATAATCCTCCTCTTGTCTTGGTCTTTTATCAGGAGGGGGATGGGAACCCCTGATTAGGGTAATCAAATCTTCAGCCATCTTAAGCAACTGTTTCCTAGGCATGGGGCCTTGAACTGTAGACTGATGTACAGTCTTCTTTGGTTTTAAAGGTGTTTTAAGCTTAGTATAAGATTTAATGGGAGTGTAGTCGGTCTGAAGACACCTTCTGCAACCGAAGGTGTTTCCACTGCATCAGGGTCTACTTCTGCTCCGGTATCGGAAGGGCCTAATGAAGATGGCTGCGTCGGCCTAGCAGACTCCGCTTGAGAATCCGCAGCTGTCTGGGGTTCCAGTTCTGCGGTCGTCAGGGGCTGTGTAGGTACCTCACTGAAAACCGGAGAACCGGCGACAGGCCCAGCAGAGGCCTCGGAGTCTGGCTTGTTCCTAGGCTGTCTGTCCTTATCCTTGCATTTTTTATGCATGCTGGTCATCGGTTGCTCCGACGGCATGATATAATTAAATTTCCTACCAAAGTAATGCCGTGCGAATTCAAAAAAATGTTTGATAGTTCGTTTATTAAACCTAGCACAAAACCGACAACCTGTGAAGTCGTGGTCTGGGCCTAGGCAAGGAATACAAAAGGAATGGAAGTCCTTATGAGGTATTTGCTTCCCACAAGAAATGCAATTGTTAACTTTTTCTGACATCAGACTGAGGCAAGAAAAGATTCCCCAATGGGGTACTTACCTTTAATGAAGATTTCGGACTGAAATTCGAATCGAAAATCTCAGGTGTCGGCCGACCGGCACTTGCGAACTGCTTCTGCTTCGGGCACCGCACGGCAAGAAAGGTGCCTCTTATATACCCCTGGCACTCTGACGTCAGGGAAGAAGCGACAGCAACCGACGCCGGACCAAGACTTTGGAATTCAGGCCGACTGCGGGACCGCCTGATGGCAGGATAACCCATGTGTGATGACTGCAGCAGGGTAACACGATGAACATCATCATATTCTCACCTATCTTGTAAAATGTTTCAGACTCACTGTGAGGCAATTTGAAGCAAAATGCTGTGGTCTCGAGTCTTGTGCTAAACCAAAGCGACTATTACCTATTTACATTTAACTGTGAACGTTCAGCTAGGAAGTTTTAATTGGAGTCCTGGAGTATACAAATCCAAAACATTGGGTTACTGATCATGACCAGTTTGTGTGTTTGAGAAATGGATCCAACAAACTCACCTTTTTTAACAATGGAGTGGTTTTAGCTGCCCCAATGTATCACCAGTTAAAGGAAAAGAGAATAGGAATGCAAGGTGTTTTGCAACTATGAAAGCAGAGTACACAGCACTGCCACATAGACAAAGGCCCAGGGTAGACCACGGGTAATGAGTTCTTGATCCACGGCGAAAATACTAAACTACTGACAGGTAACTCAAGATCTGCCTCCTGAAATCATACCAGCTGTGGAAATGCTATGGCCAAATGACTAGGGAACGGACAATGCTTACATTCTGGGATGCACCTCATAAAGAAGGATGCTAAGGCTGTCTGCATCTATCCCTAATTATCTGTCAAAGCTGAGGACAACTGAAACCTTTGGCCCTCTCTAGTCTAATATAAGAAAGCTGCACAAGGTAGCAAGAAGTCGCCTTGAGAAAGAAAGTACAGTTGTGTAAAATCTTATCATAACAGTAGATGTCCTTCTATTTGCTGTTGCAGTATTCCTTAAAATCAGGATCTCCTGCCAAGGGCAGAGCAACATCTGTCCAGTATACCAAAGCCTTTAGGTTGCTAAGGGTATGCCGTATGAAACACGTATGCTCTCCACATACAGCATACGGCATAAAGGTGACATCCAGATGTCCCATCCTCAGAACTGAGAGTCCCAGTAGGAATGCCAGTCCAAGGACAACTGACGTAACAAGCACATCCAGAAGGGAAAAGAACCAGGGGGAGAAGGGAGGGTGTGAACACTGCAACAGTGAAGAGGACATCTACTGTTATAGTAAGATTTTGCACAACTGTACAATGTCCTTTCATTTCACTGTTGCAATATTCCTTACAACAGGGAGAATGCAAAAGCTCAGGAGGAAAACAGGGAGAAGGAAGGACCAGCAGAGCCCTCTCAAAACCCAAGAATGATGGCCCTAGCAAAACCAGCTTTAGCCCTGGATGTCACACCCAACTTACAGTGCCTGGTAAAAGTATGCGCAGAAGTTCAGGTGGCTGCCTCAAGAAGAGAGTTAGTATCTAAACCTTTGAAAAAAGCACCAGAAGAAGCCACAGCCCTAGTAGAATGAGCCTTAGTAGAAGGAATGCTCTTGCCATGAAAAAAATAACAAAAAGAAATGGCTTTAAATATCCAAGAAGAAACAGTTTGCTTGGTAACAGCCAATCCTAAAGATCTAAGAAGAAAGGAAACAAAAAGCGGATTAGATTTGTGAAAAGCTTTGGTCTTATTCAAGTAAAATCTGACTTGTCTATGCACATCCAAAGTGTGGAAAACCTTCTCACTAGCAGATCACGGAGAAGAGAAAAAAGTGGCCAAATAAAAAGACTGATTAAAAGAAAACTCATTCAACACTTTAGGCATAAAAGAAGAATTAGTACGAAGGGACACCCTGCCCTTATGGAAAACTAAAAAAGGAGTAACACTAATAAGGGACTGAAGCTCAGACACCTGTCTGGCAGAAGTAAGGGGCAACAAAAGAACAGTCTTCCAAGAACAATGCTGCAAGGAAGCTGAAGCCGCAGGCTCAAAAGGAGCCTGGGTCAATTTCTCCAAAACAAAATTAAGGTCCCAGGAAGGACGGGCTTCCTGGGAGGTTTAATATGAAGGATGCCTTTAAGAAACTGTTTAGCCTCAAATCTAGATGCTAAAGGGGGTGCTAAAGGCAGACAAGCAGAAATAGAAGAATATGCTAACCCAGCATTGAGCAATTCACACACATAAGAGAGAACCAAAGGAACATTAAAAAGCAATCACAGGAATGAGGCATTTGGTGAATACCACTGGGACAGTAGAGAGGGGTAAAGGGCAAAGCAAAGAACTGAAAATGCCAGGAAGCAACACAGAAATGTAAATACTTCCTGAAAAGGGGATCGACAGGGATATGAAAATAAGCATCCTTTGAGGCCCAGAGAAACCAGAAAAGCCTGAGGAAACAGCAGAGGAAAAAAAAGTCTGAAGGGACCTTTAGAAAGGTGTTTAGGTGAGAGAGATCTAGAATGGGTCTCCACGTGCCCTCTTTCCTGGGGACCAAGAAAATTTTGGAATACACCCCCCCCCCCAGAAACTGGAACTTCCTAAACAGTTCACTGAGTCAAGAGACCCTGAAGTACCTCTGGAAAAAAAGACCAATTGTTCCTGAGAGGGCTGAGGAAAGGTCATGAAAGGTGAATGACGGAATAACACAAAAATCTTAAGTAATCCTTAACCGAACAGGAAGGGACAGGGAAAGATGAAGAGAAAGAGAAATGTGTCTGAGAAGAACAGGATAGTCAAAGAGCACCTGGTTTGCCAGGAAAAGGAGACTTCTGAGCTAAAACAGTCTGGGTAGCCTTAGCAGGAGGAGCCTTTTTACTACCCTTCTTACCTTTGGTGGGGGAAGGGCGAGACTGTCTACAAACAAAGGCCAGCTTATTAGGATAAATCCTTTGTAATTTAGGTACAGGAGAAGCAAAGATATGTTTTAGAGCTTGTATAGCCTTACCCTTTTCTGGTAGGGACTTAAACAATTCTGCAGCAGCAGCATCAAACAAATGCTTGTTATCCAGAGGAGCAGCCATCAACTTAGCTCGAACATCATCAGGCAAAGGTTGAAGCCAAAGCCAGGAATATTTCCTCAGCACAGAACCAAAAGCAGCAGCCCTAGAAGAAGCATATGCTGCACCATAACTGCATTTAATACAGTGGTAAGCCACTGGAGAAGTCCCTAACAAGGACAAAGCAGAAGTCTTTTCCTCAGAGTCAGGAAGGTCAAAAATAACCTGAAAGATCTGAGACAGAACAGCCAAAATACATCTTGTCATATGGGTCTGATAATTGACAGCCCTAAAAGCAAGGGTAGCCAAGGTATATATCCTTCTTACCAGTCTTTCCATAGTTCTACTGTCTTTATCAGAGGGAAGCAACTTTGTAGAAGGTATCAACTTTGAATGCTTGTCAAATGCCACAGACACCACAAAAGGGTCAGTAGATGGGCACTTATAAAGGAACTTGTCATCAGGGACCTTATAAAACCTATCATTTTTGGGGGGAGCAGGGGACTGGGAATCAAGAGCCTGAGATGCAATAGAAAAGGGAGCCAAAAGATGAGGAACAGCAGAAGGTCTAAGAGAATCCATTAGCAGAAGGTCATAATACCTCTTCTTCCCATTTGAAAAATTCCATCATTCTGGAAATTGTGTCCATGAAGGAAATATCCTCAAAGGGAGAGTTAGGAATAGTGGACTCCTCTTCCTCAGAACCATAAGGGAGAAGGAATCTCGGAAGAATAAGCAAGGGATTCCTCATCCAAATCCTCCCCAGTGGAATCTTGTTCCCTAGGCCTCATAAGAGGAGTAAAAGACCAAGGGGAAGCTGAAACAGAAATTACTTCAGAAGGCTTCAAAGCCATAAGGCCATTAAACCATTTTTGAATGAAATTCTGCCAATCACTCTGAGGGCCCTTAGGAGAATGAGAAACATGTTTATTGATTTGTTCCTTCCTTAAAGGGGCGTCAGCCTTGTAAAACTTAGAAGGTTCAGACCCCATATGGCACTCTTATAAAAGAAGTTGGTACCTCCTCCTTATCCAAAATCTGAGGAATACCTCTAGGCCCTTTGGTAACAATCAGCTGTGGTTCTCCCTGACCATCAGAACCAGACATCTTCAAAGCCTCCACAGACATACGTGAAGTCAGACCCATGCCATTCTCCAAAGTGGTCACAGCACAGGAATCCAACAAAGGAGCCAGGTGATCTTCCGGGCTTTCACTAGCCTTGCGAAAGATGTCCGGCGGAGGAGGTACAGCTGAAGAATCAGACATAACTTTCTTGGCCTTCTTCACAGATAGCTAACTCTCAGAGAGGGAAGGTCTTTCCATGGTATCTTTTCTCAAAGGCTTAAGACATTGACTTTTTAACTAAATGGCCAAAGAGGAAAGCCGACTATGCAGAGTCTTTGGGACAAAAGCCTGGCAAACAGAACAATATGTAACGTTGTGGAAAGCACCTAGACAAAATAAACACTGCTTGTGACGATCTTTAAGGGGATTCTGTCTCCCGCACTGGCACTTACCTTTTCTAGATGACATGAACCCCACAAGCAACAAAAACAAAAGAAAAAAAAGATAAGAACAAAACCCCAATGGGGCAGTTATCTGATAATGGCTTGGTGAACCAGCAAATGAAGCAATCCTTTAGACCGATGATCAAAGATGGCATTTGGACTGGTGGCAAAGAGGTTCTGAGGTTGGTACATCTGGACATTACCTTTATGCCCTATGCTGTACATGGGAGTGTACGTGTGATGTACAGCGTACCCTCAGCCACCTAAAGGCTTTGGTATACTGGCCGGACATCGGGCTGCTCTTGGCAGTGGATCCTTATTGTAATGAATACTGTAACAGTGAAATGGAAAGTCATCTTATATCTGTGAAAATATGACTACAGTATTCTGGGTACATATTTTTAAATATGCTAATACTTTCCAACAGGAATTTGCATGTCTTATGGTACATTTTCTAAAGCTACTAAGTAAATGTCTCATAAATGAAATTATATACTTATGGTAGTGACGCATCATCGTGATCCAAGTTTGTCCATTTTAACTGAAGGACTGGTCACTGCAAACAGCACTATACTCAGCATCACAGATTTTACCAAAGTTCAAGTTCCTCTCCTAACACAATGCCCCTTGCTTCTCACTCTTCTCCAGTAGTTTGGATCTACCTGAATAATGTCTAGTCCCCTTAATAAAATTGTAATTTTTTTTCAGAGATACCAGATATGCTACCTTTCTAAGGGGAATGATGACATGTTATCGAACTCACATTCACCGAATGCTGACTCATCTGAATGTAAACTGCAGAAAGTAATTTCAGCAAGCATTAGGGCTGCAATGTTAAATTGAGTGGGCACAGGAGGCTTGTACCAACACAAAAAACCCTTTTTTTTTATTCCCCAAAGTGGTTTTCATAGATTTTTCAGAAGAATGACATCTGGTGAATGCACACTTTACCTGGTGACATGAATCCTTTTAAAAATTGTAGATGAGGTTGAGAAGGCCTGTCTGGAGGTAATAGGTGACAATTTGGAGGGAGGAATGTTTGTTGAAGTTAATGGACTTGGATCATGAAGATCTATTGTAATGGTAAGTACATAACTTTCATATCTTACAAGACATGGTCTCTTCACTTCAAATGAAGGACACAGTCATCAGCTATACATCTTGGGTGGCATCTTGGGGAATACATCAGAGAATGTTAGTCCCTGAAGGAAGACATGGACCTTGAGATCAAATCATGCATAATGTGACTTGCAGAAGTATCATGCATAATGTGACTTGCAGAAGTATGCAGTAGCACCAACATAGCCTACTGAGGAACCTTTAAAGGAGGCTAATGACATTTGGCAGGGCTTATCTGGAATAATCTTGTAAGATAAGAATAAGAACAAGTAAGTCGGTGTGACAATCACCTGGATAATGCACCTTTACATACTTTTTGGCATGTTCTGTTTGAGGCAAAGGAGATAAAAAGATGGCTATTTTTTCTAATATTTCTGGTTCTGTGCAAGTACCATGGTATTTGCCTATTTTGTTCTGAGGTGCACTCTACAACCTTGTGATCTTGGTGAAAAATGACTTTTTTTGAGAGTCTACAGCAGACATGCTCAGATAGTTTTCAGACTGTTATTCTTCACTGGGAGGTACTGTACTATCAGGTGAAATCTCAGCCTGTGCCACGTCCCAGTGCTGCTTGGCTAGGCAGCAAAGTAGTTAGGAGTGGATAGCTCCCTGCTTATGTACCACAAGCCTGTAGTGTAGTCTGTCCTTATAAAAAGAGTCCCTGGCTTTCGCAACTGTTTTAAAGCCATCAGGCCCCTGTAAACGGACATCATTTATTTTACAGTGATATGTTTTTGGAGTTGTGCTGTGTCCCACTGTTCCTGTACTTGAAGATCCTTTCAGTGTGCATCCCAGGCTGGGTCAGACGAGGCTGGGCTCATAATCCAGTTGCCTAAGTGGCACTGGAAGGGGATATCTCTGTTTTGTAGGAATGCCTCAGTCCAGCATGACAGACCTTTTTCAGGCATGGGAGAAGATTTGAGAGTTGCCTGTGCGAACATCATACATTCCTGTACCATTGTTTTTATGTCCATCTTGGCAAGCGGAATCATCAGGATGGAAAATTCAGAGCCCTGAGGATGTTTCTGGCTGTCACTGAAACCTGTTGAAGATTTTAGAAATATGTGGCTAGGAAGGAGGACCTTGTCTTCAGGGAGGAAGGCCATTAGTTTTTCTGTTTCTAGCAAAGCCCACAAGTATATCTGTTTCTGAGACAGAGTTAGATTGGACTTTTTTAGGTTTAGAGAGAACGCAGGTTTGAAAAGGTGGTCATTGTTAGACTGAGGATGAAGTTTGAATTAGGCAATCATGTATACAGGAGTAGATCTGCATACCTCTTATCCTACAATGTGCAAATACTACAGCCAGATATTCTGTGAATTCACTAGAAGTAGATAAGCCAAAGGTCAGTGCAGAGAACTGGAAACGTTTCCCACCTGTCCTGCAATGAAGGTACCTCTTGTACAGCTTTGCTATAGGGATGTCAAGGTAGCATCTTTTAGACCTAGGATGACCATGAAAGCCTGTAGGGTAAGCAGTGGTAGAAGTTTCTGGAGGGTGAGCATTTTGAAACTGGGGACTATCAGAAACTTGTTTCACTTTGGTAATTGTACGATAGGTCTCCAATAACGTTCTTTTCTTAGCATAAACAGCAGCCTTGAGTAAGATCATTTTCCTTTTTCTTCATGGGTCACTGGCTCTATGGAGCCCTCCTGTAGAAGGATTCTGACTTGGGCTTATGCCTCCTTGAGCTATCCTTTTGGGACTGTTGGAACATGGTTTGAAATTGGAGAAGTAAACTGCAGCTTGTAAGCCTTCTCTTATGATCTAAAAGATCCACCGGTCCTGAATAATGTCTATCTCTCTGTCCAAGAAAAATGAAAGTTTTCCTCCTAGCTTTACTGGGGGGGGGTAGTTAGGGTGAGATTTAAGGGAAGGGAGAGGGGGCAGGTAAGAGCACTGCTGAGTCGTGGCTGCTCCCTGCTGGACACCTGGGGTCAGGATCTGTTAGGCCTTGGTTCCTAGTCAGCTTGCCAACTCTTGTCATCTGTGTGGTCTCTCTCTGTCTAGCCGGTGAGGCAGGAAAAGACCAAGGTTTGGTAGGATAATTTCTACTAAACTTCAGAAACTGTACTTGAATAAAGTCCTTGACAGTCTGAAGGTACTTAGCCTTACTGTTCAGTTTTTTAAACGTATCTTGGCCTTGAGTCCAAACAGAAAGTCCTCGTCTAAAGGTGCATCCAGGATTTCTGATTTTACATGCCCTAGTACAGACTGCTATCTTAACCAAGCATGTCTCCTAACAACTGACCATGAAGCTGCTGCCCTGTAAGATGCCTCCAAAAAGTACAGTTTTGTACCTACCATAAATGTAGATGTTCGAGTGTATACACTGCTGCAGTCATTACACTTGGGTTATCCTGCCACCAGGCGGTTCCCCAGTCGGCCTGAGCTCCAAAGTCTTGGTCCGGCATCGGTTGCTGTCGCCTCCTCCCTGACGTCAGTGTGACAGGGGTATATAAGATGCAGCCGACGCCATTTTCTTCAGTTTTTCTTGCCCCAGATGTCAGGTGCCTCTAAATAGGTAGGCAATTCCAATTGCTAATAAAACATACATAAGAAAAGCAAAGAACAACTTACAGCTACCAGCAAATACTCCCCATAGGTAGTAAGGGTAGAAGAGATAGGTACGTACCAGCCAGTATGAGGGGAAGGAGGGAGGGTAACCTGGACTGCAGCAGTGTATACACTCGAAAATCTACATTTATGGTAGGTACAAAAAGTACAGTTTTGTACCTACCATAAATGTAGATGTTCGAGGATCCACATTGCTGCAGTCCTAACCATTGGGTAGTCCGCTGTCCAGTCGCCCCCGGTCAAAGAGTATGGTTGACCGTCAAGTCAAATTAGATGACGCCAGGACGCCAGGGTACTAATGCGCATGACCGACGCCATATCCTCAGTCTTTTCTGCCCCAGATGTCAGAAGACCCTAAAAAGACAAGGCCCAAACCAAAACACCAAAAGCCCTGCACCAAACATATATACAATATATATACAAAAAGATATATAGTAACTCACACCACCACCCCTATCCTCGAACATCTACATTTATGGTAGGTACAAAACTGTACTATGTTCCTCATTCCACATTGCTGCAGTCCTAACCATTGGGTAGAATCCCAAAGCAGAGGTAAGGAGGCTGGCAAATCATAAGGAAGCAGGAGCTGTCAACATGCCTTGCAAAATAGCTGTGGCAAAACCAGCCCTAGATTTAGAGTAGAGAGGAAGGTGGTAATGCTTAGAGAAAGTATGCACTGAACTCCAAGTAGCTGCCTCCAAAATATCCTTAGTTGCCACCCCCCTTAGAAATGCTGTTGAAGTGGCAGTAGCCCTAGTGGAATGAGGCCTAATCCCAGCTGGAATCTCCTTGCCATGATGGGAATAACAAAAAGAAATGCAAAACCCAATCCACTTAGAAATAGTTTGCTTAGACACAGGCTTGCCCTGAGAACCCAAAGCAAAAGAAACAAACAACTGCTGAGACTGCCTGAAATCCTTAGTCCTGCTTAAATAATAACGCAACTGCCTATGTACATCTAAAGTGTGCAAAATCTTTTCCCCCTTATTTTGGGGATCTGCATAGAAAGTAGGCAAATGAATAGTTTGGTTTAAAGCCACACTAGAAACCTCCTTAGGCATAAAGGAAGGATTTGTACGTAATGATACCCTATCCTTATGGAAAATCAAAAAGGGCACTACAGCGATAAGGGCCTGCAACTCAGAAAGCCATCTTGCAGAAGTAATAGCCAACAAAAAGCAGTCTTCCATGACAAATATTTCAATTCAGCAGTAGGCTCAAAAGGTTGTAGAGTAAGTTTCTCCAACACAAAATTGAGATCCCAAGCAGGAGTAGGAGCTCGGGTCTTATATTCTTTGCCCTCTAAGAAATTGCTTGAACAAAGGATGCGAAAACAATGGTGGGTCACAATCATAGTGAGCTGAAATTGCTGCAGCATGAATCTTAATGGAAGAGAAAGACAAACCTTTGTCCAGTAACTCAGTAAGATATTGAAGAGCCACACCTAAATTTGGCTCAGTAATTTCCAAATTGTTTGCTGCACTCCAAACAAAAATCTCTTCCATTTTTCTGCACACTTTCCTTGTACTAGGTCTTCTGGCTTCCATAATCACATTTAAAACTTGTTGAGGAAGCTGAGACCTGCTGTCTTTCAAAACAGAATATGCCAGGCTGTTAGATGTAGAGAGTGAAGCTTGACATTGAGCAGATGACCGTCCCTCTGAGACAACAGGTGTGGAATCAAGGGTAAAGGCCATGGAGGCTTCCTTACCAGACTCCTCAGTAATGGGTACCAGTGCTGCCGAGGCCAATCTGGAGCTATTAAAATCATCCTTGGCCTGTCCTGTCTGACCTTTAGAAGCACCTTTGGAAGAAGAGGCAGAGGTGGAAAGGCATACACATGAAGATTTTTCCAACTGAAAGAAAGAGCATCCACTTTCCAAGCTGTGTGATGAAATCCTTTCGTGCAAAACTTTGGCAGCTGGTGGTTTAGTGGAGAAGCGAACAGATCTATGTCTGGAGTTCCCCATGACACTGTCAACGTTTGAAATACATGAAGATCCAGTTTCCACTCGTGGGGATCCATGATTTGTCTGCTTAATACATCTGCTAAGGAGTTCTGTGCTCCCGCAGAAACCTTGCCTGAAGAGTTAGTTGCAGACTGAGCGCAGTCTCCCATAAAATCATTGCTTGTCTGCACAATGGGTAAGAATGTGTGTTTGTTGATGTACCACATGACAGTTGTGTTGTCTGTTAGAATCAACACCTGCCCTGGTAGAAGTAACTCCTTGAAAGCAATTAATGCAAACTGAACTGCTAACATCTCTTTCATGTTGATATGTAGATGCTGTAGTCTGGCAGGCCACTTGTCTTGTATCCACTTTCCGTTTAGATGAGCTCCCCAAGCAACATCTGAGGCATCTGTCGTTAGAATTTGACTTGCCTCTGGCCGGGTCACAGAGAGTCCCTTGTTTAGGTGACATTCCTGAGCCCACCACAAAAATTCCTTTTGAATGCAAGGTATTATTTGAATGACAGTGTCCAAATCCTGGCAGTGCTGTGTCCACAGATTTTTGAGATACCATTGTAGCTTCCTCATATGCAGTTTGGCATTGGGAAGTACCAGAATACAAGATGCCATGAACCCTAAGGCTTGAAGGACTGTCCTTGCAGTCAGCCCGGACTGAAGAGATAGATGATGGAAGTAACTGGAAAGATTCTTTTGTTTGTCCGGGGTTAAAAGGCCATCTGGGCTGCTGTATTCAGTCTCACACCCAGAAAGCACATGTCTTGAGAGGGTACTAGACTGGACTTTATTTCGCTCACAGAATACCCTAGGCATCTTAGCACTGCTATGACATATTCCAGATGCTGTAGAAGATCTTCTTTTCTTGAACCAGAATCAGGCAGTCGCCCAAGTAAGGATAGATTTGGATTCCTTTTAGCCTGAAGTAAGCTATCACTGGAGCCAGAACCTTTGTGAATACAGTAGATAAGCCAAAGGGCAATGCAGAGAACTGATAATGAGAATTTCCAGCTCGAAAACGCAGATACTTCCTGCAACTTAGTCTGATTGGCACATGAAGGTAAGCTTCCTTGAGATCTAAAGTTACCATCCAGTGATCTTTGCCCAGCAGAGGTAAAAGCTGTTGTAACGTCAACATTTTGAACTTGGGAATGTCCAGATAAGTGTTGAGGATAGATAAATCCAAAAATGGTCTCCACGTGTTCCCTTCTTTGGTACTAGGAACAGGCGAGAATAAAATCCTAGGCCCCTTTCTGACACAGGGACTGGCTGAATGGCCCCTATTTGGAGTAACAGAGAAATTTGCTTGTGAGCCTCTTTCCTTTGTGGAGGAGGAACGTCTGGCATGCCTTTGAAAGGGGCAATGTATGGAAATAAAACCTGTAACTGGTGAATGATATCCAACACCCATCTGTCTTGAGTAATTAAATCCCAATTTTCTTTGAAAAGAGACAGTCTTCCTCCCAAAGGAGCTGCCAGACGAGAATCTACTGGCAGCTGAAAAGGCAGGTCATTGGGTCTGTTTACGAAAGGACTGACCCCTACCCTCACCAGAAGTCTGAGCAGGTGAACTCCTGTTCTAGGCCTAAAAGAACCTTGAGCTCTGCCCCTACCACGCCTAGACCTACCCCTAGACTGGGAATCATAAGCAGGATATGTCCATCCCTTAGTAGGCCAATTTCTACTAAACTTGTGGCTGCACCTGCAAAAATCTTTTACAGTTTGCATAGACTTAGCTTT
Source organism: Protopterus annectens (assembly GCF_019279795.1). Lineage (NCBI taxonomy): Eukaryota > Metazoa > Chordata > Ceratodontiformes > Protopteridae > Protopterus > Protopterus annectens. The sequence continues at coordinate 1,410,020,715 of NC_056743.1, forward strand.
GTCCTCCATTTTCTTTAAAACTGCTTCCACAGGCGAACCAAACAACACATCAGACTGTAAAGGAGCATCCAAAATCCTTGTCTTAATATGCTCAGCTAAATTCTGATCCCTCAACCAGGCATGCCTGAACAGAACTAGTGGCAGCCACCCTCGAGGAGGCCTGTACAGCATCAAAACCACATTGCAAAGAATGCTTACCCACTTGTTCAGACACATGAACTAAATCCAGCAACTCTTTACACTCAATACCTTCCGCCAAAGCATCCACCTTAGATTTCAATTGTGAAAGGAGATAATTTTGATATTTTAACATGTGAAACTGACAATTCAACGCCCTCATGGCTAAAGTGGAAGAAGTATACACTTTCTTTCCCCATCTATCCAAAGCCCTTGCCTCTTTATCAGTGGGCACAGGATTTTTAACAACAGAGGCCTTAACACCTTTAGGTCCCTGAGAAACAGTTTCCGGGTCTGCCCTAGGACTCTTGAAAAGATACTTATGAGCTTCAGGCACCCTATAGTATCTATCAGGTTTAACAGGAGCAGGAGGCAAAGAATCAGGGTTCAGGGAAGCCTCTGCAAAATCATCTTCCACCACATTCAACACAGGAGGTATAGCTAAGGGCCTATGCTGGGGTAAAACAAGAATTCCCTAAGCCTTTTCCTGAATCAGAGTAATCTTGGCCTTCCCATTTAAAGTGCTCCCTCATGGAATGCAGAGTCTCTGAAAATGAGAAATCCTCAGGAGGAGAAGCTGTAGGAGTGGAATCATCCACATCAGAATCAGAATAAGGAGGATACTCCTGCAAGTCTTCCAGAAGACTCAGAAGCCTCTGAACACTGTTCAAAACTCTCAAACTCAGGTTCCACCCTAGGCCTCTTATCAGGAGGGGGCATAGAACCTCTAATCATAGTAATCAAATCTTCTGCCATTTTAAGCATATGCTTCTTAGGCACAGAACCTGAAGTGCTAGGAGAAGCCCCACTGAAGCTAAACTTGGCCTACCTCTCAAAGAAGTTTTGGAAACAGAAGGAGGCTCTAACTACCTTGGGAAGAGAGGGAAGAACAGTTACCTGAGAAGCCCCTCAGCCTGGCCTACCTCCTGAGAGGGCACATCCTGTAACAGGAAAGTCTCTGCCTGAGACTCCAAAGAAACTCCTGGCAAAACCTCTGGCTCCACTGAGTTTCTAAAGAACCGACGTTCATCAACCCTAGGCTTTGCTGTTTTATCCTTGCGCTTCTTGGATGAAGCCGGAGCATCCGACGGCATTTTATAATTACAACGCTTCCCAAACACTAACCTGGCACAGTCTAACCTTCTCTTAATAGTGCTTGTTAAATCTAGCACAAGAGCGCATCCAACAACGCCGTGCTCAGGCCCTAAACAAGGTATACACAAAGTATGGTAATCCCTATGCGGTATCTGTTTCCCACAAGAAATACAGTTATTCACTTTTTCTGACATCCGTTAAATACTGAGGCAAGAAAAACCAAAACGTTCCCCAACGGGGGACTTAGCCAACTTTGAATTCGGTCTGAAACTCCGACTTCAGAAAATTTCAGAACGCCAACCTGCACTCGCAAAACTGCTTCTGCATCGGACCATGCGGCAAAAGACTGAGGATATGACGCCGGTCATGCGATAGTACCCTGACGCCCTGACGCCTTTGACCGACGCCAGCCATATACTTTGGTATTCGGGCCGACTGGACAGCGGACTACCCAATGGTTAGGACTGCAGCAATGTGGAATGAAGAACATCTGTACTATGTTCATGTTACACTGCTGCAGTGATTACACTTGGGTAGAATCCCAAAGCTGAGGTAGGGTGGCTGGTTCTATAAGGCATTAGGGGTGGCTATAAGGCCCTGCAGCACTGCAGTGGCGAAGCCAGCTCTGGATTTAGAGTATAGAGGCAGATGGTAATGCTTGGTGAAGGTATGTACAGAACTCCAAGTTGCTGCTTCCAAAATATCCTTGATAGGTACTCCCCTGAGGTAGGCAGTTGAAGTGGCTGTTGCCCTGGTGGAGTGAGATCTAATGCTGCTAGGAAAAGGTTTTCCATGGTATGTGTAGCAGAAAAGTATACAATGTCCTATCCATTTTGAAATAGTCTGTTTTGAAATGGCTTTTCCCTGTGCTCCTGCAGCATATGCTACCAATAATTGCTCAGATTTTCTGAAAGCTTTGGTTTTGTCCAAGTAGAACCATAACTGCCTGTGAATGTCCAAAGAGTGCAGTAGTCTCTCCCCTTTATTCTGTGGTTTAGGATAAAAAGTTGGCAGGTAAATAGTTTGGTTTAGAGCCACACTGGATACCACCTTTGGCATAAACGTAGGGTTAGTTCTTAAAGACACCCTGTCCTGGTGGAAAATGAGGAAAGGTTCCACTGCCATTAGTGCCTGTAATTCTGAAACTCTTTGTGCTGATGTTATTGCCAGGATCAGAGCAGTTTTCCAAAATATATATTTTAATTCTGCTGTGTTAGCTGGCTCAAAAGGAGGTAAAGTTAGTTTTTCCAAAACAAAGTTGAGGTCCCAAGTTGGAGTAGGTGCTCTACGGGGTGGTCTTATGTTTTTAGCCCCTCTGAGGTACTGTTTTAACAGAGGATTAGAGAAAATTGGTGGATCCGTGTTGTAATGAGCAGAGATGGCAGAGGCGTGGATCTTGATGGATGAGAAGGAGAGGCCTTTGTCCAGCAACTCAGTTAAGTATTGTAGTATCTGAGGAATGTTTGGAACAAGAGGGTCAAGGCTGTGAGCTTGGTTCCAGGCACAGAATCTCTCCCATTTATCCGAATAGGCTTTCCTGGTATTAGGCCTTCTGGCCTCCAGAATGACATCCATAACAGCCTTGGAGAGAGGCATTGCTTTCTTGACTAAGGAATCTTCCATGCAGCTAGGTTTAAGGTCGTTAGCTGGCTGTGTAGTATTTGATTGTTGTGCTGAGTCAGCAGATGTGGGATTTGAGGCAAAATCCAGGGTGGTTCTTGTGCTAAGCTTCTTAAGATTGGGTACCAGTGCTGGCGTGGCCAGTCTGGTGCAATCAGGATCATCTCTGGCTCTTCTTGCCTGGCTTTTATGAGTACCTTTGGCAGGAGAGGTAGTGGTGGGAAAGCGTATACTTGTAGGTTCTCCTAGCTGAATGAGAGGGCATCCACTTTCCATGCTTGTGGATGGTAACTCCTTGTACATAATTTTTGTAGCTGGCAGTTTATTGGGGATGCAAACAGATCTATGTCCGGGCTCCACCATTTCTGTGTTATCATTCTGAATATTTGTGGATTCAATTCCCATTCGTGTGGATCCATGATGTTTCTGCTTAAGTCATCTGCCACTGTGTTTTTCTCTCCTGGCAGGAATTGTGCTTGCAGATGAACTTGAAGGTTTATAGCTGCGTTCCATAAGGTCATAGCTTGTCTGCATAGGGGGTAGGAGTGAGTGCCCCCTTGCTTGTTTATGTACCACATAACTGTGGTGTTGTCTGTCTTTAGCAGTAGTTGTCCTGGATGCAGCAGGTCCTTGAAAGCTATAAGGGCATTTTGTACAGCTAGCATCTCTTTTTGATTGATGTGAAGATGCCTTTGTTCTGTGGGCCACGTGCCCTGAATACATTTGCCTGCCATGTGTGCTCCCCAGGCGTTAATCCGATGCATCTGTTGTCAGTGTTTGCCTGGCTGTGGGTTGTGTAAGAGGCTGTCCCTTGTTGAGGTGACAAGCTTGAGCCCACCACTGAAACTCCTGTTGAAGGCAAGGGATTAGTGGTATAACTGTTTCCAAACTTTGACAGTGTTGAGACCATACATTCTTTAGGTACCATTGTAGTTTCCTCATATGTAGTCTGGCATATGAAATTAGTAGTATGCAGGATGCCATGTAACCCAAGGCCTGCAGAATTTTTCTTGCAGGGAGTTGGGTCTTTGTTGCAATCAATTGAAAGTATTGAGTCAGTTGTCCTTGCTTGTCTGGCGTGAGATAAGCCATCTGGGCCGTTGTGTTCAAGCTGGCACCCAGGAATATAATCTCTTGTGAGGGCACTAGTTTTGATTTCTTTTCGTTTACTGTGTACCCCAGCCAACTTAATAACTTTTTTACAAACGCCAAATGCTTTAGAAGAATGTCCTGGCTCTCTGCTTGAATCAGGCAGTCGTCCAGGTACGGATAAATTTGAATTCTTTTCTGTCTGCAAAATGCAATTACTGGTGCCAGGCACTTTGTGAAGACCCTGGGCGCAGTAGATAAGCCAAAGGGCAGTGCAGAGAATTGGTAGTGCATTGAACCAGCTATGAATCTGAGGTATCTTCTGCAGTTTTGTCTGATAGGGACATGCAGGTATGCCTCCTTGAGGTCCAAAGTCACGAGCCAAGCTTTCTTGCCCAGCATGGGAAGAAGCTGTTGTAGTGTCAACATTTTGAATTTCGGAACATCCAGGTAAGTGTTTAGAGATGAAAGATCCAGAACGGGCCTCCAGGCTTTGTCCTTTCTGGGTACCAGAAAGAGTCTTGAGTAAAATCCTTGTCCTTGCTCCTGTGATGGTACCTGTTGAATAGCTCTCATATCCATGAGTGCTGTAATTTGTTTTTGAGCCTCTGCCCATTGATTTGGTGGCAGATTTGGCATTCCTTTTAACCTTGGTAGAGTGTGAAAGTGGAACCTGTAACCTTGAAATACAATGTTAAAAACCCATTTGTCTTTGGTGATCATTTGCCAATTGTGGTAGAAGAGTGCCAGTTTTCCTCCCAAGTTGGCTGCCAAGAGGGATTTGTTTGGCAGCTGTAGTGGGAAGTCATTGGAGCTGCTTTTTATATGATTGGGGCCCGTCTTCCCCTTCTTTCTGGCTTGATGCAAGCCATTGTCGAGGCCTGTAAGGACCTTGCGTTTGACCTCTACCTCTTGGACGTCTGTATCTTCCCCTTTGAGGTCTGTCTGTAATCGGAAAGGACCAATTCTGAGTCGGCCAGTTTCTGCTAAATCTAGGAGGCTGAACCTGTAAGAAATCCTTCACTGTTTGCATAGATTTTGCCTTATCCTCCATTTTCTTTAATACCTCTTCTGCCTTAACTCCAAATAACACATCCTGCTGCAAAGGTGCATCCAATAATTTTGCTTTAACATGATCTGGTAACGTATGTTCTTTTAACCAAGCATGTCTTCTAATGACTGAGCCTGTAACTGCTGCTCTGCAGGAGGCCTCTAGAGAATCAAAACCACATTGCAAAGTATGCTTTCCCACTTGTTCAGCTGCATGCAATAAATCTGCATTTCTTTAAAATTAGGAGGATCTGATTCTGGAAGCATTTTTTTGTTTTAACTGAGACAGTAAATTTGCTGATATTTTAGCATGTGAAACTGGCAATTTAAGGCTCTCATTGCTAAAGTTGCAGACGTATATACTTTCTTTCCCCATCTGTCTAATGCTCTGGAATCTCTGTCAGAGGGAACTGGATTCTTGGCTGATGAGGCCTTAACGCCTTTGGGTTCCTGAGAAATAGTTTCAAGGTCAGCTACAGGGCTTTTATACAGAAATTTATCTGAGTCAGGGACTCAGTAGTATCTGTCAGCTTTAACAGAGGCTGGAGGTAAGGAATCAGGATTTAAGCTGGATTCAGTATACACATCATCCACAATATCTAACACTGGCGGAATAGCAAGGGGTCTGTGTTGAGGTAATAAAAGGAAGTCTCTGAGCCTTTTCTTGGTTTCTGAGTAATCCTGGCCTTCCCAGTGAAAATGCTCCCTCATGGTATGTAGGGTTTCCCCAAAGGAGTAGCCCTCAGGTGGTGAGGCTGATGGAATTGATTCCTCAGCATCAGAATCCTCATAAGGGGGTAAAGAGTATCCTAGGTCTGAGGACGAATCAGAAGAGATGGACACCCGGTCGGATGAATCATAGTCTGCATCCTGTCTAGGCCTTTTATCAGGAGAGGGATGTGACCCCCTGATCAGAGTGATTAGGTCTTCGGCCATTTTCAGCATTTGTCTCTTAAGCATGGAGGCCTGCCCTGGAGAATGCTGTATTTGTTTCTTTGATTTTAAAGGAGGCTTAGACTTAGCTGAGGGTTTAATGCTTAACTGAGTAGGTCTGAAGACATCCTCTGAAGCTATGGGTTGATCAGCTACTCCGGATCCCTCTGAAAGGTTAGTCTCGGTAGGCTGAATAACTTGTGCGTTCGAAGGCCCAGCCATCGCCACGTGGGAGTCAGAGGTGGCCTGTGGTTCTACAGAAGCGGTCGTCAGGGGCTGCGAAGGTGCCTCGCTGAAAACCGGAGAACCAGCGACTGGCCTAGAAGAGACTTCGTCGTCAGTTTTGGGCCTCGGATGCCTATCCTTGCCTTTGCCCTTTTTGTATATTCCGGTTGTCGGAAGTTCCGACGGCATGGTATAATTTAATTTTCTACCAAAATAATGGGCAAAATCAAACCGACGTTTAATAGTGTGCTTGTTAAACCTAGTACAAAACCGACAACCAGTGACGTCGTGGTCTGGGCCTAGGCATGGGATACAATAGGAATGGAAATCCTTATGAGGTATTTGCTTCCCACAAGAAATACAGTTATTAACTTTTACTGACATCGGTCTGAGGCAAGAAAAAGTTTCCCCAACGGGGTACTTAGCTTTGTACAAGACTTTGGTTCTGGATTCGGAATGAAAATCTCAGGAGACAGCCGACCGGCACTTGCGAACTGCTTCTGCTTCGGGCACCGAGCGGCAAGAAAGACTGAAGAAAATGGCGTCGGCTGCATCTTATATACCCCTGTCACACTGACATCAGGGATGAGGCGACAGCAACCGACGCCAGACCAAGACTTTGGAACTCAGGCCGACTGGGGAACCGCCTGACGGCAGGATAACCTAAGTGTAATGACTGCAGCAGTGTAACACGATGAACATCATCAAAGTCACAATGCAAAGAATATTCAGACATCTGAGTTCTAATGATTCCTTCTGGGGAACTCTATCTTCCACCCCCATTATTTTTTCTTTCATTTGGCCAGAAGGATTTCCCAGAATTTGACCATTTGAAACTGACAGTTAAGAGCTCTAGTGGCCAGGACAAGGAGAAATGTATACTTTCTTGTCAAATCTATCCAGGGTTCTACCCTCTTTCTCATTAAGCAACGGATTTCTAGAGGCACTGCCTTTGGCTCTTTTGGGACCTAAGGAAACCACCTCAGGGTCTGCAATTAGGTTCTTGAAAGGATGCGTATGGGTATCCAGAACCTTATAAAAATGGTATGGCTTCCTAAGGGAGATGGTTGGGAATCAGGCTGTAGGGAAGGGCCAGAAATAATATCATCCACAACCTCTAATAGTGGAGGAATTGTTAGAGGGTTTGGTGCTTGGGAAGTAAGAAATTCTCTAACTCTCTTCTTAAATTGTGGATAATACTGAGCCTCAACATTGAAAAATTCACTCACATTGTGCAGAATCTTTCCAAAGGTAAAATCCTCATGTGGTGAGATTGAGGAAGGTTTTCATCAGACTAAGAGTTAGCATAAGATCCCATATAAATCTGGTCAACATATGCTAGCTCACCATCATCAGAGTCATAAAAATCAGAGGACTCCTGGGAAAACTATCCTCCTTTCTTTTTCTATGAGAATATCCTGTGGGCTGAGCTACCTGGATCTCATGAAATCTATGAGATCCTCAGGCAGCCTGACCCTGTTGGTAAAGGCCAGGTGTAACTGATATACAGAAGGCCTTGGCTGAGGCAAGCTGGAAAGAGCCTCCTTTTGTTTGGCCTTGGGTCCGGACTTGGCATGGTGTGGGATGTTGTCCACGGTTTGGGCTGATAGATGACCATGTCCTGTAGTCCAGTCAGCTGATAATTACTCTAATGCTCAGGAGACACCGACCTCCCCTAAGTTAGGTATGGAACAGGAGTCTGAAACCGGGATCTGCACAGCGATGCCAGACACATCCTATATCCTGAGTCCTTTGGCCCATGTGGATGTTGAGAGGGCCAACAGGGTAGCAGGCTCCTAAATGATCTTCCAAAAGGCCTTGGCCACATGCACTGTCTTCAGAAAGGACTGTGAAAACATTTCTTCTCCTTTGATGATCATGAGCTTAGGAGGAGTATTGGACTGCAGCCGATTCTCATCCAGTACCCTTTGTGTCTTCAGACTCTTCTCTTTTCTGCACAGAAAAACATGAATCATCCTGACAGATGGATGCCATAGCGTGAAGGCCATCAACAATCCCTTTCCCTCTCTAAAAAATTTTCCAAAGACTCAACCCTATCCTTTACAGTTCTGGAATTAAAGCAAACACACTGAGGGTAGTTGGGCATGTTGTGGAACAAAGAAGAAGAAAAAAACAAAGAAAGACAGTGCGGAAATTCTAATAAGGGATTTGTTTTCCACTCTCTAGGCAAACATTTACCTTAGCAACTGAAATCTAGTAAAATTTAAACTTAGGAAAAGACAAAATCATTCCCCAATGGGGTACTTCTCTTTGCTGATCTAAGATCTAGCTTCAGACCAACCAATGACACTGCAAAGGTACAGCAAGCTTTTAAAGGCAAGAAAGGAAAGAATGGAAAATATGCTGTTGGCCGACATCCCTTGTACTCTGACATCCTGATGTCAGAAGGGAAGGTGTCTGCTGAGCTAGGCAGAGAGGATTAAAGCCGCAGGTATCTGGGACTGCCAAGGGCTTCCACAGCAGGAAATCTCAAAGAGTTAATACAGCAACAGTGAAACACAATGAACATCCACTACTACCTGGTCCAAAAGAGAGTCACCACCATAATATTTTCAGAATCCTTCTGGATCTCAGTAGAAAGGGGAGAAAAGCATACAAGAGCATTCCCATCCATGGGAATGAAAAATAATTTGTTTTCCAGGTTTGTTTGCGAGAATTCCTGGAGCAGAATTCCTCAAGTTGTCTTTTCTGAAAGGAGGCAAACAGATCTGCCTGAGGTGCTTCCCACAGTTGGATCAATTCTTGGAAGACCCAGGAAGAAGCATCCATTTATGCAGGCTTGTCCTGTCCCTGCTGAGCTCGTCTCCAATCATGTTTTGCTCAGAATAAATATATACAGCCTGCAGAGTCAAAATTAGTTGAGTTGCCATCTCTGAGGCTGTCATAGCCAGTCTGCAGAGAGGACAGGATCTGGTACCTCCTTGTTTGTTTATGAACCACATCACTGTGGTAGTCTTTGTTGTCTGTCGATACTTACAGAGGTCCTGGGACTAGAGATGATCTAAGGCTTTCATTGCATTGATCACTATCATCATCTCTATGACATTTATATGTTTCTGTCTGAAGAGTTCCAAAGAGCTTGCATATTTATCCCTCTGGAAACTGCTTGTCACACCACACCTGATGCAGCTGTAGTAGCACCCTGTATTGGGGCTGGAAAAGAGAATGTGATAACTGGATTGAAAAAGATCTGGTCTAGCCACCAAAATAGCTGCCACTTTACAAATACACGAAGTGGGATCCGAAAGGACATTTGTAGATGCTGAATCCAGACTGATTTGATGGATCACTGTACTTTCCTCATGTGGTGTATGGCCAGAACTGTAGATGCCATGTAGTCTCAAATCACGAGAAATTCCCTTGGAGACGTGTGGCTTTGACTGGCGAAACTCCAAAGAATTACTGGTTCATCCCTACTTTGGAGGAAGAATGCTTTTCCCATTGCAGAATCCAATAGACTTCCCAGGAATACAACTCTATGTGAAGGCGTGACAGAAGATTTCTGAAGGCTGATATGAAAACCCAGACTAAGCAGAAGATTCTGGACAGCTTGTAAAATGCTTGATGACTGGAAAAGTCTTCCTTCCCATTTTGGCAGCAAGTTAAGTTCTGAGGATTTTCACGCTTGTACATCTCTTAAGTACCAGTATATGTTCCTTGTGCCTAGGTCTATGGTCGGATGTAGAGTGCATGAGGAATGAGCACCTAAGTTTTGTTGGCTTACTGGCTGGACATATGGAATCCTTGGCAAGATACATCTCCCATCTGCCAGCATTATTGCAGCAGTGATATAAAGATGAACATCTACATTTTCCCCTTGACAGAATCCATAGAGACCACTGCAGAGTCAGCCACTTTACATTTGTGGTGTCTTGCACCCCTGTAAAAGTTATTTGTCTTTTTGGTGGTGAGGGCTTGGGAGGCTGAAGCCTAGGATACAGTTAAAGATGTATCTTCCAGGGTACCCAAGACAGGAGGTACAGCCACAAGCTGGGGGATTCCACTTCCAGAGGAATATAATTTATTTTTCTATCAGAAGCTCCTATGCCTTCCCATTTAAAAAAAATAATAATAATTTTGGGTCAGTGTTTCCCCAAGGGATACTTTCTCAGTCTGGGAGTCCGAGGAGATATCCAAAGCATAAGAATCATAGATGAGGGGAGAGGAGATCTGGGAGAAATAACCCAGATTCACCAGATTAACATCCCAAGGTTCATCTTCAACTTCTAAAGATGAATCTTTGTTTTTCAAAGTTTTTGAGGGGATGTCCACTTGAAAAGATTTGGAACCCGATCAGAAAGTCCAGACCTCATACCAAAACCCTTAACAACTTCTCAGAAAAATAACTTTATGGATCCTGTCCTCACTTTCCAAAATGACTACCCAGGAATGTTCTTAATTCTCTCCAAAGGCTGGGTGTCTGGAGAATACCAGGCCTGTGCAAGACATCAGTCTATATGGACTTGGCTTATTCCCTAACTATGATGGCCTCCAAAAGTGAGTCATCAGCATGCCGAAGAGGAGATGATGGTCAGTTCTGGGACTGCAAACATGTCTCACCACAGCCGATCACCTCAGTCTGACTGGCTAATGCCACAATGGGAGCTTGACATGTCTGCTCAGCATCTTATAGTTTCCTGCTCAATTTGTCCCTCTGCTATTTCCTGAGTGGACATTTGAAGATGGCAGATGGACCTGCTGATGACATAACCAAGAAAACTAAATCCTCAAGATATTTACAGTCAGGGCATCTACTTGGATATCCACACATGATTTAACTTCTTTTCTGTCTCTGTTTCTGTCCTTCACCTGAATTATACTCTCTTTTCTCTTATGCCACTCCTTTGTTGTATTACCTCTTTTTAAACCTATTCTCCATCCCTCACTTTCTTCTCGCTTTTCATACATACTCTCAGTCTCCCTACCAACTCAATAGCCTTAACATTAACCCCACTCCCCATTCTACTAACCCACACCTACTTCAAAGTCCTCTTGCTTCTTTACCCGCCTTTTTCTCAAACATGCTCCTCTCCTTATATACTTTACAAACTGCACTCTCACAACTAGGATACTTATGCCCCAATGCTTTCTTTTTCTATCTGGCTACACCTCCTTGGTCTTCTTTATTCTTTCTAATGAATACTTGCTCTCATTTATCTGACAGAAGGAAGCTTTATCAACATTATCTTCCATACTGGACATTCTGTAATTTTGTTAGCCTAGACCACAATCTGCATCCTCATGTTCTCTGCCTGCAAAAAGAACTTTCCATAAAAAGCAATTCTATAGTGTTTTGAAAATTTGTACAGTGTAAATACTTTGTTTACTAGAATATGTCCGTTTTTATGCTTTTCCCTCCAAACACTTTGCCAGCTGTATGATGACTAAGTTTGCTCTTCTGATTTCTGGAACATTACACGTATGCAAAGCTTCTGATACAATAAAGACCAATGGATATGTGTAGGGTTTTGTCTGCATACTAATTTGTTTTTCTGCTACTGTTTACATTTGCCAATTTATGCACAGTTCTCAAAAAAGTTACTCCAGAATCAGTCCTGGACAAAGCTAAAAACAGTGGCTAAGACTACAAACAAACAAACATACCGTTATTACTGTTTTTGAAGCCTTCTTCATGTTTGCATTTAGAGCTTGCCTCCTTGAGCATCAACTGAAAATAGTTTACAGTCAGTATTAAGAAAAATTAAGAAATATGTAACTAAACTCGTCTTTCTGCAAAAGCAGTATATGCAGTTTCTTGGCTGTTTATGGGTATTATGTGCTTACTACATGTGGTCACACATTTGATTATTTAAATTATCTAAGACCTACTCCTACTCAACCCATCAAAAAATAGTTCACTGTTAACAGTAACATTAAACACTGAAAGAACTGTTGTACAGAAAGCAATAAGTTCAGTAAAAATTAGTAAAGAAATCAAGTAATGTATTTTCTCTATCATACAGTGACTTCATAGTTGACTATACCAAGTAGGGATGAAGATGAACTAGAACAGTTTAGTCTCTCTGCCCCAGATTTCATACATCTTCAGAAAAATGAAGTTTCAGGCACACATTCAAACTGTGATCTGAGGAATTAATACTATATGCACTGTCTGAACCATTTTGATATGCTGTGCTGGAAAGTGTTATACAAACAAAATTTTTTATACCACCTCACATAGGTCCAATTTACAGAAAATATATAACAATGCACAGAAACGATTTCTTAATTTCTATACATGCTCATATCAAGTCTCAAGGACGGGCTAGTGGGCACCACATGTGGCTGCACTACCAAGGGTAAGAGACTCATTACTACTTTCCTCATTCTACCCCAATTAACCTCATACTCTTGACTGCTCTTAGTCTTCAGTGCTGCCATGGTGGTGTTTTTTTGTGTCTTTCGGCTTTTCCCGGTTAGGGGTCGCCACAGCGGAACTCCGGTCTGCTAATGATCGGTAGTGGATTTTTACATACCGGGTTACCAGCCCTGACGCACAACCTTCAACTAAGGCACGCCCCATTCATGTATGCCTCCACACAGAAGATGCTCTAGCTGAGAATCGAACGGGACAACGTCTTGCTTTGAGGTGACAATTCTACCGCAGCACCACCACCGCAGCTGCTGCCATGGTGGTGTAATTCCAAGAGTTACCTGCACAAAAATAATCTGAACCTGTATTTGCATGCAACTACTGTTCAACATGGCCTCTCACTGTGTCATTAAGAAATTAATTACCTGTTGGGCCTCTGTTTTTGGCAAACAGGTTCCAGCTGGACTTACAGGAGAAACTCTAGCTGGCTGTCCTCGCAGAGTGACTGTAATTGTGGTAGGAACTTTCAGGCCTAGATCAGAAATAATGCCATTATACATTAAACAAAAATCTCACAATGCAGAACTTTTCAGATAAAAATACAAATTCTCTAAACAGCAGCAAAGTAAGACAACAGTAATCAAACAATATTCAATGTTCAGAATTCACTGAATTTCACATCTAATGACTAGGCTAGCTTCCTTAATATGCCATTCCAAGCCTAGCCAGTTTCCCTCCCAAAGGTAGGAATTAAACACTGCACCTTGTATCTGGGAGGCAAATACCTTAACCACTATACCAACCTCCATTCATTCTTCAACTGTAATTTGGAGGAATAGGATAAACTGTGTCTCTAGCTGTACATTAAAGATATGTTCTTCCTATATCAGTGATCAGTGAGAAGACCATTCATGATGGATGCTTTGTTGGACAGATCTTTTCCATAAGGGTGGCTTTAGAACTATCCTGGGTAATTAAAGACCTATCAGTCTTACAATCCTCATCTGCAAAACCATTGAACATATTAACTTCAAATTGCAATATCAAAACCTTTTTTTATAATTGACCCCAACAGGCTGCTTGTGTAAGTGATAGATCCTATCTATTTAATATGGTAAACTTATTCAAAAGGGTTACAGAGGCTGTAAATAGTAGCCATGCAATGTACACAGAGTATCTTGACCTGGCTAAGGCCTGCAGCACCATTCCCCATGATGATATCGTGCAAAAGCTAAACACTTTAAAAATCAACACACCTGTGGGAGGATGAATAACAACAGTGGTGTCCCTCTGGGCTCAATGCTGGGACCTCCCCCTTTTTAGTTATTTACTTCTCAGATTTCCAAGTAGGGAGCAATGACCTCACAAAGTTTGCAGATGACTATAAACTGCAGGTTATTGTTAAGTCGCCCTAGGACACTCAAACCCTCCAGCACTAACTTAACTAGTAAACGCTTGGTGTACGAAAAATGGGCTCAAATTAAATGCTAACAAGTGTCGCATCATCACTTTTGGTAGACAACCATTCCCCACATAATACAGTACAGACAACACAACACTGCAAATTGAAAATATAGTCAGGGCCTAGGTACTTGAGTGGATAGCTCCCTCTTTCTTGATCATCATGAGACAACAGTTGTCAGGAAATCCATTTATTTAAGCCAGATAATTGCCAAAGGAATACCATCAAGGTCTAAACAGGTAATCACTCCCTTATACTGCTCATGCAAATTATAGAGCACAATACCCTCTTTGGGATTTCCTCAGTAAACATATCAAACAATTAGAAAGTCCCTAAAGATTTTTACTTAAGAAGATCACAGGCCTAAGGTCCCTGGGCTACTGAGAGAAACTAGAATCCCTATTCCATTATTCAATGTCTTAACAGACTTTTGAAGGGAGATGTCTGTCTCGTTAACATGCCATTAAGATCAAACTTTCCACAACCTCCTGGACCTCAGCAACTCTCACATCTCCACCAGTACTAGAAACAAATACCTATATTTTCAGCAACAGATAAATAAAACATGGTGGAGGAATATGTTTATAACCTAGTGCCTTCCAAATCTCTGCGATAAACTTCCCCTGCATGTTAAGCAGTGTGACTCACTATCTTCCTTTAGATATAACCTTGATGACAGGATGAGTATTCACAAATGTATTCAAAAACTGGTTGGTGCAGCCCTCCTGCAGATATATGGTGTGGCCTGAGGGAGGGTACTTACAAAGTAATGACTGGTCATAAGACTCAATGAGCCTGGAATATGTATGAATCCACCAATCATAATTCACATTTTAAAATCCTGCGCACCTGTACTAACATACTCCATGACCCTGGAAATCAAGAATTAACACACATTTGCTAATTCATCAATAAACAATTGAAACATGAACATATACTTGTCAAAATTACATGCAACAAAAACAAACCAAGAAATAACATAGACTAGGTGCATTAATCTTCTTCTTCTTTCGGCTTTTCCCAGTTAGGGGTCACCACAGCGGATCACCTGTCCGCTCATGACTGGCAGTGCAGTTTTAAGGTGTCAAGTTGCCAGCTCAGCGCCCAACCTTCCAGAGAAGGCACACAAACGCACTCACTCATGCCTAAGGTCAATTTAGAGAGTCCAATGTAAATTACAAACCTATACATTCCAAACTTACAAGAAACTCTAAAAGCTGCAGCTAGTGAAAAATTACTCATCCGCAGGGGGTGGATGGAAGGGTACTCCTGACCAAGGGAGGGTCTTCTTTTAGATCGAATGATATACTGAAACATGTCTGCTGCATCTAACATCAAAGATGCTCCTTAATGGGTCTTTGGCTGGTCTGAATAAGAAGCAGTTGCCAGCAGGAAGGAGTCAGACAGTCAAGTCCTAAAGTACTGAATTCCCAAAGCAGTCTGACACCACAAGCCGCAACTAAGACATTAGTGCTTGGTGAAATTATGCAATGAAAACTAAATGGCCACATCACAGATGTCTGTAATAGAGACATCTTAAAGCAAGCAAGCAAAGGAAGCAGCTAATCCTCCTCCTCTTCTACTCAATAGAGCTCTGAATGCAGCATTTGCCAAATGTGTTTTAGTTTCCTGATGGCAAAAATAAAGCACTTGGCAATCAACTTGGAAACTGTTTGGTAGCTACAAGCTCTTCCCTCCATGCAGCAAAGGAGGTGAACAAATGGTTAATCTTCTTGAACTCTTGCACCTAGTTCAGGTAACCCTAAAGTTGATGGTGTACACTTAGCACTAGCAGTCCAGCACTGGTAGTCTGATGGAAAATTTCAAGGATATATTGGAAAGTCCATTCAGAAAGAAAAGTACAGTTGTGTACCTACCATAAATGTAGATGTTCGAGTGTATTCACTGTTGCAGTCATTACTCTTGGGTTATCCTGCTGGCAGGCTACCCTCAGTCGGCCAGAATTCCAAAGTCTAGGTCCGGCGTCGGTCGCTGTCGCCTCTTCCCTGACGTCAGTGCGCCAGGGGTATAAAAGATGCAGCCAATGCCATTTTCTTCAGTTTTTCTTGCCCCAGATGTCAGGTGCCCCAAATTGGTAGGCTGAAAAATATGCCAATAAGAAATGCATGCACAAAAATAACATTTCCTTCATCTACAAGCAAATACACCAAAAAGGTTGTATAGGATAGAGAAGTGCAGATAAGTCCCAGCAAAGAGAAGGGGATGGTGGGTGGGTAACCTGGACTGCAACAGTGAATACACTCGAACATCTACATTTATGGTAGGTACACAACTGTACTATGTTCATCGTGTTTCACTGTTGCAGTCATTACTCTTGGGTAGAATCCCAAAGCTGAGGATGGGTGGCTGGGCTAAATAGGATTAGGAGAGGCTATGAGGCCCTGCAGAACTGCAGTGGCGAAGCCTGCTCTGGACTTAGAGTAGAGAGGCAAGTGGTAGTGCTTTGTAAAGGTGTGCACTGAACTCCAAGTTGCAGCCTCTAAAATATCTTTGGTAGGTACTCCTCTGAGGAAGGCTGTTGAAGTGGCTGCTGCTCTGGTGGAATGAGGCCTAATGCCCTTAGGCACTGATATGCCATGATGAAAATAGCAGAAACAGATGCAACGGCCTATCCATTTAGAAATAGTCTGTTTTGAGATAGCCTTTCCTTGTGATCCTGTAGCATATGACACTAAAAGTTGCTCAGTCTTTCTGAAAGCTTTAGTTCTGTCCAAGTAGAAGCGCAACTGCCTGTGTATGTCCAAAGAATGCAGAATTTTCTCACCCTTGTTCTGTGGATTTGGGTAAAAGGTAGGCAAGTGAATGGTTTAGTTGAGGGCCACACTGGACACCACCTTAGGCATAAATGTAGGGTTTGTCCTCAGAGAAAAGTACAGTTTTGTACCTACCATAAATGTAGATGTTCAAGTGCTCATACAGCTGCAGTCATAACAGATGGGTTATCCTGCCGTCAAGCGGGTCCTCGGTCAGCGGATCGGAAGCATGCAGGCACAGTTTTTCCATGAAATGAGTAACAAAAGCGTATGCAGTGGGCTATCCATTTTGAAATTGTCTGTTTGGAAATAGCCTTTCCTTGAGCACCTGCAGCATAGGACACAAAAAGTTGCTCAGATTTCCTGAATGGCTTTGTCCTGTCCAAATAATAACGAAGTTGTCTGTGAATGTCCAAGGAATGTAGTAGTCTTTCCCCTTTGTTTTGTGGATTAGGATAAAAGGTAGGTAAGTGGATAGTCTGATTCAAAGCTACACCGGATACTACCTTTGGCATAAAGGTAGGGTTGGTTCGTAAGGAAACTCTGTCCTGATGGAAAATGATGAATGGTTGCACAGCCATGAGGGCCTGTAGCTCCGAAACCCTGCGAGCTGTGGTGATAGCCAGAAGAAAGGCTGTTTTCCATGACAAGTACTGTAACTCTGATGAAGAAGCTGGCTCGAAGGGAGGAAGGGTCAGCTTTTCCAATATGAAGTTGAGGTCCCAAGCAGGGACTGGTGGTTTCCTTGGGGGTTTATATTCTTTGCCCCTCTGAGGAACTGCCTTAAGAGAGGATGAGAGAATAAAGGAGGATCTGTGTTGTATTGTGCAGAAATGGCTGAAGCGTGGATCTTGATGGAGGAGAAGGAAAGTCCATTGTTTAACATCTCAGCTAGGTACTGTAACATTTGAGGTATATTTATTACCCAAGGATTCTGTCCCTTCTTTTGATTCCAGGCACAAAATCGTTTCCATTTGGCGGAGTAGGCCTTTCTAGTAGAAGGTCTTCTGGCCTCCAAGATGACATCCTGCACCTCCTTGGAGAGGAGAAACTGTTGGGAAATCAAGGAATTCTCCATGCAGCTAGATTTAGAGTTTTGAAATGGCTGTGAAGAGTTTTGTAGTTGTGCTGGGACAACAGAAGAGGGACTAGAGGTAGGATCCATGGTGGGGAATGTGTCAGGCTCTTCAGGAGCGGATACCAGTGTTGTCTTGGCCTGTCTGGAGCAATGAGAATCATTTTCTGCCTTTCTGCTCTGGCTTTTAATAGAACTTTGGGCAGCAGAGGAAGAGGCGGGAAGGCATAGACTGTCAATGTTGCCCAATTGAAGGAAAGTGCGTCCATTTTCCAGGCCTGTGGATGATAGGTCCTTGAACAAAATTTTTTCAACTGGCAATTTCTGTGGGTAGCAAAGAGATCTATGTCTGGCTGTCCCCATGCCTGAGTTATCTTTGTGAAAACTTGAGGATGCAACTTCCATCCGTGTAGATCTGTCATATTTCTGCTTAGGTTGTCTGCCAGTGTGTTTTCCTTTCCTGGCAGGAATTGTGCCTGTAGTTGAATTTGCAATTCCGGTGCTGTGTTCCATAGGGTCATGGCTTGCCTGCATAGGGGGTATGAATGAGTTCCGCCCTGTTTGTTTATGTACCACATCACTGTGGTGCTGTCTGTCCTTATCAATAGCTGGCCTGGATGCAGTAGGTCTTTGAAGGTCATAATAGCCTTTTGCACGGCTAGCATTTCCTTTTGGTTGATGTGAAGGTGCTTCTCTTTTCGTGTCCATTTTCCCTGAATGCACTGATCTGTCATGTGTGCTCCCCAGGCGTAGTCTGAGGTGTCTGTTGTGATGATTTGAGTTGCTTGAGGTACACAGAAAGGAAGACCTGTGTTTCCTCGGCAAGCTTGAGCCCACCACATAAATTCATTTTGAAGGCATGGAATGAGTGGTATAATTGCTTCCAAGCTGTGGCTGTGTTGAGACCATAAGTTTTTTAGGTACCATTGAAGTTTCCTCATATGCAGCTTTGCACATGGGATTAGTAGGATGCAAGATGCCATGAACCCCAGAGCCTGCAGGACTTTCCTTGCAGTTAGCCTGGTGTAAGTTGCCATTTTTCTGAAGTATTGAGACAGTTGCCCTTGCTTGTCTGGCGTGAGGTAGGCTATCTGGGTGGTTGTATCCAAGCTGGCACCCAGGAAAATTATTTGTTGAGAGGGTATTAGTTTTGATTTCTTTTTGTTGACTGTGTATCCCAGGAAGTTCAACAGTTTTATTACAAACGCCAGGTGCTGCAGTAGTATGTCCTTGCTGTCCACTTGGATCACGCAGTCGTCCAGATATGGGTAGATTTGTATCCCTTGTAGTCTGCAGAAGGCGATTACTGATGCCAGGCATTTCGTAAACACTCTGGGCGCAGTAGATAAGCCAAAGGGCAATGCAGAGAATTGGTAACGGGTTGAACCTGCAAGAAATCTGAGGTATCTTCTGCAATCTTGTCTGATAGGGACATGCAGGTATGCCTCCTTGAGGTCCAATGTTACCAGCCAAGACTCCTTGCCCAGCATGGGAAGAAGCTGCTGTAATGTGAACATCTTGAATTTTGGCACCTGTAGATATGTGTTTAGGATGGATAGGTCTAAGATAGGTCTCCAATCTTTGTCTTTCCTTGGTACCAGGAATAGTCTGGAATAAAACCCTTGACCTTGTTCTTTTGCAGGTACCTCTTGAATTGCTTTCATGTCCATGAGAGCTGAAATTTGTTTTTGTGCCTCTGCCCTTTGATTTTGTGGCAGGTTTGGCATGCGTCTCATTTTGGAAGGGTGTGAAAGTGGAACCTGTAGCCTCTGTCTATAATGTCCAGAATCCATTTGTCTTTTGTAACAATATGCCAGTTTTTTGAGAATAATGTCAGTTTTCCGCCCAAAGGTGCTGCCATTAAAGCTTTGCTTGGCAGGTGCAGGGGGAAGTCATTGTGTCTGTTTTCTAAAAGACTGTGAACTATCTTCTCCACCTCTTGGGGTTGGTGCTTGCCACTGTCTGGCTCTGAAAGATCCTTGAGGTTGCCCTCTACCCCTTGGATGCCTGTATCTGCCCCTTTGAGGTCTGTCCGTGGCTGGAAAGGACCAATTTTTTGAAGGCCAGTTTCTGCTGAAACGTGGAGGCTGTACCTGCAGGAAATCTTTCACTATTTGCATTGATTTCGCTTTTTCCTCCATTTTCTTTAGCACCTCCTCAGCTTTAACACCAAACAATACATCTTTTGAAGAGGTGCATCTAATAATTTAGCTTTGACATGATCTGGTAAGGTTTGCTCTTTGAGCCAAGCATGCCTATGTATAACAGACCCCGTAACAGCAGCTCTACATGAGGCCTCTAAAGCATCAAAACCACACTGCAAGGTATGTTTACCCACTTGCTCTGCACCATGCAACAAATCCTGCAACTCTTTTAAATCTGGTTGTTCTGGTTGTGTCATCTTGCTTTTCAGCTGAGATATCAAAAACTGTTGATACTTTAACATGTGGAACTGACAGTTTAATGCCCTCATGGTTAAAGTGGCCGAGGTGTACACCTTTTTCCCCCACCTTTCTAAAGCTCTGGAATCTCTCTCTGAAGGTAATGGGTTTTTAGCAGTAGAGGCCTTAATTCCCTTGGGACCCTGTGAAATAGCTTCTGGGTCAGCAGTATGGCTTTTATATAGGAACTGGTGAGAATCAGGAACCCGGTAATACCGGTCTGGTTTAACAGGAGCTGGAGGCAAAGAATCAGGATTAAGGCTGGCTTCTGTGTACACATCATCCAATACATCTAAAACAGGAGGGATAGCCAGAGGCCTATGCTGGGGGAGAAGAAGAAATTCCCTGAGCTTTTTCTTGGAATATGAGTAATCTTGGCCTTCCCAGTGAAAGTGTTCCCTCAATGTATGCAGGGTTTCCCCAAAAGAGAAGTCCTCAGGGGGGGAGACCGAGGGAATAGACTCCTCTGCATCAGAGTCTTCGAATGGAGAATAGGCATAATCCTGGTCCTCAGATAGTTCTGAGGTAACAGAAGCTTGATCTGAGGAAGGGTAGTCTTCCTCTAATCTGGGCCTTTTGTCAGAGGGGGGTTGAGAACCCCTGATAAGAGTAATCAAATCCTCAGCCATTTTAAGCATCTGTTTTTTAGGCATGGTGCCTTGGGAGGGTGTCTGAGGAACCTGTTTTTTGGTTTTCATGGCTGTTTTAGATTTAGTGAAGGCTTTAATAGAGAAGGAGGAAGGCCTGAAGACCCCTTGAGAAATAGCAGGCCTGTCTAAATTCTGAGTTTCCCCGCCAGGAGTGGCGTCGGTATCTGTAGTAGGAATGGGGACGGAGGAGCCTGCGACCTCGGGTACTGAAGACACCGGTAATGCATTGTCATCGGTACTCAGGGGCTGCGTAGGCACCTCGCTGAGTACCGGAGAACCGGTAGTCGGCCTTAGCGTGGTTTCAGTAGGTGGTGCGGACCTCGTATGTCGGTCCTTATCTTTGCGTTTTTTGCTCAAAACTGGAGTCGGAGTATCCGACGACATAATATAATTAAATTTTTTGCCAAAAAAGTGAAGGACGAACTCCGCCCAACGCTTAATAGTGCGTTTATTGAATCTAGCACAAAAACGGCAGGCCGAGACGTCGTGGTCTGGGCCTAAGCAAGGTATACAGAAAGAGTGGAAATCCTTATGCGGTATTTGCTTCCCACATGAAATGCAATTATTAACTTTTCTGACATCGGTCTGAGGCAAGAAAAGTTTTCCCAATGGGGTACTTAGCTTTCAAGAAGACTTCGGCTGAAATACTTTCGTAAATCTCAGGAGTTGGCCGACCGGCACTTGCGAACTGCTTCTGCTTCGGGCACCGCGGCAAATAAGACTGAAGAAAATGGCGTTGGCTGCCTCTTTTATACCCCTGCCGCACTGACATCAGGGAGGAAGCGACGACAACCGACGCCGGACCTAGACTTTGGAATTCGGCCGACCGAGGACCTGCCTGACGGCAGGATAACCCATCTGTTATGACTGCAGCTGTATGCACGATGAACATCCCTGTCTGGATGAAAAATTATGAAAGGTTCCACAGCCATGAGTGTTTGTAACTCCGAGACTCACCTTGCAGAGGTTATTGCTAGGAGCAGAGCTGTTTTCCAGGATAAGAATTTTATATCTGCTGTTGATGCTGGCTCGAAAGGAGGCAGTGTGAGTTTTTCCAAAACATAATTGAGGTCCCAGGCCGGAATTAGTGCTCTCCTTGGAGGCCTAATGTTTTTGGCCCCTCTGAGGTACTGCCTTATTAAAGGATGAGAAAAGATAGGAGGTTCTGTATTGTAATGGGCTGAAATGGCAGAGGCATGAATCTTAATTGATGAGAAAGAAAGGCCTTTGTTCAGCATCTCAGTTAGGTATTGTAAAATCTGAGGAATATTTGGTACAGACGTGTCAATGCCCTGTTCCTGGTTCCAAGCACGGAATCTCTTCCATTTTTCTGCATAAGATTTTCTGGTACTGGGCCTCCTGGCCTCCAAGATAACATCCATAACAGATTTTGAAAGTGTAGTGTTCTGAAGGGCCACATTATCCGCCATGCTGCCAGATTTAAGGTCCTGAGTTGGCTGTTCAGGATCTGATTGTTTTGTTGGGTCAGCAAGTGAGAAGTTTGAGGCAATATCCATGCTGGACCTTGAGACAAGCTCTTTAAGATTGGGTGCCAGTGCTGGCGTGGCCAGTCTGGTGCAATCAGTATCATTTTTGGCTTCTCTTGTCTGACCTTTAGGAGTACTCTGGGAAGGAGAGGCAGTGGGGGAAAAGCATATACTGTTAGCTTTTTCCAGCTGAACGATAGGGCGTCCACTTTCCATGCTTGCTTGTGATAAATCCTTGTGCAAAATCTCTGCAATTGACAGTTGTGGGGAAGAGGCAAATAGATCTATGTCTGGGCATCCCCATTTCCTTATTATCATGCTGAAGACTTGTGGATCCAGTTTCCATTCGTGGGGATCCATGAGGTTTCTGCTTAGCTCGTCTGCCAGAGTATTTGTTTTTCCTGGCAGGAAATGTGCTTGCAGGTGAACTTGAAAAGCCAATGCTGTGTCCCATAAGGTCATTGCTTGTCTGCAGAGGGGGTAGGAATGTGTACCTCCCTGCTTGTTTATGTACCACATGACCATAGTGTTGTCTGTCTTTATCAGTAACTGTCCTGGATGAAGCAGGTCCTTGAAAGCTGTCAGGGCATTTTGAACAGCTAGCATCTCTTTTTGATTGATGTGAAGATGCATCTGGTTTGCAGGCCATGTGCCCTGAAAACATTTTCCTGCCATATGGGCCCCCCAGGCATAATCTGATGCATTCGTTGTCAGTGTCTGTCTGGCTGTGGGTAAACTGAATGGCAGACCCTTGTTGTGGTGACAGGCTTCTGCCCACCATCGAAACTCCTGTTGTAGGCAGGGAATGAGTGCAATTACTGTCTCCAGGCTGTGGCAATGCTGAGTCCAAACACTTTTCAGATACCATTGTAGTTTCCTCATATGCAGTCTGGTATATGGAATTAGTAGAATGCAGGATGCCATGAAACCCAAGGCCTGCAGGATTTTCCTTGCAGATAAGTGGGTTTTTGTTGCCAAATTCTTGAAGTAAGTAGTCAGTTGCTTCTGCTGGTCAGGCGTGAGATAAGCCATCTGGGCAGTTGTATTTAAACTTGCACCCAGGAATATTATCTCTTGAGAGGGCACTAGTTTTGATTTCTTTTCGTTTACTGTGTACCCTAGGCCAATTAGTAATCTTTTTACAAATGCCACATGCTGTAGAAGAGTGTCTTTGTTCTCTGCTTGAATTAGGCAGTCGTCCAAGTAGGGATATATCTGAATTCCTTTTTGTCTGCAAAACGCAATTACTGGTGCCAGGCATTTTGTGAAGACCCTGGGCGCAGTAGATAAGCCAAAGGGCAGTGCAGAGAATTGGTAATGCATTGAGCCAGCTATGAATCTGAGGTATCTTCTGCAAGATTGTCTGATTGGGACATGCAGGTATGCCTCTTTTAGGTCCAAAGTTAAGAGCCAAGCCCTCTTGCCCAGTATGGGCAGTAGCTGCTGTAGTGTCAACATCTTGAATTTTGGAACTTCCAGAAACGTATTTAGTGTAGACAGGTCCAGTATTGGTCTCCAGGTTTTGTCCTTCCTGGGTACTAGGAAAAGTCTGGAGTAAAATCCTTGCCCCTGCTCTTGTTGAGGTACTTGCTGAATGGCCCTCATGTCCATGAGGGCTGTAATTTGCTTTTGTGCCTCTGCCCATTGATTGTGTGGCAGGTCTGGCATGCCCTTTGACCTTGGCAGTGTGTGAAAATGGAACCTGTAGCCTTGGGACGCTATGTTCAGGACCCATTTGTCTTGGGTAACCATTTGCCAATTTGATGAAAAAATGCTAGTTTTCCCCCTAAGGGGGCTGTCAAAAGAAAACTGCTTGGGACTGGTAGAGAAAAGTCATTGGGACTGTTTCCTGTAAAGTTATGATTTATCTTCTCCGCTTTTGGAGGTAGGAGCACCCCATTGTTTAGGCCTGTCTGAGCCTTGGGGCTGAGATCTGCCTCTGGGACGCCTGTATCTGCCTCTTTGTGGTCTGTCTGACACTGGAAAGGACCAATTTTTAGAAGGCCAGTTCCTGCTAAACCTGGGTGGCTGTACCTGTAAGAAATCCTTGACTGTCTGCATGGATTTTGCTTTATCCTCCATTTTGTTTCAACACCTCTTCTGCTTTAGTATCAAACAAAGTATCATGCTGTAATGGTGCATCCAATAATTTTGCTTTAACATGATCAGGCAGATTCTGTTCCTTTAACCAAGCGTGCCTTCTAATAACAGAACCTGTAACAGCGGCCCTGCAAGAGGCCTCCAGTGAATCATAACCACATTGCAAAGTATGCTTTCCCACTTGTTCAGTTGCATGCAATAAATCCTGCAATTCCTTGTTCTCTGAGCATTCAGTATTTGTGAACATTTTCTGTTTAAGCAGTGACATTAAATATTGCTGATATTTAAGCATATGAAACTGACAATTTAAATCCCTTACAGCCAGGGTAGCAGAAGTGTAGACTTTTTCCCCCCATCTGTCTAGAGCCCTAGAATCCCTATCAGAGGGAACAGGGTTTTTTGCAGTGGAAGCTTTAACCCCCTTGGGACCCTGAGATATAGTTTCTGGGTCAGCAGCGGGGTTTTTATATAGGAATTTATGAGAATCCGGGACCCTGTAGCATCTGTCTGGCTTAGCAGGTGCAGGGGGTAAAGAGTCAGGGGACAGGCCGGACTCTGAAAATACATCATCTACAATGTCTAGAACAGGTGGAATAGCAAGGGGTCTGTGCTGAGGAAGTAGCAAAAAGTCTCTGAGCCTTTTCTTAGATTCAGAATAATCTTGGCTCTCCCAGTGGATATGCTCCCTCATAGTATGCAGGGTTTCCCCAAAAGAATAATCCTCAGGAGGAGAGGCTGAAGGAATGGATTCTTCAGCATCAGAATCCTCATAGGGAAGCACGGGGTAATCCTGTTCAGAAGAGGAATCAGAGGAAATAGATACCTGATCAGAAGAATCATACTCTGTATCTTGCCTAGGCCTCTTATCAGGAGGGGGATGGGAGCCCCTGATCAAAGTAATTAGGTCTTCGGCCATTCTGAGCATCTGTTTTTTAGGCATGGAAGTCTGAGTAGGAGAATGCTGTACTTGTTTCTTTGTCTTTAGGGCTGCTTTAGTCTTTGAAGCTGAAGATGGCTTAATATATAGCTGTGTAGGTCTAAAGACACCCTCAGAAGCCGATGCCTGCTCAGTGTCTCCGGACCCATCTGAGGGAATGATTTCGGAGTGTCCAATACCTTGAGTATCCAGAGGCCCAGTCGGCTCCACATGGGAGTCAGTAATGGCCTGTGACTCTGAGGTAGTGGGCGCCAGGGGCTGCGAAAGCGCCTCACTGAGAACCGGCGAACTGGCGACTGGCCTAGTAGGGGCTTCGTCGGTTTTGGACCTTGGATGCCTATCCTTGTCCTTGTCCTTGCATTTTTTGTAAACTCCGGTTGTCGGCTGGTCCGACGGCATTATATAATTAAATCTTCAGCCAAAGTAATGAAATGCAAATTTGAACTGGCGCTTGATAGTGCGTTGGTTAAATCTAGCACAAAACCAACAGCTAGCAACGTTGTGATCAGGGCCTAGGCAAGGAATACAGTAAGAGTGAAAATCTTTATGAGGTATTTGCTTCCCACAAGAAATACAATTGTTAACTTTTTCTGACATCGGTCTGGAGCAAGAAAAAAATGTTTCCCTAACGGGGTACTTAGCTTTAATGAAGACTTCGGTTCTGAAATTCGGATTTGAAAATCTTAGGAGTCGGCCAACCAGCACTTGCGAACTGCTTTTGCTTCGGGCACCGCACGGCAAGAAAGACTGAAGAAAATGGCGTCGGCTGCATCTTTTATACCCCTGGCGCGCTGACGTCAGGGAAGAGGCGACAGCAACCGACGTCGGATCTAGACTTTGGAATTCTGGCCGACTGCGGGTAGCCTGCCAGCAGGATAACCCAAGAGTAATGACTGCAACAGTGAAACACGATGAACATCAAGGGTTTATTCTGACAGATAGCATAGCCTTGTAGCAGACATGGTTCCTCATACATAAACACATAAAGCTTCAAGACTTAAGTCACAGTTTCATAGTTAAGTACTAGGCTATCTGCCCTCGTGGGTCATTTTAAGTTTAGGCAGTTTCCCTTTTTGTGCTCCAATTAACCTAACCCATTTGGCTAGAGAATGACCTTAACCATCCCAAGGTCAATAATTACATAGTGTGTCTAATGAGAATAACTGGGATCATACCATAGTTAAGTTGAAGGGACCCATGCATGGGATAAAGCATTTAGGAGCAGTCTCTGTCCATTAGTAGTACAGGAGGCAGTCCTAGGATCAATTTTCTGTTTCCGATTCATGGAAACAAGTTGTGCTTAAATTTGAAAAGGGACAAACTTTGTTTTATGCTGATGTGGAGTCTCTTCTACAGCAACAGTATCCTCTTTGAGATATACCTTTACCTACAAACTGTTCTGTTGATGTTGCAGGAGAGGTTTACATCCCTAAAACCAGTATTTCTGATGCCATTTGACTTGCTGATGTACACTAAATCCATTAGTATTGGTTTGATGGATGCCTTCTACACCAGACACGGGTCACTTTTTAGCAGTCTGTAGGATACAGAGTACAATGACAGGGCTTTGAATTGGTCCCTGTAGAACCTTGTATCCTTTAAGTAAGAAGCAACTCAGGAACTGCTGACTAAAAAGAAGAGTTTCTTCCAAAATAAACTTCAATATTAGCCAGCGCCGGACAAGTAAATTTGACAACCATAAAGTTTGAAGTTTCACAAGTGAAAGGGGTTCTTCAAAGGTGGAAAGAAATACAACATGCCTTTACAAGAATTCTCAAAGGGCTGATCCTGGGCCACAATCATGCTCTCCCACAGGGTTATGCTGTGCAGCAAGACCTGAAAAACAGAATATGGCCATAAGATAACAAGTCCAAATCATACAGATGTCGGAAACGCAACAAAACTCACTTGTAAGTTGACAGACCTGGGCAGAAATGGATACTGCTTTGTCCAAAATATAAAACTGCTTCCAGACTTTTTAGTGAAAGGCTTCTGGTAGTCTCCATCCCTTCTGAGACCCCAGCCTGCAAATCCAGTACAATGGGGATCTACATCACAAGCGAGGTCCCGAGGTGCAGCTAGGTACTTCCAAAAAACGTGAGACATACCCACAATCTTAAAATGGAAGACTTTGCAACAATGTGAAGTACTTCAAAGACTGAAACCATGCCCTACTTGGCCAACAAGGAGTAACTCACCCATGCTGTTGTAAGGCACGGAATCAGGAGGAATGTGTAAAACAACAGAAAAGCATGGTATCCCACTGCTAAAGCTTTAGAAAAAATGTAACTGTTTTTTCTTTTTTTTTTTAAACTTAAATTATTTTATGAAATGGAAGACGTTACAACATTGTGAGGTACTTCACAGACTTACACCATGCCCTACGTGGCCAACAAGTAGTGATAAACATGAGTTATAGTCTTTCTTCCATGAACTCTGCTGTGAAGCAAAGAATCAGGAGGAATGGATAAAGCAACAGAAAAGAGTGGCATCTCACTACTGAACCTTTAGGCAAAGGCTTTAATTGTTTTTTTAAACTTAATAATCAATTTATGGTAGGAATGGTCTGTGCATATCCAAAGATGGCAGTGATACGACTGCCTCTGGATGAAAACTGGTTTAGCTATTTAAGTTATTTTTATGCTTTGATCCTGAGTGCTTCTCTTAATCTATAAATTTGTTGGTTGGTTCTGTTAATATGGCATGCCAAACATCATCTAGAGTTAGGTATTGCATATTACAGTTTTCAGCAGTGCTTGCTACAATGTATAACTTCTTGTGTGATCTTGGAGTTTAGGTAACTACCATGTCAAAGATGTCGATGCCACTGTCTTTTCTAAATGCACTTTTAACAACTCTTAGTTTTCTACATTTGAGCTAAACAGTAGTATTGTATAGTATTGCTTAGATAATCTTTTGGTTTGCAGCTTATGTTTTAATGGGGTCTCATTTGTTTAAATTTTCTTAAATGCTCTTCAAAAGGTTTGATAATCTACATTCTTGATACTGAAGTTGTGAAAATACAGCTGTGTAAAATCTTAACCATAACAGTAGATGTCCTTCTCTTCACTGCTGCAGTATTCTTTACCTAAGGGATTCCCTGCCAGGAGTATCCCAACATCCAGCCAGTACATCAAAACCTTAGAATTTTATAGACATCATATGTCTTGCATATGCTCACCGCTCAAGATGTGTGACATAGAGATGATGAACAGAAGAACATACCTCAGAAGTGAATAGCCCCAGGAGGAATAACAGTCCTAGGAAGCAGGAAGGACATGTGCATCCAGAAGGAGAAAAAAGGAATATAATAGAGCAGAAGGGAAAGAAGAGACAGAGTGAATACGGCAGTGGTGAAGCAAAGGACATCTACTGTTATGGTAAGATTGTACACAGTTGTACTATGTCCTTCCATAACTCTGTTGCAGTATTCTTTACTAAAGGGAGAGTACAAAAGCTCAAAAGGAAACTTGGGAGGTCCAGAACAGCCCTCAAGAAAGCTTTGGCACAGCCAGCTTTTGCTCTGGAAATAACATCCAATTTATAATGCTTAGGTAAGGGTATGAACAGAGGACCAAGTATCAGCCTCAAGGATGGAAAGTACAGTTGTGTACACTTATCATAAATGTAGATGTTCGAGTGTATTCACTGTTGCAGTCATTACATTTGGGTTATCTGCCTGCAGGTAGCTCTCAGCCGGCCTGAATATCAAAGTCTTGGATTCCTGCGTTGGATGCTGTCTCTTCTTCCATGACGTCAGGGGTAAGAAACATGCAGCCAACGCCATTACATCAGTTTTTCTTGCCCCAGATGTCAGGTGCCCCCATAATGGAAAGCAATTATATGTTAGACTACACCTCCAACAAAAAGCAAATACACCAGAAAGCTAAAATACACTAAACAAGAAGAAAAGTATAGCCAAGAGAAGTCAGGGGGCTGGAGGGAGGGTAACCAGGACTGCAACAGTGAATACACTCGAACACCTACATTTATGATAAGTGTACACAACTGTATCATGTTCTTCGTGTTTCACTGTTGCAGTCATTACATTTGGGTTGATTCCCAAAGCTAAGGAAGGGAGGAGGAAGTTAGAGAGCATTAGGACCAGCTATTAAGCCCTGCAAAACTGCAGTGGCAAAACCAGCTCTGGATTTAGAAAAAATAGACATCATGTGGTAATGCTTGTATAGCCGTGGTGGTACAGCGGTAGCATTGTTGCCTCAAAGCAAGAGGTTCTCCCATTTGATTCTCGGCTGGAGTGCCTTCTGTGTGGAGTCTGCATGTCCTCCCCGGGATCGAGTGGCCTCCAAAAGACATGCGTGAATGGGCGTGCCTTCGCTGAAGGTTGGGCGTCGGGCTGGCAACTCGGCACCATAAAAAAAAAATACTGCCAATCATTAGCGGACCGGAGTTCCGCTGTGGTGACCCCTAACTGGGAAAAAGCCAAAATGACAAGGCATGTGGTAATGCTTTGTGAAGGTATATGCAGAGCTCCAGGTAGCAGCTTCTAGGATGTCCCTGGTAAGGACACCTCTGAGAAAGGCTGTAGAGGTAGACGCAGCCCTGGTGGAATGTGATCTTATCCCCTGTGGGGTAAGTTTTCCATGGTGCTTATAGCAGAAATGAACGTAATAGGCTACCCAGTTAGAAATGGTTTGCTTTGAAATGGCCTTCCTCTCTGCCTCTGCAGCAAAGTCAACTAGCAGCTGTTCAGATTTTCCGAGAGGCTTAGTCCTGTCCAAATAAAATCTAAGTTGTCTGTTTACGTCCAAAGAGTGCAGTATTCGTTCTCCTTTGTTTTGTGGATTTGGGAAAAAGTAGGCAAATGAATGGACTGATGAAGGGCCACACTAGACACCACCTTAGGCATAAAGGAAGGATTGGTCTTGAGGGACACCCTGTCTGCTTGGAAGATGATGAAGGGCTCCACAGCCATGAGGGCCTGTAATTCAGACACTCTTCTTGCTGAAGTGATGGCTAGAAGGAAGGCTGTTTTCCAAGAAAGGAATTTCAACTCTGCAGTTGCAGCTGGCTCAAAAGGAGGTAGAATGAGCTTTTACAATACAAAGTTAAGGTCCCAGGCTGGAGTAGGGGCTCTCCTGGGAGGTCTTAAATTTTTGGCCCGTCTGAGGAATTGCTTTAGCAGGGAGTGAGAGAAGAGGGATGGTTCAGTATTATAATGTGCTGAAATGGCAGAGGCATGAATTTTAATTGACGAGAAGGAAAGGTCCTTGTGGAGCATCTCTGTTAAGTACTGAAGAATATGTGGTAAGCACCACTGTGCCCATCCCCTGAGTCTGGCTCCAGGAACAGTATCTTTTCCACTTTTCAGCATAGGATTTTCTAGTACTAGGCCTCCTTGACTCCAGAATGACATCTAGCAGCTGCTTTCTGAGGGATACTATTGGAGAACGCAAGGAATTAGCCAGGCTGCAAGGTTCAGGGTTTGAAGCTGAGGGTGCAGAATCTGGCCCTCCTGCTGGGACAGCAGGGAAGGGGTCGGTGGCAGGTGCCATGGTTCCAGCAGTGACATACTGCACAAGAGGGGGTACTAGTGCTGGCGTGGCCAGTCTGGTGCAATCAGTATTGTCCTTGGTTTGCCCTATTTGATCTTTCGCAGAACTTCCGAGAGGAGAGGTAGAGGGGGAAAGACATAAACTGAGAGGCTTTCCCAGGTGAAGGACAGGGCATTCACTTTCCAAGCTTGAGTGTGGGAAGTCCTTGTGCAGAATTTGTCCAATTGGTAGTTCTGAGGGGAGGCAAACAGGTCTATCTCTGGATTTCGCCATTTGTTTCTCAAAAGGTTGAATATCTTTGGTTCCAGTTTCCACTTGTGTGGATCCATGAGATTTCTGCTTAGGTTGTCTGCCAGTGAATTTAGCTTGCCTGGCGGGAATTGAGCTTGTAGGTGAACCTGGTAGCTCAAGGCTGTGTTCCACAGAGCCATGGCTAGTCTGCAGAGAGGGTATGAGTGGGTTCCCTCCTGCTTGTTTATGTACCAAATAACAGTGGTGTTGTCTGTCTTTACCAATAATTGTCCTAGAAGAATGTGGTCCATGAAGGCTGTCAGGGAATTCTGTACAGCTAGCATTTCTTTTTGAATGATATGCAGGTGCATCTGACTTGGGTTCCATTTGCCCTGAATGCAGTGCCCTGCCAAGTGAGCCCCCATGCATAGTGTGATGTGTCTGATGTTAGGGTTTGGTGGCAGGGGGTAGACTGAATGGGAGCCCCTTGTTGTGGTAGCAGGCCTCTGTCCACCAAAGGAACTCTGTCTCTATACAAGGAATGATAGGAATCATTAATTCCAAGTCCTGAGAATGTTGACACCATAGGCTTTTTAGATACCATTGTAGTTTCCTCATATGTAGTCTTGTATATGGAATTAGCAGAATGCAAGAGGCCATGAACCCTAGGGCTTGCAGGATTTTCTTTGCAGACAGCTGGGTCTTTGTGGCCAGTAGTTTGAAGTAGGCTGTCAAATAAACTTGTTTCTCTGGCGTGAGGTAAGCCATCTGGGAAGTTGTGTTCAAGCTTGCTCCCAGGAATACAATTTGTTGACAGGGTACTAGATGAGATTTCCTTTCATTTATGGTGTACCCCAGTGAGGTTAGAAGTTTCTTTACAAATGCCAGATGTTTCAGTAGTATACCCTGGCTTTCTGCCTGAATTAGACAATCGTCCAGGTATGGATATATTTGAATATTTCTTTGCCTGCAAAATGCAATGACTGGAGCTAGACACTTTGTGAATACCCTGGATGCAGTAGATAAGCCAAATGAAAGTGCAAAGAGCTGAAAGTGCATGGAGCCTGCTGTGAAGCGTAGGTATTTCCTGCAAGATTCCCTTATTGGAATGTGTAGGTAAGCTTCCTTTAAGTCTAAGGTTGCCAACCAGGCATCTTTGCCTAGCATAGGAAGCAGCTGTTGAAGTGTTAGCATTTTGAATTTTGGGATTGCCAAAAAGTTATTTAGAATAGAGAGGTCCAGGATAGGACGCCAGGAGCTGTCTTTTCTGGGTACCAGGAAAAGTCTTGAGTAAAAACCTTGTCTCGTTTCTTCTGCTGGGACTGGTTGAATAGCCCTGATACTTAGTAGAGACAGAACCTGCTGTTGAGCCTCTACCCACTGATTTGGGGGTAGGTCTGGCCAACCGTTTGGTGTTGGTAAGGTGTGGAAGTGGAATCTGTATCCTTGGAAAGCCCATTTGTCCTGGGTAATGAGTTCCCAGTTTTTTGCATGCAGGGCGATCCTTCCCTCTAAGGGAGCAGGCAGTTGAGCAGGGCTTGGAAGGTTTAAGGTTAAGTCATTGTGACATTTTTCCATAGGGGGGTGTCTTACTACTTCCAGCTTTGGAAGAGGGAGCCCCCCACTGCTTAGGCCTGTGAGTACCCTGAGACTGTAGCCTGCTGTTCCTGGGTTTGGACTGAGAAGGTCTGGGAGAGACAGGAAAGGACCATTTCTTAGAAGGCCTATGCCTGCTAAATCTGGGAGGATGTACTTGCAGGAAATCTTTAACTGTTTGCATAGATTTAGCTTTTTCCTCCATCTTTTTAAGGACTTCTTCTGCTTTGTTGCCAAACAAGTGGTCTTGGTTTAAGGGAGCATCCAGTAATTTAGCTTTAACATGATCTGGCAAATTTTGCACCTTAAGCCAAGCATGCCTTCTAAGTACAGACCCAGTGACAGCAGCCCTGCAAGATGCTTCTAAAGAGTCAAAACCACATTGCAAAGTAAGTTTACCAACTTGTTCAGCAGAATGCATTAAATCCTGTGTAATTCTTTATTTTCAGCACAGTCAGGAATCAACATAATTTTCTGTTTAAGTAGTCCCATGATATGTTGCTGATACGTTTAACATATGAAACTGGCAGTTTAAGGCCCTAATGGCCAAAGTAGCAGAAGTGTATATCTTCTTACCCTATCTATCCAAGGCCCTGGAATCTCTATCAGAGGGGGTAGGGTTTTTGGCAGTAGTAGCCTTAATGCCTTTAGGTCCTTGGGAAATGGTCTCTCTAGGTCCACAGTTGGATTCTTGAAGAGGAACTTGTGAAAGTCAGGTACTCTGTAATACCTGTCAGGCTTCTTGGGAGCTGGAGAGAAGTGTCTGGAGCCAGGCTAGATTCCAAGAAGGCATCATCTACAATGTCCAGGACAGGAGGGATAGCTAAAGGCCTGTGTTGAGGGAGTAGTAAGAATTCCCTAAGCCTCTTTCTGGAGTCAGAGTAATCCTGGCTTTCCCAGCGGAAATGCTCCCTAAGAGTGTGCATGGTTTCACCAAAAGAAAAATCTTCTGGAGGGGAAGCAGATGGAATGGAATCCTCTCCATCAGAATCCTCATAGGTAGATAAGGGCAAATCCTGTTAATCAGAAGAAACAGAAATTTCAGAATCCTGATCAGAAGGAAAATCACTTCTAGGTCTCTTAGAGGGTGAAGGCTGGCTTCCCCTAATTAAAGTAATAAGGTCTTCAGCCATTCATTTGTTTTTTAGGCATATGGGCCTGACCATGTGGTTTGGACGTTGGTTTTCTAGGCGTGGGTCGAGTTTTTGGCCTTGAAGAAGAAGATGGTGTCGGTTTGAAATGTAAGTCAGTAAGCCTGATTACACCCTCAGAAGCCGGTGCCTGCACAGCGGCTCCAGGCCCATCCAAGGTAGACATCCGCAGGTTCCATAGTCGAAGAAGCATCTCACGGCATACCAAACTCCGAATGGGTCTCAGTAGAGGCCTGCGAATCTGATGTAGTGGGTATCAGGGGCTGTGAAAGTGGCTCACTGAGTACCGGTGAGCTGGCGACTAGCTTAACGGAAGCATCGTCGGCAGCTTTGGACCTATGCGGTCTGTCTCTGTCTTTATCTTTACATTTTTTCGGAATGTCGGTAGTCGGATCGCTTACCAAAGCCATTTCTGGATAGTTAAACCGAGTACCAAAATAATTAGTTGCAAAAATAACCCGACGACGAATAGCCCGGGGGTTGAATAAGGCACGTCGTGGTCTGGGCCTAAGCAAGGAATGCAGTACAAATGAAAATCTTTATAAGGTATTTGCTTTCCACAGGTAATACAATTGTTAACTTTTACTGACATCAGTTAAGAGCAAGAAAAAGGATCTCCAACGGAGTACTTAGCTTTTTTGAAGACTTCGGTTCTGAAACACGAAAACGAAAATTTCAGGAGTCGGCCGACCGGCACTTGCGAACTGCTTCTGCTTCGGGCACTGCGCGGCAAGAAAGACTGATGTAATGGCGTCGACTGCATGTCTTATACCCCTGATGACCAGACGTTATGGAAGAAGAGACAGCATCCGACGCAGGAATCCAAGACTTTGATATTCAGGCCGGCTGAGGGCTACCTGCAAGCAGATAACCCAAATGTAATGACTGCAACAGTGAAACACGAAGAACATCTGGTATCCAATCCTTTGAAAAAAGCACCAGACGAAGCCATGGCCCTGTAGAATGAGCCTTTACAGAGGCAAAAAGGCTTTTTCCATGAAAGAGTAACAAAAATAAATGGCCTTAGAGATCCAAAAAGAAATGGTTTGCTTAGAAACAGCTAAACCTAGAGCTCTGGGATGAAAGGAAATAAAAAGCTGCTTAGACTTGCAAATGGCTTTAGTCTTATCTAAATAATATCTGAGCTGTTTATGCAAATCCAAGGTGTGAAGAACATTCTCAATAACACGCTGTGGAGAAAGGAAAAAGGAGGGCAAATTATTATTTACAAACTATTAACGCCCCCACCCGAACTAATAGAACCAACAATAAAGAAAGTACCTTGGACTGGATACTTACCAATAGTCCTCACCAAATGCATAAATCAGGAACCCTCCCAGATGACCTCAGTGACCACTCACTAACCTATATTATCAGACATAAGACCAACCTAACTCTCCCTCTCTCATACAGAATTATACTCACCAAAAAGCACTTTAACCCAGAACTTTTCCAAACTGAACTTAAACTAAGTAATTGGTCACCTTTAAAATATCTTCCACTCAATGAAGCCGTAAAATACTTTAACACAACATTCCTAACAATCCTGAATCATCACGCCCCATCACGTTCAGTTAGAAATAAAACTAAACCAGCACCTTGGTTCACCAATAATACTAGGCAAAAAATCCTTCATAGAAATAAATCCTGGTCAAAATGGGGTGCTACTAAAAGTCCTACAGATCACCAAACCTTTAAACAACATAGAAATAATGCAAAAAAAGCCATTCTATCAGACAAAAAGAACTTTTTCCTTCAAACACAGCAAACCTACCACAAGGCACCACAAAAACTTTGGATCAGCATTAACAAACTTCTGCACCCAGGTCAATCAATCACTCCCAACCCACTTGGCTCTAACCCTGACAACCCCTCCCAAACTGCTAATGCCTTTAATTCTTTTTTCACTGATGCTATCAAATATCTTGCTAGCCATCTTTCTCCCGATACCTCAAATTTACCTACTTCTACCACTATCCCACCTCCTCCATTATATTTTCAACCAGTGTCTACTTCCTTTATTTGTTCCCTTCTCCTAAAATTAAAACCTACCACCCCCCTCAGCTGACCAACTCCCTGCAGAATTCCTGCAAAAAGGAGCTAAAGCCATCGCTTTCCCCATTTCTATTCTGATCAATAGAACCATAAATGAAGGAACTATCCCATCTATCTGGAAAAGTTCCCACATCATTCCACTACATAAAGGGGGACACTCCAATGACTATTCTAACTTCCGCCCAATAGCTCTGCTATCTCCCCTTGCAAAAATAATGGAAAAGTGAATCCATAAGCAACTACTCTCACACCTTCTCCACTATAACTTACTTGCCAACTGTCAACATGGTTTCTGACCTTTCCACAGTACCACCACTGCCCTACTATCCTACTCAGACACCATCAACAAAAACCATAACAAAAATATTCTTTCCTCTGCAGTCTTCATTGATTTATCTAAAGCCTTTGACATGATTAATCACCAACTTCTCCTGCGCATACTGAAATCCCTTTCACTTGATCCCCATGAACTGGTTTAAATCTGATCTTGAAAACAGTCAGCAGGCTGTACTGTGGCATAATACACTGTCTGATAACCTACCTGTCTCCCTCTGTGTTCCTCAGGGATCCATTCTAGGTCCACTCCTCTTTTCCATCTATATTAATGACCTACAAGCAGCAGTACCAAACACCACCTGCATTCAATATGCAGATGACTCTACCATTATCTGTTCAGCCTCCTCTGAAACTGAACTTAAATCTCTTACCCAAAAAGCTTTCAATACTGAAGGATGGTTTTAAGAAATTGACCTCAAACCTAGAAGTCACAGGAGGAGTTAGTGGCAGAAAACCAGAAATAGCTGATAGGTGAACTTTAACACAAGAATATGCTAATCCAGCATGGGATAATTCACACAAATGAGAGTGAAACAGAGGGATCTCTACAGAAAGTGGATCCTGGTTACGAGCAGGGCACCAAAGAGAAAATCTCTTCCATTTGGACATATAGAATTTCCTGGTAGTGAATTTTCTGGCCTCCTGCAGATCCCTAAGCATGCCATCAGGAAAAAAAAGGTTCCTATAAAGGATCAAAACCTATTACCCACAATGTCATTTGAAGAGTGGACAAGTGAGGATGGATGAGAGATTCCTCGTCTTGTGTGAGTAGGCTCACCCTGTGAGGTACATTGTGGTGATTACCCTTGGCTAGCTGCAGAAGAAGAGGGAACCAATGCTGTCTGGTCAAAAAGGAGTCACCAGAAAGATTTTGGGTGAGTCCTGTGCTATCTTGAGCAGAATACTTGGAATCAGAGGAAGGGGAGGGAAGACATAGAGAAACATCCCCTTCCAAGAAAATGATAAGGTGTCCATCTTCCGAGGCAGAGTACTTAGCATTCTGGTGCAAAAAAGAGGAATTTGATTGTTCAAAGGGGAGGCAAAAAGATCTAGCCGAGGAGTACTCCACTTATGGACAGTGTCCAGAAACATATCTTTGTGAACATCCATTTGTGAGACTGTGATTTTGGACCGGCTCAGGCAGTCTGCCAATATATTTTGCTCTGAAGAAATGCACACAGCCTGAACAATCACTGGATACTGGACAACTAGATCCCAAACTTGAAGAGCTAGCTGGAAAAGACAGTAGTAGCGTGTCCCTCCTTGCTTGCTGATGTACCACATCACTGTGGTATTGTCTGTAAAGATTTTGAGAGGACCTGGAAGAAAGACGGAATAAAAGGTCTGACGGGTGAAAAGGACAGAGCATTCATCTCCTTGATACTGCTGTGGTCTGACCTCTGATGAGGGGACCAGAGACCCTAGAATTTGGGGGAACCGAAAGAGGCTCCCACCCCATGTCTGAGGCATTTGAGGAAAGTTCTTGAGAGGGGACATGGGGCTGAAAAGGAAGTCCCAAGTTGACAGACAACTGATGGATCCATCAATGAAGCTTGAGTTTAAGGCATGGAAGAGGGACTAAAAAATCTGAAGGATGACAGTCTTGGAGTCGTACTAACTTTAGGAACCACAAATTCCACCATGAAAGGCACTGGGGAAGCTGAAATTTTTTTTTAGTGTAGTTAACATTTAATGTTCGCTATTCGTCCCAAAGACTTCATCAAAAATAATTAAGTTACACTCCCAAAACACTTTTAAACCATTCAAAAAAACATTTAACCAATCATGTTGTCTCATTAATAAATCAAATAAATACATAGAAATATTAAAAGACATACTACAAAGAATGCATATCTGTATATATGCACACTGCTTAAAAACACAAGGGCATTTACCCCTGTATATTAGCTTTAGTAATTTTCCTATTTTTTAAAAAACATTTGATGTTCACCATGTCATTTAAACCAGGGGATAAATAAGAAGCAAGTTTAATCTGCAATTCTGCCTCTCTGTTCAACATAATTTCTAAAATCCCCTCCCCTAAAGTCACGTTTAACAACTTCCAAAATTGAAAAACTAAACTTCTTCCAGTTAGAACAAGTCAAAGAGTGTTAAAAAGGGCATTGTTACTATTTTTGTTTTTATAGCATACAAATGTTTTAATACCCTTTTCCTTAAACGTCTAGTAGACATACCAACATAAAATCCTGGGCATGCTGAGCACATCGCAAGATACACTATCCCTGTTGTACCACAGCTCAATTTTCCAGGAATAGGAAGAGTGTACTGTAGATGTTACAGAAACAGAAAGGGACCCTCAGAAATAAATCTGCATGCCCTACAACCTGAACATTTAAACATACCTCCATTTTCACCAAAACTAAGGGATGGCCCTAAATTGTTTTCTAACGTGCTTAAAATTTTTATTTTTCTTATAAACAAAATGGGGACCCTTACCAAGAAATTTGGCTAAATCTGCATTACACGTGACAACTTTCCAATTCTCACTAATAATCTGACAAATGAAATTGCTGTCTGCATTCATATCCAAACAAAATCTAGGACATTCTGCTCCTTTGTTATTTGTATGTGGTGGTGCTGTGGTAGCATTGTCGCCTCACAGTAAGACGCTGTCCGGTTCGATTCTCAGTTAGAGCGTCTTCTGCGTGGTAACATCCGTGAATGGGCATACCTTCGTTGAAGGTTGTGCGTCAGGGCGGGTAACTTGGCACGTAAAAATCAACTACCAATCATTAGCGGCCGCGGACCGGAGTTCCGCTGTGGCGACCCCTAACCGGGAAAAGCCGAAAGACACAACAACTCTTAAGTACATCATTCTGGGCTTTTTTATCAAAACCTCTTAACAAAATAGGAGGAAAATCTATTTGTCTCCTATGAATAACCTCTTGAGCCATATTATCAAATAGGTCTCCTGGGTAACCTCTTTCTAAAAACAACTCTTTAATAAGATTAACTTCCTCTAAGAAAACAGAATCTTCCACTATCATTCGAGATGCTCGAATGAACTGTCCTCTGGGAATATTTTTCTTCATAAAATAAGGGTGGCAGCTCTTAAAATGGGCATAACAATTACAGAACGTACTCTTACGATGAATACTACTCAAAAACACATTCTTATTAATGTCCACTACCAAATTAACATCCAAAACGGAAACCTTATTACCTATTTCACCCACCACAAACTTTAAAAATGTTGTGCTAGCACTTAAAAGCTCCACAAATCCCATTCACATTAAAGTTGTCCTTATAAACTATAAAGAACAAATCATCTGCAAATCTTTTATAAAAAATAATTTGTTCCGAAAAAATAAATATGTGCCAGTATTTCCATGTCCCACCAACCTGACCAAATTTGCATAAGTTGGACCAACAGTGGCCCCCATGGCCACCCCCTGTAATTGTAAAACTGATTATTAAACAAAAAGAAGTTGTCCAATAATATATCTAACAAGGCATTATAAGTAATAATACTGTTGTTACTTAAATATGTTGTTTCCCCATAAACCATCTTGCATAATCAACCCCAACATCTTTAGGGATGCAATTGAATACTTTGATAGAACTTAAGTTATATACTCGTAAGTTAAATTTAAAATATATACTGAATGATGTTGGTCATAGTACTTGTAATTTTATGTCAAAGCCATCCACCTTTAATCCTGGTTTAGTGCATACTGTAAAAGCCTTTGAGGCCTTTTGTGAAAAAGATATTAGAAGTATATTACAAAAAGTCAAAATATGAAAATGTTTTATAACCTGAACCTTAATGAGAAGAAAGCTTTGAATGAACTTGTTTCAAGGAAAGACTTAAGGTTCATGAAGGCGGATAAAGGTGGGGCTATTGTCATGAATTTAACGGACTACATAGAAGCTATAGAAATTATGTTAACAAATTCAATGGAGTATAGGAAAGTTATGAAGTTCAAAATTGTCAAAGGTTATGCTTGTACACAGTACATTGTATGATTTGTTCATGAATTCTGAAATAACTAGGGAAGTGTTTGAATTTTTGTGTGTGGATAATCCTAAGGTGGGTGTGATGTTTGGAATTCCCAAACTTCACAAAAGTGTTGAAAAACCTCTATTTAGACATATTATATCAGCCTCAGGTAGTTGCACTGATTGTATCTCTATGTATTTAGACTCAGTGCTGAACCCACTAATTAAGCAGTTTCCATCCTATATAGCTGACTCTTGGGACTTTTTGGATCAGCTTAGGTCCTTTTTTCTTTCTCAGATTTGAATTTGGAGAAATTGCTGTTGTTCACTGTTGATGTTGTTTCCTTATTCACTTGCATCCCTAAAGATTTTGGGATAGATTATGTAAGATGGTTTATGGGGAATCACACATATTTAAGTAACAACAGTATTATTACTTATACTGCCTTGTTAAATTTATTACTGGAAAACTTCTTGTTTAACAATCAATTTTACAAACAATTACAAGGGGGTGGCCGTGGGGGGCACTGTCGGTCCAACCTATGCAAATTTGGTCTTAGGTTGGTGGGACATGGAAATACTGGCACATATTCATTTTTTTTGGAACAAATTATTTTTTATAAAAGATTTGCAGATGATTTGTTCTTTATAGTTTATAAGGACAACTTTAATGTGAATGAGTTTTTGGAGCTTTTAAGTGCTAGCACAACATTTTTAAAGTTTGTGGTGGGTGAAATCGGTAACAAGGTTTTCGTTTTGGATGTTAATTTGTTAATGGACACTAATAAGAATGTGTTTTTGAGTAGTATTCATTGTAAGAGTACGTTCTGTAACAGTTATATCCATTTTAAGAGCTGCCACCCTTATTTTATGAGGAAAAATATTTCCAGAGGACAGTTCATTCGAGCACCTCAAATGATAGTGGAAGATTCTGTTTTCTTAGAGGAAGTTAATCTTATTAAAGAGTTGCTTTTACAAAGAGATTACCCTGGAGACCTATTTGATAATATGGCTCAAGAGGTTATTCATAGGAAACAAATAGATTTTCCTCCTATTTTGTTAAGAGGTTTTGTTAAAAAAGTACAGAATGATGTACTTAAGGGTACAGATACAAATAACAAGGGGGCAGAAGGTCCTAGATTTTATTTGGATATGAATGCAGACAGCAATTTAATTTGTCAGATTATTAGTGAGAATTGGAAAGTTGTCACGGGTAATGCAGATTTAGCCAAATTTCTTGGTAAGGGCCCCCATTTTGTTTATAAAAAAAAAATCAAAATTTTAAGCACGTTAGAAAAAGTACAGTTTTGTACCTACCATAAATGTAGATGTTCGAGTGTAGACACTGCTACAGTCATTACACTTGGGTTATCCTGCCATCAGGCGGTTCCCCAGCCGGCCTGAGTTCCAAAGTCTTGGTCCGGCGTCGGTTGCTGTCGCCTCCTCCCTGACGTCAGTGCGACAGGGGTATATAAGATGCAGCCAACGCCATTTTCTTCAGTTTTTCTTGCCCCAGATGTCAGGTGCCCCCAAATAGGTAGGCAATTCAAATTGCTAATAAAACATACATAAGAAAAGGCAACAACATACTTTCAGCTACCAGCAAATACTCCCCATAGGTAATAAAAAGGAGAGGAACTAGGTACGTACTAGCAAGTAAGAGGGGAAGGTGGGAGGGTAACCTGGACTGCAGCAGTGTCTACACTCGAACATCTACATGTATGGTAAGTACAAAACTGTACTATGTTCATCGTGTGACACTGCTGCAGTCATTACACTTGGGTAGAATCCCAAAGCTGAGGTAGGGTGGTTGGTTCTATAAGGCATTAGGGGTGGCTGTAAGGCCCTGCAGCACTGCAGAGGCAAAGCCAGCTCTGGATTTAGAGTATAGAGGCAGATGGTAATGCTTGGTGAAGGTATGCACAGAACTCCATGTTGCTGCTTCCAAAATATCCTTGGTAGGTACTCCTCTGAGGTAGGCCGCTGAAGTGGCTGTTGCCCTGGTGGAGTGAGATCTAATGCTGTTAGGTACAGGTTTTCCACGGTGCGTATAGCAGAAACATATGCAATGTCCTATCCATTTGGAAACAGTCTGTTTTGAAATAGCTTTTCCCTGTGTTGCTGCAGCACATTCTACCAATAATTGCTCAGATTTTCTAAAAGCTTTGGTTTTGTCCAAGTAGAAGCGTAACTGCCTGTGAATGTCCAGTGAATGAAGTAGTCTTTCCCCTTTATTCTGTGGTTTTGGATAAAAGTAGACAAGTGAATGGTTTGGTTTAGAGACACACTTGAAACCACCTTAGGCATAAACGTAGGGTTAGTTCTTAAGGACACCCTGTCCTGGTGGAAAATGAGGAAAGGTTCCACTGCCATTAGTGCCTGTAATTCTGAAACTCTTCTTGCAGAAGTTATTGCCAGCAGCAGAGCAGTTTTCCAAGAAATGTATTTTAATTCTGCTGTGCTAGCTGGTTCAAAAGGAGGTAACGTCAATTTTTCCAAAACAAAGCTGAGGTCCCAAGTAGGAGTAGGTGCTCTACGGGGCGGTCTTATGTTTTTAGCCCCTCTGAGGTACTGTTTTAGCAAAGGATTAGAGGAAATTGGTGGATCCGTGTTGTAATGTGCAGAGATGGTAGAGGCGTGGTTCTTGATGGATGAAAAAGAGAGGCCTTTGTCCAGAATCTCAGTGAAATATTGTAGTATCTGAGGAATGTTTGGCACAAGAGGATCAAGGCTGTGAGCCTGGTTCCAGGCACAGAATCTCTTCCATTTACCCGAGTAGGCTTTCCTGGTACTAGGCCTTCTGGCCTCCAGAATGACACCCATAACTGCTTTGGAGAGAGGCATTGCTTGCGTGGCTAGGGAATCTTCCATGCAGCTAGGTTTAGTGTCTTTAGCTGGCTGTGGAGTAACTGATTGTTGTGCTGAGACAGCAGATGTGGTATTTGAGGCAAAATCCAGGGTGGTCCTTGTGCTAAGTTTTTTAAGATTGGGTACCAGTGCTGGCGTGGCCAGTCTGGTGCAATCAGGATAATTTTTGGCTCTTCTTGCCTGGCCTTTATGAGTACCTTTGGGAGAAGAGGCAGTAGGTTTGTCCAGCTGAATGAGAGGGCATCCACTTTCCATGCTTGCGGATGGTAACTCCTTGTGCAGAATTTCTTTAGCTGGCAATTTATTGGGAAGGCAAACAGATCTATGTCCAGGCTTCACCATTTCTTTGTTATCATTCTGAATATTTGAGGATTCAATTCCCATTCATGGGGATCCATGATATTTCTGCTTAAGTCTGCCAGTGTGTTCTTCTCTCCTGGCAGGAATTGTGCTTGTAGATGAACTTGATAGTTTATAGCTGTGTTCCACAAGGTCATGGCTTGTCTGCAGAGGGGGTAGGATTGAGTGCCCCCTTGCTTGTTTATGTACCACATATCTGTGGTGTTGTCTGTCTTTAGTAGTAGTTGTCCTGGATGCAACAGGTCCTTGAA
This sequence comes from Protopterus annectens, assembly GCF_019279795.1. Lineage (NCBI taxonomy): Eukaryota > Metazoa > Chordata > Ceratodontiformes > Protopteridae > Protopterus > Protopterus annectens. Next base: position 1,410,064,488 of record NC_056743.1, read on the forward strand.
AGCTATAAGGGCATTTTGTACAGCTAGCATCTCTTTTTGATTGATGTGCAGATGCCTTTGTTCTGCGGGCCACTTGCCTTGAATACATTTTCCTGCCATGTGTGCTCCACAAGCGTAATCTGATGCATCTGTTGTCAGTGTTTGCCTGGCTGTGGGTTGAGTGAAAGGCTGTCCCTTGTTGAGGTGACAAGCTTGAGCCCACCATTGAAACTCCTGTTGAAGGCAAGGTATTAGTGGTATAACCGTTTCCAAACTTTGACAGTGTTGAGACCATACATTCTTTAGGTACCATTGTAGTTTCCTCATATGCAGTCTGGCATATGGAATTAGTAGTATGCAAGATGTCATGAAGCCCAAGGCCTGCAGAATTTTTCTTGCAGGGACTTGGGTCTTTCTTACCATTAATTGAAAGTACTGTGTCAGTTGTCCTTGCTTGTCTTGCGTGAGAAAAGCCATCTGGGCCGTTGTGTTCAAGCTGGCACTCAGGAATATTATCTCTTGTGAGGGCACTAGTTTTGATTTCTTTTCGTTTACTGTGTACCCCAGGCAACTTAACTTTTTTACAAACGCCAGATGCTGTAGAAGAATGTCCTTGCTCTCTGCTTGAATCAGACAGTCATCCAGGTATGGGTAAATTTGAATTCCTTTCTGATAGCAAAATGCAATTACTGGTTCCAGGCACTTTGTGAAGACCATGGGCGCAGTAGATAATCCAAAGGGCAGTGCAGAGAATTGATAGTGCATTGGACCAGCTAAGAACCTGAGGTATCTTCTGCAGTTTTGTCTGATAGGGACATGCAGGTATGTCTCCTTGAGTTCCAAAGTCACGAGCCAAGCTTGCTTGCCCAGCATGGGAAGAAACTGCTGTAATGTCAACATTTTGAATTTCAGAACCTCCAGGTAAGTGTTTAGTGTAGAAAGATCCAGAATGGGCCTCCAGGCTTTGTCTTTTATGGGAACCAGAAAGAGTCTTGAGTAAAATCCTTGCCCTTGTTCCTGAGGTGGTACCTTTTGGATAGCTCCCATGTTCATGAGTGCCATAATTTGTTTTTGTGAGTCTGCCCATTGATTTAGTGGCAGATTTGGCATTCCTTTTAATCTTGGCAGAGTGTTAAAGTGGAACCTGTAACCTTTTGAAATGATATTGAGAACCCATTTGTCTTGGGTGATCATATGCCAATTGTGATAAAAATGTGCCAGTTTTCCTCACAAAGGGGCTGCCAAGAGTGAGTTGTTTGGCAGCTGGAGTGGGAATTCATTGCGGCTGTTTTTTATATAGCTGGTGCCTGTCTTCCCCTTCTTTCTGGCCTGATGCACCCCATTGTCGAGGCCTGTAAGGACTTTGTGGTTGACCTCTACCTCTTGGTCATCTGTATCTGCCCCTTTGAGGTCTGTCATTAACTGGAAAGGACCAATTCTTTGTTGGCCAGTTTCTACTAAATCGAGGAGGCTGAACATGTAAGAAATCATTCACTGTTTGCATAGATTTTGCCTTATCCTCCATTTTCTTTAATACCTCTTCTGCCTTAACTCCAAATAAAACATCCTGCTGTAAAGGTGCATCCAGTAATTTAGCTTTAACATGATCTGGTAACGTATGTTCTTTTAACCATGCATGTTTTCGAATGACAGAGCCTGTAACTGCTGCTCTGCATGAGGCCTCTAAAGAATCAAAACCACATTGCAAAGTATGCTTTCCCACTTGTTCAGCATTTCTTTAAAATTAGGAGGATCTGTATCTGGAAGCCTTTTTTGTTTCAACTGAGACATCAAAAATTGCTGATATTTTAGCATGTGAAACTGGCAATTTAAGGCTCTCATTGCTAAGGTTGCAGACGTATATACTTTCTTTCCCCATCTGTCTAGTGCTCTGGAATCTCTGTCAGAGGGAACTGGGTTCTTTGCTGATGAGGCCTTAACCCCTTTGGGTCCCTGAGAAATAGTTTCAGGATCTGCAACAGGGCTTTTATACAGAAATTTGTGTGAGTCAGGCACTCTGTAATATCTGTCCGGTTTAAGGGGAGCTGGAGGTAAGGAATCAGGATTTAAGCTGGATTCAGTTTACGCATCATCCACAATATGTGGCACTGGCGGAATAGACAGGGGTCTGTGTTGAGGTAATAATAGGAAGTCTCTGAGCCTTTTCTTGGATTCTGAATAATCCTGGCCTTCCCAATGGAAATGCTCCCTCATGATATGTAAGGTTTCCCCAAAGGAGTAGTCCTCAGGCGAAGAGGCTGATGGAATAGATTCCTCAGCATCAGAATCTTCATAAGGGGGGAAAGGATATCCCAGGTCTGAGGATGAATCTGAGGAAATGGACCCCTGGTCGGATGAATCATAATCTGCATCCTGTCTAGGCCTTTTATCAGGAGGGGGATGGGAACCCCTGATCAGAGTGATTAGGTCTTCGGCCATTTTGAGCATTTGTTTCTTAGGCATGGAGACCTGTCCTGGAGAATGCTGTACTTGTTTCCTAGTTTTTAAAGGAGGCTTTGTCTTAGAAGAGGGTTTAATGCTTAGCTGAGTAGGTCTGAAGACACCCTCTGAAGCTGCGGATAGCTCAGGTACTCCGGATCCCACTGCAGGATCGGTTTCGGTCTGCTGAAAAACTTGTGCGTCCGAAGGCCCAGCCATCTCCACGTGGGGGTCGGGGGCGGCCTGTGGTTCTGCAGAAGCGGTCGTCAGGGGCTGCGAAGGCGCCTCACTGAAAACCGGAGACTGGCCTAGAAGATGCTTCGTCGTCAGTTTTGGGCCTCGGATGCCTGACCTTGTCTTTGCGCTTTTTATGAATACCGGTAGTCGAAAGTTCCGACGGCATGGTATAATTACATTTTCTGCCAAAGTAATGTCGGGCAAAGTCAAACCGACGTTTAATAGTGCGCTTATTAAACCTAGCACAAAACCGACAACCAGTAACGTCGTGGTCTGGGCCTAGGCATGGGATACAATAAGAATGGAAATCCTTATGAGGTATTTGCTTCCCACAAGAAATACAGTTATTTACTTTTACTGACATCGGTCTGAGGCAAGAAAAAGTTTCCCCAACGGGGTACTTAGCTTTGTAGAAGACTTTGGTTCTGGATTCGGAATGAAAATCTCAGGAGTAGGCCGACCGGCACTTGCGAACTTGCTTTTGCTTCGGGCACCGCGCGGCAAGAAAGACTGAAGAAAATGGCGTCGGCTGCATCTTATATACCTCTGTCACACTGACATCAGGGAGGAGGCGACAGCAACTGACGCCGGACCAAGACTTTGGAACTCAGGCCGGCTGGGGAACCGCCTGACCGCAGGATAACCCAAGTGTAATGACTGCAGCAGTGTCACACGATGAACATCAACAATTTAGGGCCATCCTTTAGTTCTGATGAAACCGGGGGTATGCTTAAATGTTCAGGTTATAGGGCATGCAGATTTATTTCTGAGGGTCCCTTTGTGTTTCTGTAACATCTACAGTACACTATTCCTATTCCTGGAAAATTGAGCTGTGGTGCAACAGGAATAGGGTATCTTGTGATGTGCTCAACATGCCCAGGTTTTTATGTTGGTATGTCTACCAGAATTTTAAGAAAAAAGGTATTAGAACATTTGTATGCTATAAAAACAAAAAAAGTAGTAACAATGCCCTTTTTAAACACTCTTTGACTTGTTCTAACTGGAAGAAATAAGAAGTTATGCACTCACCATAATGTTCTATGTGAGTTGTTCATCTTGCCATCATTCTTGACTGACGGGTTCAGAGCCGATCCATCGGCTCCGGTACGGCCATATGCAAAGCTCGAGGTCTTCCAGTAGCTCGAGGCCAAGCCCCTATCCCATGATGCACTGTGAATTACCTCAGATCTTGTTTGCTGCGTGTACTACAACCATATAAATTAGCTATCCCCCTATGGAAAGGAAGAAGACATTGAGCAACCAGGATGAGACCAACATCTAGGTCAGCCAGGAGGGGGAAGGAGGGAGGGACGTAAGAATGAAGGCGAGATGAACAACTCACATGGAACGTTATGGTAAGTACATAACTTCTTAATGTGAAGTTGTTCAATCTCGTCGTTCATTCTTGACTGATGGGTAGTGTCCCTAGCAGCATCAGTCTCGGGTGTCTCATGGGAGTACATTCTTCAGGACCGTAGACCCAAAGGAAGCCCTGTCCCCGGAGGTATTAACTTTGCAATGAGTGACAAAGGTATAAGGTTTTGATCAAGTGGCTGCTGCACAAATGTTATCAAGGGGCAGTTTGGCTTGGAACGCAGAGGATGTAGAAACTGCTCTGGCTGAGTGAGCTTAAATCTTGTGATGCAAAGGCATATTAGCAGCTGAATAGACAAAGGTGATACACTCAGATAACCATTTAGACAGAGCTGTTTTAGCCACTGGTCTACCTTTCCTGGATTGAGAGAATGAAACAAAGAGCTGGTCTGATTATTTGATATCTTTTGTTCTATTTAAATAAAATCTGAGCTGTCTGCGAACATCAAGTTTATGCAGCACATACTCCAACTTGTTGGAATAATTAGGGAAGAAAACTGGTAACTCGATAACTTGGTTGATATTGGTTTCTGAACAAACTTTGGGCAAAAAAGATGGATTTGTCCTAAGTGATGCTCTGTCAGCATGAAAAATCAAATAAGGAGGGCTGATAGATAAAGCCTGAAGCTCTGACACTCTGTGGGCAGAAGTAATAGCTACCAGAAAAATGGTTTTCCACGACAAGTATTTTAAGTCACAAGATGATGCTGGTTCAAACGGTGGGAGGATTATACGCAACAGCATAAAATTTAGATTCCATGGAGAATAGGGTGTTTTCACAGGTGGTCTCATATGAAATGTCCCCTTGAGAAAGGCCATGGATAACTTGTGGGACATGATGTTTAACCCGTCAATCCCAAGATGAAAATTAGACATAGCAGCCAACTGGACCCGAACTGTTGCTGCTGTCGCTCCTTTGTTAAAAATCATAGTCAAGAATTCTAGTATGGATGTCAAGGGAGCTTGGCAAGGATCAATATTATGCTTAGAGGCCCATATGGAAAATCTCTTCCACTTACTAAGATACAACCTTCTAGTGGACGGCTTATGAGAGGACAAAAGGATCTGTTTTGTCTCACTGGAAAAATTATAAAGCCTGGCTATGAGGGGAACTGGAGCAGCCAAGCTGTCAGCTTCAATGACTGCAGAGAAGGATAAAGGTCCCCCGACGGATGTGTCAGAAGGTCTGGAACTGGGTCCAGAATCCAGGGATCCTCCAAGAGATGATGTTGAAGGAATGGGAACCAAATCTGCCGAGGCCAATGAGGGGCTATAAGGATGATGGTCCTTCTCAGGAATTTTGTTTTCTGTAGAACCTGGGGTATCAATGGGATTGGTGGAAATGATGAGACCCGGGGGCCAATCATGTATGAGTGCATCCCTCGGGGCTTCTCCCGGAGGGGGAATCAGGGCAAAGTAGCTTCTGCATTTTGTGTTAATGTGACTGGCAAAAAGCTCGCAGCAAGGCTGGCCCCACTTGCGGAAAATCCTGTCCCCAATCTCTTTCTTGAGGGACCACTCGTGTGGCAACAAGACTGCCCTGCTCAGCTTGTCTGCTAGAATGGTGGATCTCCTCGGGATGTGTGTTGCAAACAGAAAGCACTGGAAGGAAACAGTCCACTGCCAAACTCTGAGGGCTTCTTGGCAAAGGGGGTAAGATCTGGTTCCCCCTTGCTTGTTCAAGTACCAGACCACTGACATATGGTCTGTCTGAATCGCAATCGTTCCTAGAGGAAGAGAGTCCTAGAAGTACTGCAACGCAAAAAGTACTGCTCTCATCTCCAGAAAGTACAGTTGTGTACACTTACCATAAATGTAGATGTTTGAGTGTATACACTGTAGCAGTCATTACATTTGGGTAATCTGCTGGCAGGTTGCCCTCAGTTGGCCTGATTAACAAAGTCTTGGGTCCTGCGTCGGTTGCTGTCCCTTCTTCCTTGACGTCAGGTCGCCAGGGGTATAAAACATGCAGCCGACACCATTTTCATCAGTTTTTCTTGCCTCAGATGTCAGGTGCCTCCCAAATGGAGAGCAAAATATATAAATATATATATATATATATATATATATATATATCAATATATATATATATATATATATATATGTAATTTAGAACACAAAAATATACCTCCAAATAAAAGCAAATACAACAAAAAGGCTTTTGAGCATAGTAAAAGACAGAAGAGGTATAAAAAGAGAAAAGTAGGGGGCTGGCTGGTAGGTAGCCAGGACTGCAACAGTGAATACATTTGAACATCTACATTTATGGTAAGTGTACACAACTGTATTATGTTCTTCGTGTTTCGCTGTTGCAGTCATTACATTTGGGTAGAATCCCAAAGCTATGGCTGGCAGGATGGAATTATACAGCATTAGGAGCGGCTATAAGGCCCTGCAGGACAGCAGTGGCAAAGCCTGCTCTGGATTTAGAGACGAGAGGTAAATGGTAATGTTTGGTGAACGTATGAACTGAGTTCCAGGTAGCAGCTTCTAGAATGTCTCTGGTAGGAACCCCTCTGAGAAAGGCTGCAGAAGTAGATGCAGCCCTGGTGGAATCGGATCTGATCCCCTTGGGAACAGGTTTACCATGATGCATGTAGCAGAAACGAATACAATGGCTTATCCATTTTGAAATAGTCTGCTTTGAAATAGCCTTTCCCTCTGCCCCTGCAGCAAATGCCACCAGTAATTGCTCAGATTTTCTTAGAGATTTTGACCTGTTTAAGTTGAATCTTAGTTGTGTGTGTACATCGAATGAATGCAGAATCCGCTCCCCCCTTGTTCTGTGGATTTGGGAAAAAAGTTGGCAGATGAATGGTCTGATTAAAAGCCACACTAGACACCACTTTAGGCATAAAGGATGGATTGGTCCTGAGCGACACCCTGTCCTGGTAGAAAATAATAAAAGGCTCCACTGCCATGAGAGCCTGTAGTTCTGAAATCCTTCTAGCTGAAGTAACTGCTAAAAGAAAAGCTGTCTTCCAAGTGAGAAATTTTATGTCTGCAGTAGCAGCTGGCTCAAAAGGAGGTAGGGTGAGCTTTTCCAACACAAAATTGAGGTCCCATGTCACGAGTTGATGCTCTCCTGGGAGGTCTTAAATTTTTGGCCCCTCTGAGATAATGCTTTAGCAGGGGATGTGAAAAGAGGGGAGGCTCTGTGTTGTAATGAGCTGAAATGGCAGAGGCATGGATTTTTATGGAAGAGAAAGATAGGCCCTTGTGAAGTATCTCAGTTAAATATTGCAGAATCTGAGGAATATCGGGCATTGCTGTGCTTAATCATTGTGCCTGGTTCCAGGCACAGAATCGTTTTTATTTATCAGCATAAGATTTTCTAGTACTAGGCCTTCTAGCCTCCAAAATGATATCCATCACAGGGTTGCTGAGAGATGTAACTGGTGAAATTAGTTGATTAACCATGCTGCAAGATTCAGAGTTTGGAGCTGAGTGTGCAGAATTTGATAGTTCTGCTGAGACAGTAGATAAGGTGTCTGAGGCATTTACCACGGAGGAAGGTGTGACATATTGCGTAGGAGCGGGTACCAGTGTTGGCGAGGCCAGTCTGGAGCAATCAGAATCATTTTTGGTTTTTCCTGTCTGACTTTTAGTAATACCTTGGAGAGCAAAGGCAGAGGGGGAAAGGCATAGACTGATAGGTGTTTCCAGCTGAAGGATAGAGCATCCACTTTCCAACATTTTTTGTGATGGATCCTTGTGCAGAATTTGTCCAACTGATAGTTTTGGGGTAAGGCAAAAAGATCTATGTCTGGGCTCCCCCATCTGTGTGTCAACATGCTGAAGATTTGTGGATCCAGTTTCCATTTGTGTGGGTCTATAAGATTTCTGCTTAGTTCGTCTGCCAGAGTATTTTGCTTTCCTGGCAGGAATTGTGCTTGTAGATGTATTTGGTAAGTCAAGGCTGTGCTCCACAAAGCCATGGCTAGTCTGCAAAGGGGGGTAGGAATGGGTACCCCCCTGCTTGTGAATGTACTACATGACTGTGGTGTTGTCCATCTTTATCAGTAGTTGTCCTGGATGAAGAAGTCCTTGAAGGCTGTCAGGGCATTCTGTACAGCTAGCATCTCTTTCTGGCTGATATGCAGGTGCATTTGATTTGGGCTCCATTCGCCCTGAATGAATCTCCCTGTCAGATGCTCCCCCCCCAAGCATAATCTGATGCGTCTGTAGTCAGGGTTTGGTTGGCAGGGGGTGGAATGAATGACAGTCCCTTGTTTTGGTTACAGGCCTCTGCCCACCATAGGAACTCTTGCTGCAGGCAAGGAATGATAGGAATCATTGTTTCCAGGCTGTGACAATGTTGACTCCATAAGCTTTTTAGGTACCATTGAAGTTTCCTCATATGCAGTCTTGCATATGGAATTAGTAGAATGCAGGAAGCCATGAACCCAAAGGCCTGCAGAATTTGTCTTGCAGAAAACTGGGTTTTTTGCGGCCACTTGTTTGAAGTAAGTCATCAATTGGATTTGTTTTTCTGGCGTGAGGTAAGTTATCTGGGCAGTTGTATTCAAGCTTGCACCCAGGAATGTAATTTTTTTGAGAGGGTACCAGTTGTGATTTCTTTTCATTTGTGGTGTACCCTAGGCAAGTTAGAAGCCTTTTTACAAATGCCAGATGCTGTAGAAGAGTGTCCTTGTTTTCTGCCTGAATTAGACAATTGTCCAGATAAGGATAAATTTGAATGTTTCTTTGTCTGAAAAACGCAATTACTGGTGCCAGGCACTTTGTGAAAACCCTGGGCGCAGTAGATAAGCCAAAGGGCAGTGCAGAGAACTGGTAATGCAAATAGCCTGCTTTGTAGCGGAGGTATCTTCTGCAAGATTCCCTGATTGGGATATGCAGGTAAGCCTCTTTTAAGTCTAGAGTTACCAACCAGGCATCCTTGCCTAGCATAGGCAGTAACTGTTGTAGAGTCAGCATCTTGAATTTTGGAATGTCCAGGAATGTATTTAGAATGGATAAGTCCAGAATTGGACACCATGATTTGTCTTTTCTGGGTACCAGAAAAAGTCTTGAATAAAAACCTTGTCCCTTTTCCTTTTCTGGTACTGGCTGAATAGCCCCCATATTCATGAGGGATATAACTTGCTTCTGGGCCTCTGCCCACTGATTTGGAGGCAGATCTGGCAATCTGTTTGGGATTGGCAACGTGTGGAAATGAAATCTGTATCCCTGGGATACTATATTTAAAACCCACTTGTCCTGGGTAATTAGATGCCAATTTTGTGAATGAAGTGCTAGTGTTCCCCCCAAGGGGGCTGCCAAAAGATAAGTGCTTGGAGATGGATGGCAGAGGCAAGTCACTGAGACTGTTTACCGTAGGGAGGTGCCTTGCTACTTCCAGATTTGGAGGTGGAGCACCCCATTGTTTTGTTCTGTAAGTTCCTTGTGACTGAAACCTGGAGCTTTTGGAGTGTCTGTGTTTGACCTGAGCAGCTCTGGTGGGTACTGGAAAGGACCAATTCTTAGTAGGCCAGTGCCTACTGCACACCTGGGTGGCTGCACTTGTAGGAAATCTTTTACAGTTTGCATAGGTTTAGCTTTGTCTTCCATCTTTTTCAAAACTTCTTCTGCCTTTTTACCAAATAGACTGTCCTGTTGTAAAGGAGCATCCAACAATTTTGCTTTAACATGATCAGGCAGATTTTGCTCCTTGAGCCAAGCATGCCTTCTTATCACAGATCCAGTTACAGTGGCCCTGCAAGAGGCCTCCAAGGAATCAAAACCACACTGCAAAGTATGCTTTCCAACTTGTTCAGCTGAATGCAATAAATCCTGTAACTAACACACAGTCAGAAATCAACATCATTTTCTGTTTAAGTAAACCCATGACATGTTGCTGATATTTAAACATATGAAATTGACAGTTTAAAGCCCTGATTGCCAAGGTTACAGACGTGTAAACCTTCTTACCCCATCTATCCAGCGCCCTGGAGTCTCTATCAGAAGGGGTAGGATTTTTAGCAGTAGAAGCCTTAACACCCTTGGGACCCTGAAAAATGGTTTCAGGGTCAGCAGTAGGGTTTTTAAAAAGGAATTTGTGGGAGTCAGGAACCCTGTAATATCTGTCTGGCTTACTAGGAGCCGGAGGCAGGGAATCAGGAACCATGCTGGATTCTGAGGAAAACATCATCAACAATGTCTAGAACAGGAGGTATAGCCAAAGGCCTATGCTGAAGAAGAAGAAGGAAATCCCTAAGCCTCTTTTTAGATTCTGAAAAATCCTGACTCTCCCAATGAAAATGTTCCCTTAAGGTATGCAAAGTTTCTCCAAAAGAAAAATCCTCAGGAGGAGAAGCAGAAGGGATAGATTCTTCTGCAACATAGTCCTCATAAGGTGGAATAGATAATTCCTGATCATTAGAGGAATCAGAAGAAATGGAAACCTGATCTGAAGATTCATAATCAGTGCCTTGCCTAGGCCTCTTAGCAGGAGGGGGTTGGGAACCCCTGATCAAGGTAATTAAATCCTCAGCCATTTTGATCATTTGTTTTTTAGGCATAGGGGCCTGTGCACGTGGCCCAAGCGTCATTTTGTTTGACACAGAAGTTGATTTTGGCCTAGGTTTTGAAGATGGCTTCGGTTTAATATACAAATCTTTAGGCATGAAAACACCCTCAGAAGCAGGTGTCTGCTCTGCGGCTCCGGACCCATCTAAGGTAGAGACATCCGTGTGTTCAATACTTAAAGTGTCTCGCAGCATACCAGACTCCGAATGGGTCTCATTAGAGGCCTGCGAATCAAAAGTAGCGGGTATCAGGGGTTGTGAAAGCAACTCACTGAGTACCGGCGAACCGGCGACTGGCTTAGGAGAAGCTTCGTCATCGGTTTTGGACCTCAACGGTCTATCTCTGTCTTTTTCTTTGCGTTTTTGTGCATTCCGGTAGTCAGACTGCTAACCAATGACATTTCTGGATAGTTAAATCTTGAACCAAAATATTTAGATGCAAAAATATACACACGCTTAATAGTGTGTTGGTTAAATTTAGCACAAAACCGATAGCAAGGCATGTTGTGGTCAGGGCCTAGGCAAGGAATACAATACAAATTAAAATCCTTATGAGGTATTTGCTTCCCACAAGTAATACAATTATTAACTTTTACTGACATCGGTAAGGAGCAAGAAAAAGTTTCCCCAATGGGGTACTTAGCTTTATGTTTAAGACTTTGGTTGTGAAACTCGAAAACAAAAATTTCAGGAGTAAGCCGACCGTCACATGCGAACTGCTTCTGCTTCGGGCACCGCGCAGCAAGAAAGACTGATGAAAATGGTGTCGGCTGCATGTTTTATACCCCTGACGACATGGAAGGGACAGCAACCGATGCAGGAACCAAGACTTTGTTAATCAGGCCGGCTGAGGGCAACCTGCCAGTAGATTACCCAAATGTAATGACTGCAACAGTGAAACATGAAGAACATCATTGATATGCAAGTGTGACTCTTGATCAGTCCATGTGCCTTGGGCAGTCTTTCCCTGAAAATGCCCCCCCTCCCACCCTAACAGGGAAGTGTCCGTGGTCACAATGGCTACTGGAGGGGGTAGAACAAAGGGATGTCCTATGGTGACATGAAGAAACGTCAACCACCACTGGAGATCTTTCTTGTAAGAGCTCATAATCAATACTGTGTGGTCCATGGGTAGTTCCTGGTAAGACCATTGAGTGAACAACAGCCATTGAAGGATCCGCATATGCATTCTTCCTAATGGTATGGCTAGGACTGCAGCAGCCATCATACCCAATACTTTCAAAACTTCTGCAGCCGGTGCTCTGTCTTTCGATACCGATGTGCTGACATACAGGCGCAGAAGAAAGACTCATTCGACTGGTAGCCTTAGAGTGGTGGTTGAGGTGTCAAGCTTTGCCCCCATAAAAATGATATGCTGAGATAGCGACAAGGCAGACTTTTCTGAGTTGACTGTAATACCTAAATGATTGCAGAGTGACAGAGTGTACTCCCTTGCCTGAATAAGTTGATGCCTGCTGGTGGCAGTAAGGAGCCAATCGTCTAGGTACGGAAACACCTGAAATCCTAGACAACTCAGGTGAGCTGTGACCACTGCCATGCATTTGGTGAACACTCTGGTGGCTGTAGTGAGACCAAATGGCAGGGATCGAAATTGAAAATGATTGGCTCCCAGCCGGAAATGCAGGTGATCTCTGGATGGCCTGGCCATCTTTATGGGGTAGTACGCATCCTTGAGATCTATCAAGCACATTCAATGTCTTTCCCCAAGAAGGGAAGAATACACTGAAGAGTGACCATCTGGAACTTCTCTTTCTTTACATATTGGTTGAGTCTGCTGAGGTCCAAAATGGGTCTCCAGTCCCCTGTTTTCTTCAGAACCAAAAAGAATCTTGAGTAAATTCCGGATCCTGTCTGGTCTGCTGGGACTGGCTGGATGACTCTTTTTTGTAGCAATTTTCAAACCTCTATAATTGCTTGTTCCCTGTTAACGGGGTAGAACATCCTGGATTCTCCTTATGGACAGGGAGTGGGGTTGGAGTGGTGAATGGTATGAAGTACCCACTGGAAATGATACTTTGTACCCAGCTGTCTTTTGTTATTTCTTGCCAGGCATTTGAGTACAAAGATAAGCGACCCCTGACTGCCTCCAGAGCAGAACAGTCGGGCCTCCTTTCAGAAGCGCTGATAGGGTTGCCCAAAGAAGTGATCTCTGTCACAGTGATGTTGCGGAACCCCTCTGCCGCGAGGGTGGCGTCTTCCACTATTACTCCCTTCTCTGCCCCTGGAGGGGTTTTCACCATGTGTGTCCTGAAAGGCTCCTTGGGCTTTACGGAACCACATTTTCCCTCCCCTTTGACCTTTGGGATAAGGTCGGGTAGGGGTGGAAAAACGGACTCCGATGCAGAGTTTTTCCCTCCTGTTCACACCTGGTCAAGGTTTCCTTCACTTTAGGGCCAAACAGGGATAAGCCATCAAAGGGGGTGTTAATGAAGGATGACTTGAAAGGCTCTGCGAAGGAACACAAGCGCATCCAGGAATGTCTTCTAAGAGCGACTCCTGTACCCGCTGCTCTACTCGTTCCATCAGATGCACAGGATATGAGATGCATGGACGAGTTGACAGAATTTAGGGTAGAAAGCTGGCCAACAACTTTGTCAGAAGCACCTGCAGCTACTGTACCCTGAAGAGTATCTCCCAACTCCTTAAGGAGATCTCTCTGCAACCTAATAAAATGGGTTAAGTACTTCAGTAAATGGAGAGCAAAGGTCACTGAACTGAACAAACATTTCCCATAAATATCCATGATCCTAGACTCTCTATTAGGAGGACGGACAGATGAGGAAGTCTCAGACATTTCCTTTTTGGTGGCCACCGCCACCACCATGGCATCAAGTGGGACTCCTTTGGATAAAAAAGTTTTGTCTGGTGGGGTTGAAATAAACTTATTAGGCCTCCTAGGGACAGGCTCCATGGACTCTGGTGACTCCCATGCCCTTCGAGAAACCAACTGCATGAGCTCATCGAAGGGCGGAGACACCCAAGAGGTGGAGGGTTGAGACCCAAAAGCCTTCAGGAGAACTGACTCATCCTCAGTAGGGCTTTTGGACTGCCGTCACCTTTCTGCCTAAGGACCTCAAGTATCTCAGCAAAGGAGATATCCTCAGAGGGGGACCGTGGGGACCCTTCTGACTCATCCAAGTCAGTGTCAGGTGTTAAAGACTCCTGTAGGAAGTCCAAGTGTCTCCTCTTGCACAATCTCTTCCTGGGGACCTCCTCAGTGGGAGCCTCTGGGGAGGTCACGGAAATACAGGGGGCACCCTGTGGGGCTACCTGAGGCTCTGGGTCTCTACTTTTACCTTGGACGATGGAAGCAGAAGCAGACACAGGCGCTTTAGGGGATGAGGAAGCAAGACCTGAAGTCAAGGATGTCTTTGGAGACAGAGCTCTCCTCATGGCTTCGAAGGCATCATGGCTCCGATAGGAAGGAATCGACGGATCCGAGGGAGGGGTCAAACCCTCCCGCACCGAGGCAGTGGGCTCCATGCCGGAGGTAGGAGCCGAGCTCATCCGAGCTGAAGCCCCGAGAGGAAGAGTCGGCACCGACAAGTCGGTCCAGTTATCCTAACCGGATCTGACTGGAGAGTGTCGGCTCCTAGAATCCCCGGTCGGCACAGAGGACGTCAGAGTGGATGGAGCCAAGGACACTGGCGCAGGTCTCGGCTCCAAAGGCTCCACGATCAGCAGGTCTGCTTCTTCTGGCTCCGAAGGGCCGATACGGCTCGGAGGAGTAGCCAAAGCAGGAGTAGTGGTCTTTGGCTACGAAGCCGCTTGGGTTGGAGCCAACAGCAATTTAGCAAGACCTGATGCCTGTAAAAGCTTCTGCACCAATCGATCCATATCCAAATCTGAAAGGCTGACAGATGATCTTGATGAATGCACCGATGGTGACGAATGGAGCAATGGTGACTGAGGCACTTTGGATACTGGCCCCAAGGCTGTGGGCCGGCTCTGAAAAGAAAAGACAGTCGGCTCCGAAGTCTGTGAAGCCGATGTCTCCAAGTCATCAGACTTTTTTGATTTTTTTGAATGCTTGGAGTCCTTAGATTCAACAGAGGACTTAGAAGACTTGCTGGCCACATCCTGGTCACTCAAAGCCTCTTGAAAGGGGTGTTTAAGCAAACCCCTGTCCATTAACTTCCTTTTCCTCTCTAACAACACTCTTGATGAAAAGGAATGGCAGATAGCACAAGATTCTTGCAAGTGGACAGCCTGTAAACAATACACACAGGTAACATGTCCATCAGCCACTGATATTTTCTGGTTGCAGTCTGGGCATTTTTTAAAACCCGACTTGGGATGTTTATCCTTATCATCCACCATAACTACCTTAACACGCAATCAGATATTATTAAAGCTACTAGGCTCTAAACACACACACAAATGAGCCTGAAATAAAGAATAGTACATTTTTGTACCTACCATAAATGTAGATGTTCGAGTGTAAACACTGCTGCAGTCATCACACTAGGGTTATCCTGCCGTCAGGCGGTCCCGCAGTTGGCCAGAGTTCCAAAGTCTTGGTCCGGCGTCGGTTGCTGTCGCCTCCTCCCTGACGTCAGTGCGACAGGGGTATATAAGATGCAGCCGACGCCATTTTCTTCAGTTTTTCTTGCCCCAGATGTCAGGTGCCCCCAAATAGGTACAAAAGAAAAGCAAACAACCATTTTTAGTTACCAGCAAATACTCCCCATAGGTAATAAAGGGTAGATACCCTAGTTAAGTACCAGAAAATAAGAGGGGAAGGAGGGAGAGTAACCTGGACTGCAGCAGTGTTTACACTCGAACATCTACATTTATGGTAGGTACAAAACTGTACTATGTTCATCGTGTTACACTGCTGCAGTCATCACAATTGGGTGGAATCCCAAAGCTGAGGAAGGGAGGCTGGACCTATAAAGAATTAGGGGTAGCTATAATGCCCTGCAGTACAGCAGTGGCGAAGCCAGCTCTGGATTTGGAGTATAAAGGCAAATGGTAATGTTTGGTGAAGGTATGCACAGAACTCCATGTTGCTGCTTCAAAAATATCCTTGGTAGGTACTCCTCTGAGGTAGGCAGTTGAAGTGGCTGTTGCCCTGGTGGAGTGAGATCTAATGCTGCTAGGTACAGGTTTCCCATGGTGGGTACAGCAGAAACGTATACAGTGTCCTATCCATTTTGAAATAGTCTGCTTTGAAATGGGTTTTCCCTGTGCTCCTGCAGCGTATGCTACCAATAATTGCTCAGATTTTCTGAAAGCTTTGGTTTTGTCCAAGTAGAAGTGTAACTGTCTGTGAATGTCCAAAGAATGTAGTAGTCTCTCCCCTTTGTTCTGTGGTTTTGGATAAAAAGTTGGCAAGTGAATAGTTTGGTTTAGAGCCACACTTGATACCACCTTTGGCATAAACGTAGGGTTAATTCCTAAAGACACCCTGTCCTGGTGGAAGATGAGGAAAGGGTCCACTGCCATTAGTGCTTGTAATTCTGAAACTCTTCGTGCTAATGTTACTGCCAGTAGCAGAGCAGTTTTCCAAGGGATGTATTTTAATTCTGCTGTGTTAGCTGGCTCAAAAGGAGGTAAAGTTCATTTTTCCAAAACAAAGTTGAAGTCCCAAGTTGGTGTGGGTGCTCTATGGGGCGGTCTTATGTTTTCAGCCCCTCTGAGGTATTGTTTGAGAAAAGGATTAGAAAAAATTGGTGGATCCGTGTTGTAATGAGCAGAGATAGCTGAGGCGTGGATCTTGATGGATGAAAAAGAGAGGCCCTTGTCCAGCATCTCAGTTAAGTACTGCAGTATCTGAAAAATGTTTGGGACAAGAGGGTCAAGGCTGTGCGCTTGGTTCCAGGCACAGAATCTCTTCCATTTATCCGAGTATGCTTTCCTGGTGCTAGGCCTTCTGGCCTCCAGAATGACATCCATAACAGCTTTGGAGAGAGGCATTGCTTGCTTGACTAAGGAATTTTCCATGCAGCTAAATTTAAGGTCTTTAGCTGGCTGTGAAGTATCTGTTTGTTGTGCTGTGTCAGCAACTGTGGGATTTGAGGCAAAATCCAGGGTGGTTCTTGTGCTAAGTTCTTTAAGATTGGGTACCAGTGCTGGCATGGCCAGTCTGGTGCAATCAGGATCATTTTTGGCTCTTCCTGCCTGGCTTTTATGAGTACCTTTTGAAGGAGAGGTAAAGGAGGGAAAGCGTATACTTGTAGTTTTTTCCAGCTGAATGAGAGGGCATCCACTTGCCATGCTTGTGGATGGTAGCTCCTTGTGCATAATTTCTGTAATTGGCAGTTCTTTGGGGAAGCAAAAAGAGTCTATGTCCGGGTTCCACCATTTTTGTGTTATCATTCTGAATATTTGTGGGTTCAGTTTCCATTCGTGTGGGTCCATAATGTTTCTGCTTAGGTCGTCTGCCAGTGTGTTTTTCTCTCCTGGCAGGAATTGTGCTTGCAGATGAACTTGGCAGTTTAGAGCTGTGTTCCACAAGGTCATGGCTTGTCTGCAGAGGGGGTAGGAGTCTGTGCCCCCTTGCTTGTTTATGTACCACATAACTGTGATGTTGTATGTCTTTAGTAGTAGTTGTCCTGGATGCAGTAGGTCCTTGAAAGCTATAATAGCATTTTGTACAGCTAGCATCTCTTTTTGATTGATGTGGAGATGTCTTTGCTCTGTGGGCCACTCGTCCTGGATACATTTTCCTGCCATGTGTGCTCCCCAGGCATAATCCGATGCATCTGTTGTCAGTGTCTGCCTGGCTGAGGGTTGAGTGAAAGGCTGTCCCTTGTTGAGGTGACAAGCTTGTGCCCACCATCGAAACTCCTGCTGTAGGCAAGGAATTAGTGGTATAACTGTTTCCAAACTTTGCCAGTGTTGAGACCATACGCTCTTTAGGTACCATTGTAGTTTTCTCATATGCAGTCTGGCATATGGAATTAGTAGTATGCAAGATGCCATGTAGCCCAAGGCCTGCAGAATTGTTCTTGCAGGGAGCTGGGTCTTTATTGCCATTAATTGAAAATACTGAGTCAGTTGTCATTGCTTGTCTGGTGTGAGATAAGCCATCTGGGCCATTGTGTTCAAGCTGGCACCCAGGAATATTATCTGTTGTGAGGGCACTAGTTTTGATTTCTTTTCGTTTACTGTGTACCCCAGGCAACTTAATAACTTTTTTACGTACGCCAGATGCTTTAGTAGAATGTCCTTGCTCTCTGCTTGAATCAGGCAGTCGTCCAGGTATGGATAAATTTGAATTCCTTTTTGCCTGCAAAATGCAATTACTGGTGCCAGGCACTTTGTGAAGACCCTGGGCACAGTAGATAAGCCAAAGGGAAGTGCAGAGAATTGAGAGTGCATTGAACCTACTAGAAATCTGAGGTGTCTTCTGCAGTTTTGTCTGATAGGGACATGCAGGTATGCCTCTTTGAGGTCCAAAGTCACGAGCCAAGCTTTCTTGCCCAGCACGGGAAGAAGCTGCTGTAGTGTCAACATCTTGAATTTCGGAACATCCAGGTAAGTGTTTGGTGTAGAAAGGTCCACAATGGGTCTCCAGGCTTTGTCCTTTCTGGGAACCAGAAAGAGTCTTGATTAAAATCCTTGTCCTTGTTCCTGTGGTGGTACCTTCTGAATAGCTCTCATGTCCATGAGTGATGTAATTTGTTTTTGAGTCTCTGCCCATTGATTTGGTGGCAGATTTGGCATTCCTTTTAGCCTTGGCAGGGTGTGAAAATGGAACTTGTAACCTTGAGATACAATGTTGAGAACCCATTTATCTTTGGTGATGCAATGCCAGTTGTGATAGAAAAGTGCCCGTTTTCCTCCTAAGGGGGCTGCCAAGAGAGAGCTGTTTGGCAGCTGCAGTGGAAAGTCATTGAGGCTGTTTTTTATAAGGTTGAGGCCCGGTCTTCCCCTTCTTTCTGGCCTGGTGTGCCCCATTGTCGAGGTCTGTAAGGGCCTTGTGTCTCACCTCTACCTCTTGGACGTCTGTATCTACCCCTTTGATGTCTATCTGTGACTGGAAAGGACCAATTCTTTGTTGGCCAATTTCTGCTAAAACGAGGAGGCTGAACCTGTAAGAAATCTTTCACCGTTTGCATAGATTTACCCTTATTCTCCATCTTCTTTAATACCTCCTCTGCCTTAACTCCAAATAACACATCCCGCTGCAAAGGTGCATCCAATAATTTGACCTTAACATGATCTGGTAACGTATGTTCTTTTAACCAAGCATGCCTTCTAATGACAGAGCCTGTAACTGCTGCTCTACAGGAGGCCTCCATGGAATCAAACCCACATTGCAAAGTATGTTTTCCCACTTGTTCAGCTGCATGCAATAAATCCTGCATTTCTTTTAAGTTAGGAGGATCTGAATCTGGAAGCATCTTTTGTTTCAACTGAGACATCAAAAATTGCTGATATTTTAGCATGTGAAATTGGCAATTCAAGGCTCTCATTGCTAAAGTTGCAGATGTATATACCTTCTTTCCCCATCTGTCTAATGCTCTGGAATCTCTGTCAGAGGGAACTGTTTTTTTTGCTGATGAGGCCTTAATCCCTTTGGGTCCCTGAGAAATAGTTTCAGGGTCTGCAACAGGGCTTTTGTACAGAAATTTGTGAGAGTTAGGGACTCTGTAATATCTATCAGGTTTAACTGGGGCTGGGGGTAAGGAGTCAGGGTTAAAACTGGATTCAGTGTACACATCATCCACAATGTCTAAAACTGGCGGAATAGCAAGGGGCCTGTGTTGAGGCAATAAAAGGAAGTCTCTGAGCCTTTTCTTGGATTCTGAGTAATCCTGGCCTTCCCAATGGAAATGCTCCCTCATGGTATGTAAGGTCTCCCCAAAGGAGTAATCCTCAGGCGGAGAGGCTGATGGAATTGATTCCTCTGCATCAGAATCCTCATAAGGGGATAAAGAATATCCTAGGTCCAAGGAAGAGTCTGAGGAAATGGACACCTGGTCAGAAGATTCATAGTCTGCAACTTGTCTGGTCCTTTTATCAGGAGGGGGATGGGACCCCCTGATCAGGGTGATTAGGTCCTCGGCCATTTTTAGTATTTGTTTCTTAGGCATGGAAGCCTGTCCTGGAGAGAGTTGTGTCTGTTTCTTTGCTTTTAAGGGGGGCTTAGACTTAGCAGAGGGTTTAATGGTTAACTGGGTAGGTCTGAAAACACCCTCTGTAGCTGTGGATTGCTCAGCCACTTCGGTCCCCTCTGTAGGTTTAGGATCGGTAAGCTGAAGACCTAGTGCGTCCGAAGGCCCGGCCAGCTCCACGTGGGAGTCGAAGGCGGTCTGTGGTTCTGTGTAAGCTGTCGTCAGGGGCTGCGTAGGTGCCTCGCTGCAAACCGGAGAACCGGCGACCGGCCTAGAAGAGGCCTCGTCGTCAGTTTTGGGCCTAGGATGCCTGTCCTTGCGCTTTTTATGCATTGCGGTCATCGGAATTTCCGATGGCATGGTATAATTGAATTTTCTACCAAAATAATGTCGGGCAAAATCAAACCGACGTTTAATAGTGCGCTTGTTAAATCCTGTGCAAAACTGACAACCAGTGACGTCGTGGTCAGGGCCTAGGCATGGAATACAATAGGAGTGGAAATCCTTATGAGGTATTTGCTTCCCACAAGAAATACAGTTATTAACTTTTACTGACATCGGTCTGAGGCAAGAAAAAGTTTCCCCAACGGGGTACTTATCTTTTTTAGATGACTTCGGTTCTGGATCCGGAATGAAAATCTCAGGAGTCGGTCGACCAGCACTTGCGAACTGCTTCTGCTTCGGGCACCGCGCGGCAAGAAAGACTGAAGAAAATGGCATCGGCTGCATCTTATATACCCCTGTCACACTGACTTCAGGGAGGAGGCGACAGCAACCGACGCCGAACCAAGACTTTGGAACTCTGGCCGACTGCGGGACCGACTGACGGCAGGATAACCCAAGTGTGATGACTGCAGCAGTGTAACATGATGAACATCTAAAGATTTTAAGCAACTAGAAAAGGCTGTATATAGCCACTAGAATATTTAAACACACTCTCTACAGTAAGAGAAAACTAGGCCAAAACACACAAGGCCGATATTTTAAAGATTAATAACAACACACGGGAAGGGGAGCTTTAAGGAAGCTAAAAAAGCTAACTACCTATCTAACTAATTTATGAAAAGTTTAGTAAAAATTATTTAACTAAATGCTAAATATAAAAGTTTTTAAATTGTACTGGCCCGAGCTTGCACTGGTACCTCCGATCAGATACCATGGCAAACTAGATCTGAGGTAATTCACAGTGCATCATGGGATAGGGGCTTGGCCTCAAGCTACTGGAAGACCTCGAGCTTTGCATATGGCCATACCGGAGCCGATGGATCGGCTCCGAACCCATCAGTCAAGAATGAACGGCGAGATTGAACAACTTCACATTTTACTTTTACAATTTTGGAAGTTGTTAAACGAGACCTTAGAAGAGGGGATTTTAGAAATTATGTTGAACAAAGAGAGGCAGAATGGCAGATTAAACTTGCTTCTTATTTATCCCCCGGTTTAAATGACATGGGGAACATCAAATGTTTTTTAAAAAAACAGGAAAATTACTAAAGTTAATATACAGGGGTAAATGCTCTTGTGTTTTTAAGCAGTGTGCATATATAGAGATATACATTCTTTGTAGTATGTCTTTTAATATTTATATGCATCTAATTGATTTAGTAATGAGACAACATGATTGGTTAAATGTTTTTTTGAATGGTTTAAAAAAGTGTTATGGGAGTGTAACTTAATTATTTCTGATTAAGTCTTTGGGACAAATAGTGAACATTAAATTTTAACTACGCTAAAAAACCTTTTCAGCTTCTCCAGTGCCTTTTCTTGGTAGAATTTGTGTTTTTTGTACTGTGGACACCTGGGCCTGTTTGTGTGTTGCTTTTCTCTTTCTAACTTTAGGAACCACTGTAGTTTTCTCATATGAAGCCTGGTTAGAGGTAGCATAGGAATGGTGGAAGCCATGAATCCTAGTGCCCTTAGAAACTCCCTGGCTGTAACTGAAACCTGGGGAAGAAGGGATTGAAAAAGGTGAGTAGAGAAAAAGTCTGTATCCCAGGCTTTGCTTGTCTCAGGACTTTATTTTCTGTGTTCAGAGCTATCCAGACCTTGCTGTGGTAGAGGGAAGTTCTACTGCTTACCAGTGGGAGTGGTGAGCATTGTGCTGCCTATCTAACGCTAGAGGAGTGATTTCCAGCTCTGAAATTGTAATTTTATTAGCCTTCTTGGGCTGATTTTTATCCCTTTCAACTTTCTGGCTTAAAAACGCGTGTGTTTGCACATTTTTCGCATCGTGCAGCACTGCAAGGCTACAGTTAAACTATTTCAGGTGCCAAAAAGTCTGCTCCTCAAATTTTCCCTTAGAACTAGCTGGTTTCTCAGTAGTAGCACTAAAATTTGAACCCCTGCGACTAGCACTTACTCTAGAACCTGCTGGAAAGCACTAGGAAGCCTGAAACTGATACAAGCACTCAACTCTCCTTGTCAATAAGGAGAAATTAATTGTAGGCACTAAACAGCCTATAATTGCAAAGTACCTTGCAAAGGTAAGGGAAAACAGCTCTTAAACTTTACAAAAAAAACACCTAAACAGGCATGTCCAAGGGTCAGCTTCCGGTGATTTCTCCTGTCCACCTGGTGAATCTGGGCATACTAAGGCAATGTGGCAACTGCCTCATGTACACAGACAATCCTCTCCTCCTACGTCCCAATGCTACAACCTGCGAGAGATGCACTTACATAGCCAAACTGGAAGCAAAGCTCTCTCCAGCCAAGATTGTGCTAGACAGCCAAGAGGAGAAGGTTAACACCTGCACTACACCTCAAGCAACTCATAGCCCTTCAAAACCCACACCATCAACACCTACACATAGCAACACTAAACCCACATATGCGGAGGCCCTTAACATTAACCTGCCCAAGCAACATGGACCTCCGAAGTAGAAACGCAA
This sequence comes from Protopterus annectens, assembly GCF_019279795.1. Classification (NCBI taxonomy): domain Eukaryota; kingdom Metazoa; phylum Chordata; order Ceratodontiformes; family Protopteridae; genus Protopterus; species Protopterus annectens. The sequence continues at coordinate 1,410,087,018 of NC_056743.1, forward strand.
ACAAACACCAGTCACAACCAAAGTGACACATAGCTCACAACACCAGTGTGCCACCCAACAACAGCCCCTAAGGCAAGACAATGTACCCAACACTTTAGTCGTAGGTGACTATAGTCAGGCACACTGATGTCCCACTCACCAGGCTGAACAAGGAGAAAATTACAGTAAGCTGCCTGTCGGGTGCCAGGATCCGCCACATAACGCATGCACTCAAGTCACTCCACAACAGGGACAAATACAACTGTCATTGTCCATGCTGGAGTGAATGACTTGAGACATACCTCCCTGGACTACATGAAAAGAGACATGGAAGAGCTCTTGGATCATGTGGCCCAGGCAGGTATGACCCTAGCCCTGAGTAGCATCCTGCCTTCGCCCAGAATGATACCACAGTATAAGGACAAAATGATTGATTTCAACAAATGGCTAAGCTTCTGGTGTCATTCAAAGGGGATCCAGTATTTGTCTGCCTGGGATGACATGACCGACAAATCACGATGCTTTGCCAGAGATGGTCTGCACCTATCACCCTTGGGATTCAGGTTACTGACTAAAGCTCTTGCCACCCCTATAGTGCCTTTTTTAGGCAAGGTTCAAAGGATAAAACCACCACCTAACAGATACAAGCATGCAAAATCTGAAGGTAATGCTACTCAACGCTAGAAGTCTAAACCTCAAAATGCACTCTCTCGAAGCACTGTTAAAAATGGAGACCATCGATATCTCTGCAGTAACTGAGACCTGGTTCAAGGCTCCAGAGAGCACCCCTGCAATACTAGGCTACAACTCTTACCACACTTTTCGGCCACAAAACCAAGACTGAAACACTAAAGGTGGAGGAGTGTCCATATTCACCAAGGATATTCACACCTCCAGGCTAGTTGCCCAACACAATGCATCTGAAATTCTCCAGGTGCAACTAACACTAGGTAAGACTGCAGTCCAAACTGTAGTTTGCTACAGATCCCCCACCATGCCCCAAGATTCTCACTACACCTTTCTAAACATACTGGAAAATATTAAGATACAACCAAACACCTTAATACTGGGTGATTTCAACTACCCTGCCATTAACTGGGAAAACTACTCGGGTACCAACTCCTTTTTCCAATGGTTCTTGGAATTCATAAATTCCGACGCCCTGGATCAACTAATCCATTGTCCCACCAGGGGATCCAATATCCCAGACCTGGTCATTACCAACATGGGAGATAGATGCTCCACACCAGTGGTCACCCCCTCATTGGTCAGGTCTGACCATAAGCGAATCACCCTTGACATCCACATCCCACCCCACCCCCCCAGTAAGGAAACCTCCTTAAAAACTTCTCCAAAGCCAACTTCATGCTACTGAAGTCAGAAGTGACAAACTTCACGACACCCATGCAGACGGGATCTGAAAGTTCAACTGCAGAATCCTACACTAAGGCACTGTACGAGCACATCCACTCGTGCATGAATCGTGCCATCCCAAATAGAACCAAGATGCTCTTCTCCAAAAAAAGGAAGTCAATCAGGTGGTCCCCTGCTATAAACAAACTATACAACAGAAGGAAGAAACTGTTACAGAAAAGAAGAAAATCCCAGGATGCAAAAAACTCCCTTACCGGCCTCCGTAAGAAGCTGAGATCCCACATAAAATCCTCAAAAGCTAGTTACGAAAATAAAATTGCCAAAGATTCCAAAGACAACCAAAAGGCATTCTATAGTGATGTCAAGAATCTAAATGGCAATGCTCAGATCTGCTCTGAGCTACAACAGAATGGCATTAAATATACTGATCCCAAGGATATTGCCAATATCCTGGCAGATCGATTTAGTGCCAACTTCACCCCCCTCTCACCCCCTAAAGGGTCCATCTCAATACCAAAGGATTGCCAAATTCCGGTAATCACGGCCACACAAGTAGAAAACGCACTCTCCAAAGCTAAGAATACAGCATCCATGGGACCAGATGACATCCCAGGCTGTGTACTACGTGAACTACAAAATGAACTGGCATCTCACCTAAGTGTCATGTTTAATCATAGCCTCACCTCAGGCTTCACGGAGTGGTGCACAGCTAAAGTTATCCCACTCCACAACGGGGGATCCGCCTTGGATCCCGGGAACTACCGTCCCATCAGTCTGACAAGCCTGATCTGCAAGGGCATGGAACGCATTATCATGGAACTTATAAACAAAGACATTGGCAACCTTCAAACACTGGACCCCACCCAGTTTGGGTTTGTGAAGGGCCGATTTTGTCACCTGAATCTGATTAACTTCTTCGAATCAGTCTCCAGAGCTGTGGACGAGGGTAAGGCAGTCCACACAGCCTATCTGGACCTCGCCAAGGCCTTCAACACCATCCCCCACTCTGGAATCATAGATAAACTTACTAAGCTGGGCATAAATCCCTACGTCACTCGATGGGTTGCCAACTGGCTTACTGACAGAACCCAGACTGTAAACGTAGGCTGACTCCAAATCCAGCTCCAGATAAATGACAAGTGGAGTACCTCAGAGTTCAGTCCTGGGACCACTCTTGTTTGGCATCTACTTCTATGAAGTACAGGCCAACACTAAGGGACTCTGACTAACAAAGTTTGCAGATGACTGCAAACTGGGAGCCATTACTGAATCCCCAAATGATGTGGATATTCTACAAAAGGGCCTTACAGAAACAGATGCCTGGTGCCAGAGCCATGGGCTCAAGCTTAATGCCAAGAAATGTATAGTTATCCCCTTTGGAAAAAAACATGTACCCATGAATTACCACATAGGTGGCAGGACACTAAACATCGAAAGTGTGATGAGAGTCTTAGGGGCACAGGTGGACAGTGGTCTCACTTTCGATAACCACATCGCCACAACAGTCAGGAAATCTTTCTATGTGGCACACCTCATCACTAAGGGCTTTTCATCCAGAAAAAGGAGGTCATTGTCCCACTGTACACATCCCTCATTAGACCCATTATAGAGTATAATGCCCCATTTGATATGTACCTCACAAGACATCTGCAACAGCTGGAAAGGCCACAGAAAAACCTCACTAAAAGAATCACAGGGCTAAAGCAGATGCCATATGCTGACTGCCTAAAAAAACTCCAGCTATACTCTGTGGCATATCGTCTACTCAGAGGCGATCTCTGCTTAACATACAAGGTCATGTCAAACCCTGAGCTGTTGGACATGCTCCACTTAAAGAAATCTCAATCTCTCAGAGCCACACGCTCCAGGGATCTAAACCTTGTCATCACAATGAACAAAACATGCTGGAGGGATAGGTTCCTGACCCAGAGACTCCCCATATTCTGGAATAGACTGCCCATACATGTCAAGCAGAGCGCCTCATTGGCCGTCTTCAAAAGGAACCTTGATGATTGGATGGGAGATAGGAAATTCACCCCGGGGATCACGTCAGTTGCCCTGCTAGACAGAGGTCCAGAGAAGTAAATTTTGTAGGAAGAAATATCCAGGGAATTGTTATGGCTAGGCTTGCATAGGCCCTAGGGCCGATAGCCTAGTACCAACCTATGAACCTATAAGTCTAGGGAAGAGACAGAGAAGCCAGCAACTGAGAAACACATGATCCTGAGAAAGAACCAGGACTGATTTCCGGATGTTTTTTGTAAACCCCAGGCTTTGCAAGAGACAAACACTACAGTAGAGGTACTGAAGCAAGGTCTTGGGGGAAGAAGCCTAAATGAGTAAGTCAACCATATAAGGAAAAATTTGAACCCCTTATTCTGCAAAAAGCAATCACAGGAGTGAGGCATTTAGGGAAAAGTCTTGGGGTAGTACAAAGGTCAAAGGGCACAACAGAGAAAGTACAGTTGTGTACCTACCATAAATGTAGATGTTCGAGTGTATTCACTGTTGCAGTCATTACTATTGGGTTATCCTGCTGGCAGGCTACCCGCAGTCGGCCAGAATTCCAAAGTCTAGGTCTGGCGTCGGTTGCTGTCACCTCTTCCCTGACGTCAGTGTGCCAGGGGTATAAAAGATGCAGCCGACGCCATTTTCTTCAGGTTTTCTTGCCCCAGATGCCAGGTGCCCCCAAAATGGTAGGCTAAAACATTATGCCAATAATTATGCATGCAGTAAAATAAACATTTCCTTCATCTACAAGCAAATACACCACATAGGTTGTATAAGATAGAGAAGAATAGGTAAGTCCCAGCCAAGAAAAGGGGGTGGTGGGTGGGTAACCTGGATTGCAACAGTGAATACACCCGAACATCTACATTTATGGTAGGTACACAACTGTACTATGTTCATTGTGTTTCACTGTTGCAGTCATTACTATTGGGTTGAATCCCAAAGCTGAGGTTGGGTGGCTGGGTCTAAATAGGATTAGGTGCAGCTATAAGGCCCTGCAGAACTGCAGTGGCAAAGCCTGCTCTGGATTTAGAGTAGAGAAGTAAATGGTAGTGCTTTGTAAAAGTGTGCACTGCAAGTTGCAGGCTCTAAAATGTCTTTGGTTGGTACTCCTCTGAGAAAGGCTGCTGAAGTGGCTGCTGCCCTGGTTGAATGAGGCCTAATGCCCTTGGGCACTGATTTGCCATGGTGTGAGTAGCAGAAATGAATGCAGTGGCCTATCCATTTTGAAATAGTCTGTTTTGAGATAGGCCTTCCTTGGGATCCTGCAGCATATGCCACTAAAAGTTGCTCAGTCTTTCTGAAAGCTTTAGTTCTGTCCAAGTAGAAGCGTAGTTGTCTGTGTATGTCCAAAGAATGCAGAAGTCTCTCACCCTTATTCTGTGGGTTTGGATAAAAAGTAGGCAAAGGAATGGTTTGGTTAAGGGCCACATTGGACACTACCTTAGGCATAAATGTTGGGTTCATCCTTAGAGAAACCCTGTCTGGATGGAAAATGATGAAAGGTTCCACAGCCACGAGTGCCTGTAATTCTGAAACACGTCTTGCAGAGGTTATTGCTAGGAGCAGAGCTGTTTTCCAAGATAAAAACTTTTTATCAGCTGCATTGGCTGGCTCAAAAGGCGGCAGTGTGAGTTTTTCCAAGACATAATTGACGTCCCATGCAGGTATTGGGGCTCTCCTTGGAGGTCTAATGTTTTTGGCCCCTCTGAGGTACTGCCTTAGCAGTGGATGGGAAAAAATAGGAGGTTCCGTATTGTAATGAGCTGAAATGGCAGAGGCATGAATTTTAATAGATGAAAAAGATAGACCTTTGTCCAGCATCTCAGTTAGGTATTGTAAAAACCTGAGGAATGTCTGGTACATATTTGTTAATTTCTTGTGCCTGGTTCCAAGCACACAATCTTTCCCATTTTCCTGCATAAGATTTTCTGGTACTGGGCCTCCTGGACTCTAAAATAACATCCATCACTGCTTTAGAGAGAGGTGTGTTTTGAATGGTTACATTATTCGCCATGCTGCCAGATTTAAGGTCCTGAGTTGGCTGTGCAGAATCTGATTGTTTCTCTGGGTCAGTAAATGAGGAATTAGAGGCAATGTCCAGGCTGGGCCTTGAGACAAGCTTTTTAGGATGGGGTAACAGTGCTGGCGTGGCCAGTCTGGGGCAATCAGAATCATTTTTGGCTGCTCTTGTCTGACCTTTAGGAGTACCTTGGGGAGGAGAGGCAGAGGAGGAAAGGCATATATTGTTAGATTTTTCCAGCTGAATGAAGAGCATCCACTTTCCATACTTGCTTGCGATAAGTCCTTGTGCAAAATCTCTGTAGTTGGCAATTGTGGGGAGAGGCAAATACATCTATGTCTGGACATCCCCATTCCTTTGTTATCATGCTGAAGACTTGTGGATCCAGTTTCCATTCGTGGGGATCCGTGAGGTTTCTGCTTAGTTTGTCTGCCAGAGTATTGTTCTTTCCTGGCAGGAATTGTGCTTGCAGATGTACTTGTAAAGTCAATGCTGTGTCCCACAAAGTCATGGCTTGTCTGCAGAGGGGGTAAGAATGCGTGCCTCCCTGCTTGTTTATGTACCACATGACTGTAGTATTGTCCGTCCTTATAAGTAGTTGTCCTGGATGGAGTAGATCCTTGAAAGCTGTCAGGGCACTTTGAACAGCTAGCATTTCTTTTTGATTGATATGTAGATGCATTTGGCTTGTGGGCCATGTGCCCTGAATACATTTTCCTGCCATGTGTGCTCCACAGGCATAATCTGATGCATCTGTTGTTACTGACTGCCTGGCTGTGGGTTGAGTGAATGGCTGTCCCTTATTGAGGTGACAGGCTTGTGCCCACCATCAAAACTCCTGTTGCAGGAAAGGAATGAGGGTAATTAATGTCTCCAGGCTTTGACAATGTTGAGTCCAGACACTTTTTAGGTACCACTAAAGTTTCCTCATATGCAGTTTGGCATATGGAATTAGTAGAATGCAGGATGCCATGAAGCCCAAAGCCTGCAGATTTTTTCTTGCAGATAATTGGGTCGGTGTTGCCAACATTTTGAAATAAGAAGTCATTTGCCTTTGTTTGTCTGGCGTGAGATAAGCCATCTGGGCAGTTGTATTTAAGCTTGCACCCAGGAATACTATCTCCTGAGAGGGTACTAGTTTTGATTTCTTTTCTTTTACTGTGTACCCTAGGCAAATTAATAATCTTTTTACGAACGCCAGATGCTTTAGTAGAGTGTCTTTGTTCTCTGCTTGCATAAAGCAGTCGTCCAAGTAAGGCTATATTTGGATTCCTCTTTGTCTGCAAAATGCAATTACTGGTGCCAGGCATTTTGTGAAGACCCTGGGTGCAGTAGATAAGCCAAAGGGCAGTGCAGAGAATTGGTAGTGCATTGAGCTAGCTATGAATCTGAGGTATCTTCAGCAAGATTGTCTGACTGGGATATGCAGGTATGCCTCTTTTAGGTCCAAAGTTATGAGCCAAGCCTTCTTGCCCAACATGGGTAGAAGCTGCTGCAGAGTTAACATTTTGAATTTTGGAACGTCCAGAAATGTGTTTAGAATTGACAGGTCCAGTATTGGTCTCCAGGCTTTGTCCATTCTGGGTACCAGGAAAAGTCTTGAGTAAAATCCTTGTCCCTGCTCTTGCTGTGGTACTTGCTGAATGGCCCTCATGTTCATAATGGACGAAACTTGTTTGTGTGCCTCTGCCCATTGATTGTGTGGCAGGTTTGGCATCCCTTTTGCCTTTGGCAGGGTGTGAAAGTGGAACCTGTAGCCCTGGGACACTATATTCAATACCCATTTGTCCTGGGTGATCATGTGCCAATTTTGAGAAAAAAGTGCTAGTTTTCCCCCTAAGGGGGCTGCAAGAAGATAAGTGCTTGGTGCTGGTAAAGGGAAGTCATTGGAACTGTTTCCTGTATGGCTGTGCTTTGTCTTCTCCATTTTTGGGGGTAGAAGCAGCCCACTGTTTAGGCCTGTATGAGCCCTGGGGCTGGGATCTGCCTCTGGGGTGTCTGTATCTGCCTCTTTAAGGCCTGTCTGACACTGGAAAGGACCAATTTTTGTAGGCCAGTTCCTGCTAAATCTTGGTGGCTGAACCTGTAAGAAATCCTTTACTGTTTGCACTAATTTCGCTTTGTTCTCCATTTTCTTCAAAACCTCCTCTGTTTTAACACCAAATAAAGTATCATGCTGTAATGGAGCATCTAATAATTTTGCTTTAACATGATCTGGCAGATTTTGTTCCTTTAACCAAGCATGTCTCCTAATGACAGAATCCGTAACTACGGCCCTGCAGGCGGCCTCCAGAGAATCAAAACCACATTGCAAAGTATGCTTTCCCACTTGTTCAGTAGCATGCAATAAATCCTGTATTTCCTTACTTTCTGCACCATCAGAGTTGGTCAACATTTTTTGTTTTAACAGTGACATTAAGTATTGCTGATATTTAATCATATGAAATTGACAATTTAAAGCCATCACAGCCAAAGTAGCAGAGATGTAAACCTTTTTCCCCCATCTGTCTAGTGCCCTTGAATCCCTGTCAGAAGGGATAGAGTTTGAGAATCTGGAACCCTGTAGTATCTGTCTGGTTTAACAGGAGTTGGAGGTAAGGAATCAGGAGAAAGGATTCCGTAAATACATCTACAACGTCTAGCACAGGGGGGATAGCAAGAGGCCTGTGCTGAGGTAGCAAAAGAAAATCTCTAAGCTTTTTCTTTTATTCTGAATAATCTTGGCTCTCCCAGTGGAAGTGCTCCCTCATGGTATGCAGGGTTTCCCCAAAAGAATAATCCTCAGGAGGGGAGGCTGAAAGAATAGATTCTTCAGCATCAGAATCCTCATAGGGAGGAAGAGAGTATTCCTGTACAGAAGAGGAGTCAGAGGAAATGGAAACCTGATCTGAAGAGTCATAGTCTGTCTCTTGCCTAGGCCTCTTGTCTGGAGGGGGATGGGAACACCTGATCAAGGTAATAAGATCTTCGGCATGGAAGTTTGTCCTGGAGAATGCTGTACTTGTTTCTTTGTCTTTAGAGCTGCTTTAGTCTTTGCTTTAGAAGCTGAAGTAGGCTTTACATATAACTGCGTAGGTCTGAAAACACCCTCAGAAGCCGATGCCTGTTCAGCGGCTCCGGACCCATCTGAGGGAATTATTTCCGAGTGTCCAATACCTTGAGTATCCAAAGGCCTAGCTGGCTCCACGTGGGAGTCATCAGCGGCCTGTGGCTCTGAGGTAGCGGGCGTCAGGGTCTGCGAAAGCGCCTCACTGAGAACCGGCGACTGGCTTAGCTGAAGCCTCATTGTCGGTTTTGGATCTCAGATGCATGTCCTTCTCTTTTTCCTTGCGTTTTTTAGAAACTCCGGTCGTCGGCTCTTCCGACGGCATTATATAATTGAATTTTCTGCCAAAGTAATGAAAAGCAAAATCAAACCGACGCTTAATAGTGCGTTGGTTGAATCTAGCACAAAACCGACAGCTAGCAACGTTATGATCAGGGCCCAGGCAAGGAATACAGTAAGAATGAAAATCCTTATGAGGTATTTGCTTACCACAAGAAGTACAATTGTTAACTTTTTCTGACATCGGTCTGGCTGTGAAAAACTCAGTAGTCGGCCGACCGGCACTTGCGAACTGCTTTTGCTTCAGGCACCGCGAGGCAAGAAAGACTGAAGAAAATGGCGATGGCTGCATCTTTTATATCCCTGGCGCACTGACGTCAGGGAAGAGGCGACAGCAACCGACGCTGGACCTAGACTTTGGAATTCTCGCCGACTGCGGGTAGCCTGCCAGCAGGATAACTTAATAGTAATGATTGCAACAGTGAAATACGATGAACATCTAAAAATGCAAAGGAGAAACAGAAAGGCACAAACCTCCTGAAAAGGGGATGGATTGGGATGTGAATATAAGCATCCTTGAGATCCGGCAAGACCAGAAAAGTCTGGGGATGAAGAAGAGGAAGCAGGGTCTGAAGGGATAACGTTTGAAAGGAAGGGATGTTCAAAAAGGTATTGAGCTAAAACAGGTCCAGAATGGGTCTCCAGGTGCCTTCCTTTCTAGGAATGAGAAATATGCTGGAATAAAACCCCTTCCCCTCCTGGGAAGGGGGAAGAACTTGAATCGTCCCTTGTACCAAATGGTCCTGAAGTAGTTCTAGAAAGAAAGGAAGCTGTTCCTGAGGAGATTAAGGGATGCCCAGAAAAGGAGGATGGGATTTCCATACCATGAAGTACCTCTGACAGATAATGGACAGACCCCAAGAGTCTTGAGTGATCCTTAACCAAGTGGGAAGGGACAAAGAAAGACGAAGAGATAAGGGAACCTGGCTTGTCTTTAAAAGGAGGCTTCTAAGAAATGGGAGTCTGAGTATATTTAGCAGTAGGAACCTGCCTAGAACCCTTCTTACCTTTGGGAGGAATGTGAGGCTGCCTGGGAACAAAAGCAGATTTAGATGGATAATTCCTTTGGAACTTAAGAACAGGAGAAACAAATACATGCTTCAATTACTGTAAGGCCTTAGCTTTATCCTGCAGAGACTTAAAAAGCTCAGCAGCCATAGAACCAAACAAATTCTTATTATCAAGAGAAGCATCCACCAGTTTAGCCTTAATATCAGCAGGCAAAGGCTGGAGACGAATCCAAGAGTAATGTCTCAAAACAGAACCAAAAGCAGCAGCTCTAAAGGAAGCATCAGCTGCACCACAACTACATTTGACAAGAGTGGCGGGCTTCTGTAGAAGTACAGCCCAGTAAAGAGAGCGCTAAGGCCTTACCTTCAGAATCAGGAAGGTCTGGGATAGCCTGGGAATCCTGGTAAAGAAGGGCCAAAACATATCTGGTCATATATAGGTCTGGTAATTAACAGCTCGAAAGGCCAAAGTGACAGCAGTATATACCTTCTTTACCATCTGTTCCATAGTTCTATTGTCCTTGTCAGAAGGGAGTAGTTTAAAAGCTTACAGGATTTATCAGAAAAGACAGACACTACAGAAAAGTCATAAGAAGGACATTTGCAGAAAACCTTACACTCATCAGGCAACTTATAAAGTCTGTCAGGTTTCTTAGGGGCTGGGGGTTGAGAATCCAGGGCCACAGAAGCTAAAGAGGTATCTAAAAGGGTGGACAAGATTAGAGGGACAGCAGAGGGCTTAGGGGAGTTCATCTGGAGGAACTCATAACACCACTTTTGAATATCAGAAATCTGAGAACAGTTCCATTTAAAAAATTCCATCACATGAGAAACAGTATCCCCAAAGCAGAGTTCTTCAAAGGGAGAGTCTTAGCTAATTACAGCCTTTCTCCTCAGAGCCATAATCTAAAGGAGAAGGGTTCTAAGAGAGACAATATCAAAGACTGTTCCCCAGAATCCAGTTCCTCTTCAGAGGAGTCCTACTTTCTGGGCCTCTTTAGTGGGGGTAGAGGACCACGGGGGAGCAGCTAGAAACTCCACTGGGAGGCTTCAAGGCCATTAGTGCATGAAATAACTCCTGGGTAAAATCCTGCCATTCACACTGGGGATCTTTAGGAGCAGGGGAAACATGTATGTTTTTTTCTTTTGAGGGACGTCTGCCCTAAGTACAACAGCTGCCATCCGCGCAATATGTTAAAGAGTATATATAAAGGTCAATGTATCCGAGCAGCGCGTATGACATCTGAATATTCAGATGTAATAAGTGAGATTCAATACATACAAGGTATGTTTACAAATAGAGGCTATCCAGTAGTTTTGTTAGATAACATTTCTCAATATGTCATTAAAGAATGGGGTAAAAGATTTCCCCCATTATTAGGAAAAGAATTTAAGAGCAATATACGTAACAATGACAACAATATTTATGCTAGAGCTTGTGTTCTGGAATATTCCCCATACGTGGACCTTATCAAAAATTTTATAAAAAACAACTGGAATATATTATTAGTAGATGATGAAGTACGTGACATCATAGGTACTACACCCACATTTGTTTATAGAACTGGAACAAATATAAAAAAGAAAGTAGAACGTTCAACATTAAAATCAAGTGGTACAAAAATTTATGGTAGTACCGAAAAATGTGGTTCCTGTAATCAGTGTTCTGTTATCTTAGAAACAGACACGCTCATTTTAGATAATATTCATAGGACAACAGTAAGATGTATAAGGGGTAACTGCAACACGAAATACATTATATATCTAGCTAAATGCTGTATTTGTCCAGGATTTTACATTGGGAAAACTGAGCGTTGTTTTAAAAAACGCATATATGACCATTTGTACTCTATTAAGAACAAAGATATGAATAATGCGCTAAGTAGGCATATTTTTGAAAATGGACCTGATCACAAGTTCAAATTTGCTATTATAGATCAAGTAAGGATAGATCCAAAGGGAGGGAATTTTAAGACTTTATTAAGTAGAAAGGAAGTTCTTTGGCAGATTTATACAGATGCGATTAGAAAACCAGGTCTTAATGATTTTATTACGATGAAACCTATTTTAGAATCTTAGAGTCTTATTTTAATTTATATCGGAAGGCTATCATATTTTTTAGTATGTATTAGATTCTATATACAAATGTAATATTTACTCTGACATGTTTTTTACATTTGTTTTTTATTTTTTCCATGCCAAACAGTATTCCACATTAATACTATTATTGAATAGTTTATAGTATATTGAATGTTTAAAAATATTTATGCTTGACTTATTCATTGACATATGCTGACACTTTAACAATGGTTTTATTGGTAACTATGTAGCTTTAAGACGAGGCTCTTACAAGAAGGCGAAATTGGCGCCAAAAAGTTAATTTAAATTGCTATCATCTGTTTGTAACTACATTCTGATGAAATCCACGCATAGTGGATGAAAGCGCTCAATGGTTTTGGATTTTGTATCGTTTTGTATGGTCAAATAAAGGTATTAATTCACCACTAGGTATCATTTATCGTGCATCCAAAAGTACTCCAGCAACTGTTTCTTTTACATTCTGGAACTGTCCAGAAAGGGGAATACGTAGAACCCTTGCAGTTGGAGATGAGCTGCAACCACAGCCATGCATTTGGTGAACACCTGGAGGGCTGTGGTGAGGTCAAAGGGCAGGGTTCTGAATTGAAAATGACTGGCTACTAGCCAGAAGTGAAGAGACCTCCTAGAGCATTTGTCCACTCTGATGTGGTAGTACAAACCCAGAAGAAGTGTCAAGGACATTTATTCATTTTTCCTGAGAAGGTGTAGGATAGACTGTACCATGACCATCTGGAATTGTGCATGTTTGACATACGGATTCAAGTGACTGAGGTGCAACATTAATCTTAGCTCCCTGTTCTTTTTTTTTGGCACTAAAAAGAATCTGGAATAAGTTCCGAGCCCTTGCTGGTCTGGTCTGGTGGGACTTCTAGGATGACTCCTTTGCAGATACTGCTACTTTTCTTTGAGAGGGTGGTAGATTGGAAAACTTCTTTCATAGAGGAGGTGGATAGAGAAATGGAATGAAATAGCCTCTAGTAACTATTGTCTGTGCCCAGATATCTTTAGTGATGGACATCCAGGCTTCTGGGGGCAGAGACAAGCACTCCCAGACTCCTTCCGGAAGTGCAGCAGTCAGACAAACGTTCAGGAGTGCTGAAAAGGCCTCTCAGAGAATGGAACCCTGAAGGCTTGATTATGCAGGCCTCCTCTGCCACAGCGGAGATGTCTACCATTAGAATACTCCGTCTGCCTCAGGGAGATTATCTCCAGAGGACTCCTGAGAAATCCCTTAGGATATCCAGAACCAATGCTTCTTACCCACTTTTTGGTTTCCAAAAGTCATCCTCGGGGTGGGGGGTGGGGCAAGAAAAAGTACAGTTGTGTACACTTAGCATAAATGTAGATGTTCGAGTGTATTCATTGTTGCAGTCATCACATTTGGGTTATCTGCCTGCAGGTAGCCCTCAGCTGGCCTGAATACCAGAGTCTTGGATTCCTGTGTTGGAGGCTGTCTCTTCCATGATGTCAGGTCATCAGGGGTATAAAACATGCAGCCGACGCCATAACATCAGTTTTTCTTGCCCCAGATGTCAGGTGCCCCCACAATGGGAAGCAAATGTATGTTATGGTACCCCACCAACAAAAAGCAAATATACCAGAAAGCTTAAATACACCAAACAAGAAGGAAAGGTAGAGCCAAGAGAAGTCAGGGGGCTGGAGGGAGGGTAACTAGGACTGCAACAGTGAATATACTCGAACATCTACATTTATGGTAAGTGTACACAACTGTACTATGTTATTCATGTTTCACTGTTGCAGTCATCACATTTGGGTTGATTCCCAAAGCTAAGGAAGGGAGGAGGAAGTTAGAGAGCATTAGGGCCAGCTATTATGCCCTGCAAGACTGCAGTGGCAAAACCAGCTCTGCATTTAAAAAAAACAGGCATGTGGTAATGCTTGGTGAAGGTATGTACAGTGCTCCAAGCAGCAGCTTCTAGGATGTCCCTGGTAGGGTCACCTCTGTGAAAGGCTGTAGAGGTAGATGCAGCCCAGGTGGAATGTGATCTTATCCCCTGCGGGGTTGGTTTTTCATGGTGCTTATAGCAGAAATGAATGCAATGTGCTATCCACTTAGAAATGGTTTGCTTTGAAATGGCCTTCCCCTCTGCACCTGCAGCAAATCCAACTAACAGCTGTTCAGATTTTCTGAGAGGCTTAGTCCTGTCCAAATAAAATCTAAGTTGTCTGCGCACGTCCAAAGAGTGCAGTATTCGTTCTCCTTTGTTTTGTGGATTCGGGGAAAAGGTAGGTAAATGAATGGACTGATTAAGGGCCACACTAGACACCACCTTGGGCATAAAGGAAGGATTGGTCCTGAGGGAAACCCTGCCTGCATGGAAAATAATGAAGGTCTTCACTGCCATGAGGACCTATAATTCAGACACTCTTCTTGCTGAAGTGATGGCTAGAAGGAAGGCTGTTTTCCAGGAAAGGAATTTCAACTCTGCAGTTGCAGCTGGCTCAAAAGGAGGAGAGTGAGCTTTTCCAATATAAAGTTAAGGTCCCAGGCTGGAGTAGGGGCTCTCCTGGGAGGTCTTAAATTTTTGGCCCCTCTGAGGAACTGCTTTAGCAGGGGTGAGAGAAGAGGGGTGGTTCAGTATTGTAATGTGCTGAAATGGCAGAGGAATGAATTTTAATTAACGAGAAGGATAGGCCCTTGTGGAGCATTTCTGTTAAATACTGAAGAATATGAGGTAAGCTGGGCACCGCTGTGCCCATCCCCTGAGTCTGGCTCCAGGAACAATATCTTTTCCACTTATCAGCATATGATTTTCTAGTACTAGGCCTCCTTGCCTCCAGAATGACATCTAGCACCTGTTTACGGAGGGATGCTATTGGAGAGCTCAAGGAATTAGCCAGGCTGCAAAGTTCAGGGTTTGAAGCTGAGGGTGCAGAATCTGGCTCGCCTGCTGGGACAGTGGGGAAGGGGTCTGAGGCAGGTGCCATGGTTCCAGCAGTGTCATACTGCGCAAGAGGGGGCACCAGTGCTGGCGTGGCCAGTGTTGTGCAATCAGTATTGTCCTTGGTTTGTCCTGTTTGATCTTTAGCAGAACCTTCATGAGGAGAGGCAGAGGGGGAAAGGCATACACTGAGAGGCTTTCCCAGGTAAAAGACAGGGCATCCACTTTCCAAGCTTGACTGTGGGAAGTCCATGTGCAGAATTTGTCCAATTGGTAGTTCTGAGGGGAGGCAAACAGGTGTACCTCTGGAGTCCCCCATTTGTTCCTCAAGAGGTTGAATATTTTTGGTTCCAGTTTCCACTCGTGTGGGTCCATGAAATTTCTGCTTAGGTCGTCTGCCAGTGAATTTAGCTTGCCTGGCATGTCTGCAGAGAGGGTACGAGTGGGTTCCCCCCTGCTTGTTTATGTCCCACATAACTGTGGTGTTGTCTGTCTTTACCAATAATTGTCCCGGAAGAATGTGGTCCTTGAAGACTGTCAGGGAATTCTGTACAGCTAACATTTCTTTTTGATTGATATGCAGGTGCATCTGTCTCAGGTTCCATTTGCCCTGAATGCACTGCCCTGCCAAGTGAGCCCCCATGCATAGTCTGATGAGTCTGTTGTTAGGGTTTGGGTGGCAGGGGGTAGATTGAAAGGGAGCCCCTTGTTGTGGTAGCAGGCCTCTGCCCACCAAAGGAACTCTGTCTTTATACAAGGAATGATAGGAATCATTGATTCCAGGTCCTGAGAATGTTGACACCATAGGCTTTTTAGATACCACTGTAGTTTCCTCATATGCAGTCTTGCATATGGAATTAGTAGAATGCAAGAGGCCATGAACCCCAGGGCTTGGAGAATTTTCCTTGCAGATACCTGGGTCTTTGTGGCCAGTAGTTTGAAGTAGGTTGTCAAATAAACTTGTTTCTCTGGAGTGAGGAAAGCCATCTGGGAAGTTGTATTCAAGCTTGCTCCCAGGAATACAATTTGTTGGCAGGGTACTAGGTGAGATTTATTTTCGTTTATGGTGTACCCCAGTGAGTTTAGAAGTTTCTTTACAAATGCCAGATGTTTTAATAGCAATTACTGGCTTTCTGTCTGAATCAGACAATCGTCCAAGTATTGGTATATTTGAATATTTCTCTGCCTGCAAAATGCAATGGCTGGAGCTAGACACTTTGTGAATACCCTAGGCGCAGTAGATAAGCCAAAGGGAAGTGCAGAGAACTGCATGGAGCTTGCTCTGAAGCTTATGTATTTCCTGCAAGATTCCCTTATTGGAATGTGCAGATAAGCTTCCTTTAAGTCTAAGTTTGCCAACCAGGCAAATTTGCCTAGCATAGGAAGCAGCTGTTGAAGTGTTAGCATCTTGAATTTTGGGATTACCAAAAAAGTGTTTAGAATAGAGAGGCCCAGGATAGGACACCAGGAGCTGTCTTTTCTGGGTACCAAGAAAAGTCTTGAATAAAAACCTTGTCCCTTTTCTTCTGCTGGGACAGGCTGAATAGCCCTGATACTTAGAATAGAGAGAACCTGCTGTTGAGCCTCTGCCCACTGATTTGGGGGTAAGTCTGGCCAACCATTTGGGGTTGGTAGGGTGTGGAAGTGGAATCTGTATCCTTGGGAAACTATATTCAAAACCCATTTGTCCTGGGAAAGGAGTTCCCAGTTTTTTGCATGTAGAGCAAGCTTTCCTGCTAAGGGAGCAGGCAGTTGAGCAGGTCTCGGAAGGGCTAAGGTTAAGTCATTGTTCCATTTTCCCGTAGGGGGGTGTCTTACTACTCCCAGCTTTAGAAGTGGGAGCCCCCCCACTGCTTAGGCCTGTGCGTAGCCTGAAGACTGTAACCTACGTGGTCTGCTGTTCCTGGGCTTGGACTGAGAAGGCCTGGAAGAGGCTGGAAAGGACAAATTCTTTGAAGGCCAATGCCTACTAAATCTAGGAGGCTGTACTTGCAGGAAATCTTTAACAGTTTGCACAGATTTAGCTTTTTCCTCCATCTTTCTGAGGACGACTTCTGCCAAACAGGCAGTCTTGGTTTAAGGGAGCATCCAGCGATTTAGCTTTAATATGATCTGGCAAGTTTTGCTCCTTAAGCCAAGCATGCCTTCTAAGTACAGACCCAGTGACAACAGCCCTGCAAGATGCTTCTAAAGAGTCAAAAAGTACAGTTGTGTACACTAACCATAAATGTAGATGTTCGAGTGTATTCACCGTCGCAGTCATTACATTTGGGTAATCTGCTTGCAGGTTGCCCTCTGTCGGCCTGATTAACAAAGTCTTGGGTCCTGCATTGGTTGCTGTCCCTTCTTCCATGATGTCAGGTCGTCAGGGGTATAAAACATGCAGCTGATGCCATTACATCAGTTTTTCTTGCCCCAGACGTCAGGTGCCCCCAATGGGAAGCAATTAAACATAAAAGCACAAAAATATACCTCCAACAAAAAAGCAAATACACCAAAAAGGCTTTTAAGCATAGTAAAGGAAAATAGAGGTATAGCCAAAAGAAGTTAGAGGGCTGGAGGGAGGGTAACCAGGACTGCAACAGTGAATACACTCGAACATCTACATTTATGGTAAGCGTACACAACTGTACTATGTTCTTCGTGTTTCACTGTTGCAGTCATTACATTTGGGTAGATTCCCAAAGCTATGGTTGGGAGGAGGAGTTTAGATGGCATTAGGGCCAGCTATAAGGCCCTGCAAGACTGCAGTGGCAAAGCCAGCTCTAGATTTAGAGAAAATTGGCAAATGATAATGCTTGGTGACAGTATGTACAGAACTCCAGGTAGCAGCTTCTAGGATGTCCCTGGTAGGGACGCCTCTGAGAAAGGCTGTAAAGGTAGATGCAGCCCTGGTGGAGTGAGGTCTGATTCCCTGAGGGATAGGTTTTCCATGGTGCTTATAGCAGAAATGAATGCAATGGCTTATCCATTTAGAAATGGTTTGCTTTGAAATAGCCTTCCCCTCTGCCCCTGCAGCAAATACTACCAACAATTGTTCAGATTTCCTTTGAGGCTTAGCCCTGTCCAAGTAGAATCTAAGTTGTCTTTGCACATCTAAGGAATGCAGTATCCGTTCCCCTATATTCTGTGGACTGGGAAAGAAGGTTGGCAAATGAATGGAGTGATTAAGTGCAACACTGGATACCACCTTGAGCACGAAGGATGGATTGGTTCTGAGTGACACCATGTCCGCATGAAAGATGATGAACGGCTCCACTGCCATAAGGGCCTATAATTCAGATACCCTTCTAGCTGAAGTGATTGCTAAAAGGAAAGCTGTTTTCCAAGAAAGAAATTTTAAGTCTGCAGTAGCAGCTGGCTCGAAAGGAGGTAGAGTGAGTTTCTCCAAGACAAAGTTAAGGTCCCAGGCTGGGGTTGGAGCTCTCCTGGGTGGTCTCAAATTTCTGGCCCCTCTGAGGAACTGCTTGAGCAGTGGATGAGAGAAGAGGGGAGGTTCTGTGTTACAATGAGCTGAAATGGCTGAGGCGTGGATTTTAATGGAGGAAAAAGACAGGCCCTTGTGAAGCATCTCAGTTAAGTATTGTAAAATCTGAGGTAAATTGGGCACTGCGGTGCTCATCCCTTGAGATTGGTTCCAGGAACAGAATCTTTTCCATTTTTCAGCATAAGATTTTCTAGTACTAGGCCTCCTTGCCTCTAAAATGATATCCATCACAGGTTTGCTGAGGGATGGTAAAGGAGAAATTAAGTAATTAGCCAGGCTGCAAGGTTCAGTGTTGGTAGCTGAGGGTGCAGAATCTAGTTCTCCTGCTGAGACAGCAGGGAAGGAGTCTGAGGCAGGTGTCATGGAGATGACCGTGACACACTGCGCAGGAGGGGGTACCAGTGTTGGCACGGCCAGTCTGGAGCAATCAAAATCATCCTTGGTTTGCCCTGTTTGACTTTTAGTAGTACTTTGGAGAGCACACGCAGAGGGGGCAAGGCATAGACTGATAGGGTTTTCCAGCTGAAGGACAGAGCATCCATTTTCCAGGCTTGTTTGTGGGGAATCCTTGTGCAAAATTTGTCCAATTGGTAGTTCTGGAGAGAGGCAAACAGGTCTATGTCTGGGCTCCCCCATTTGCTTGTCAACATGTTGAAAATCCTTGGTTCCAGTTTCCACCTGTGTGGGTCCATGAGGTTTTTGCTTAGTCCGTCTGCCAGTGTATTTAATTTTCCTGGCAGGAATTGAGCTTGTAGGTGCACTTGGTAGCTCAAGGCTGTGCTCCTCAATGCCATGGCTAGTCTGCAGAGGGGTTAAGAATGTGTACCCCCCTGCTTGTTTATGTACCACATAACAGTGGTGTTGTCCGTCTTTACCATTAGTTGTCCTGGAAGAATGTGGTTCTTGAAGGCTGTCAGAGCATTCTGTACAGCTAACATTTCTTTTTGATTGATATGCAGGTGCATTTGACTTGGGTTCCATTTGCCCTGAATGCACTTCCCTGCCAGGTGAGCCCCCCCCATGCATATTCTGATGCACTTGTTGTTAGGGTTTGGGCGGCAGGGGGTGGTGTGAAAGGTAGTCCCTTGTTTTGGTGGCAGGCCTCTGCCCACCAAAGGAACTCTAGGCATAGGCAAAGGTATGATAGGAATCATTGTTGCTAGGATTTGAGAATGTTGACACCATAGGCTTTTTAGATACCACTGTAGTTTCCTCATATGCAGTCTTGCATATGGAATTAGAAGAATGCAGGAGGTCATGAACCCCAAGGCTTGCAGTATTTGTCTTGCAGATAGCAGGGTTTTTGTGGCCACTTGTTTGAAGTAAGTTGCCAAATGAATTTGCTTTTCTGGCGTGAGGTAAGCCATCTAGGAGTTTGTAGTCAAGCTTGTTCCCAGGAATATAATTTGCTGACAGGGTACCAGTTGTGATTTCTTTTCGTTGATGGTGTACCCCAGACAAGTTGGAACCCTTTTTACAAAGGCCAGATGATTCAAAAGTATGTCCTGGCTTTCTGCCTGAATTAGACAATCATCCAGGTATGGGTATATTTGAATATTTCTTTGCCTGCAAAATTCAATAACTGGAGCTAGGCACTTTGTGAATACCCTGGGCGCAGAAGATAAGCCAAAGGGCAGTGCAGAGAACTGATAGTTTGCACAGCCTGCTTTGAAGCGTAGGTATCTTCTGCCAGATTCCCTGATTGGGATGTGCAGGTATGCTTCTTTTAAATCTAGTGTTACCAACCAGGCATCTTTGCCTAGCATAGAAAGTAATTGGTGGAGTCAGCATCTTGAATTTTGGAATCTCCAAAAAGGTGTTTAGAGTAGCCAGGTCCACGACAGGATGCCATGAATTGTCTTTCCTGGGTATCAAGAAAAGTCTCGAGTAGAAACCTTGTCCCTTTTCCTCTTCTGGTACCGGTTGAATAGCCCTCATGCTTAAGAGAGAAAGTACTTGTTGTTGTGCCTCTGCCCACTGATTTAGGGGTAGGTCCAGCCATCCACTGGGGTGTTGGCAACGTGTGGAAGTGAAATCTGTATCCCTGGGACACTATATTTAAAACCCATTTGTCCTGGGTAATGAGTTCCCAATTCTTTGCATGAAGAGCAATCTTTCCCCCCCAAAGGGGCAGTCAAATGATAAGTGCTTGGAAAGGAAGCTAATGAGACAGTTTACCATAGGGGGGAGTCTTATTATTCCCAGACGTGGAAGTGGAGGCCCCCCACTGCTTAGTTCTGTGAATTCCTTGGGACTGAAACTTGGGGGTTTTGCTGTGTCTGGGTTTGGCTTGAGAAGACCTGCAAGGGGATGGAAAGGACCAATTTTTAGAGGGCCAGTGCCTACTAAATCTAGGAGGCTGAACTTGTAAAAAAACTTTAACAGTTTGCATAGATTTAGCTTTATCTTCCATCTTTTTAAGAACTTCCTCAGCCTTGTTGCCAAACAGGCGGTCCTGATTTAAAGGAGCATCCAACAATTTAGCTTTAACATGATCAGGCAAAGATTGCTCCTTAAGCCAAGCATGCCTTCTGAGCACAGACCCAGTAACAGCAGCCCTACAAGAGGCCTCTAATGAATCAAAACCACACTGCAAAGTATGTTTTCCAACTTGTTCGGCAGAAAGCATTAAATCCTGTAATTCTTTATTTTCCACACAGTCAGGAATCAACATCACTTTCTGTTTACGCAGTCCAATAACACGTTGCTGATATTTTAACATATGAAACTGGCAGTTTAAAGCCCTAATGGCCAAGGTTGCAGAAGTGTAAACCTTCTTACCCCGTCTATCCAGCACCCTGGAGTCTCTATCAGAAGGGGTAGGATTTTTAGCAGTAGAAGCCTTAATCCTCTTAGGCCCCTGTGAAATAGTCTCTGGATCTGCAATAGGATTTTTGAAAAGGAACTTGTGGGACTCAGGGACACTGTAGTATCTATCAGGTTTTCTGGGAGCAGAAGGCAGGGAATCAGGGGTCAAACTAGATTCCGAGAAAACATCATCAACAATGTCCAGTACAGGAGGAATAGCTAAAGGCCTATGCTGAGGTAGGAGAAGGAAATCCCTAAGCCTCTTTTTTGAATCACAGTAACCCTGGCTTTCCCAGTGGAAATGCTCCCTTAGAGAATGTAAGGTTTCCCCAAAAGAAAAATACTCAGGAGGGGAAGCACAGGGAATAGAGTCCTCTGCATCAGAATCCTCATAAGTAGGTAAGGCCAAATCCAGGTCATCAGAAGAGTCAGAAAAAACAGAATCCTGATCAGAAGATTCATAATCAACCTCAGTCCTAGGCCTCTTAGAAGGGGGGGGGGAGGTTGGCTACGCCTGATTAAAGTTATTAGATCTTCAGCCATTCTTATAATTTGTTTTTTAGGCATAGAGACCTGAGCATGTGGCCTGGGAGTCGGTTTTTTAGACATGGAACAAAATTTAGGCTTAAGTAATGAAGGAGGCATCGATTTAATATGCAAGTCTGTAGGCCTGAATACACCCTCAGAAGCCGGTGCCTGCACAGCGGCTCCGGACCCATCCAAGGTAGAGACATCTGCAGGTTCTATAGTCGAAGAAGCATCTCGTGGCATACCGGACTCCGAATGGGTCTCAGTAGAGGCCTGCGAATCTGAAGTAGCAGGTATGAGGGGTTGCAAAAGCATCTCACTGAGTACCAGCGAACTGGCGACTGGCTTAGAAGTGTCGTCTGCAGTTTTGGACCTTGGTGGCCTGTCTCTGTCTTTATCTTTGCATTTTTCCGGAATCTCGGTAGTCGGATGGCTAACCGATGACTTTTCTGGATAATTAAACCGAGAACTAAATATTTAGAGGCAAAGATATACTGATGACAGATAGTGCGCTGATTAAAGCACAAAACCTACAGCAAGGTACGTTGTGGTCAGGGCCTAGGCAAGGAATACAGTATGAATGAAAATCTTTATGAGGTATTTGCTTTCCACAAGTAATGCAAGTATTAACTTTTACTGACATCGGTAAGGAGCAAGAAAACGTTTCCTCAATGGGGTACTTAGCTTTAGTTGAAGACTTCGGTTCTGAAACTTGAAAACAAAAATTTCAGGAGTCGGCCGAACGGCACTTGCGAACTGCTTCTGCTTCGGGCACTGCAAGGCAAGAAAGACTAATGTAATGGAGTCGGCTGCATGTTTTATACCCCTGACGACCTGACGTCATGGAAGAAGGGACAGCAACCGACGCAGGACCAAGACTTTGTTAATCAGACCGACTGAGGGCAACCTGCAAGCAGATTACCCAAATGTAATGACTGCAACAGTGAAACACGAAGAACAACTACACTGCAAAGTATGTTTACCAACTTGTTCTGCAGAATGCATTAAATCCTGTAATTCTTTGTGTTCAGTACAGTCAGGAATCAACATCATTTTCTGTTTAAGTAGTCCCATAATATGCTGCTGGTACCTTAAGCATATGAAATTGGCAATTTAAAGCCCTAATGGCCAAAGTAGCATAAGTATATACCTTCTTACCCCATTTGTCTAAGGCTCTAGAATCTCTATCAGAAGGGGTAGGGTTTTTGGCAGCAGTAGCCTTAATGCCCTTTGGTCCTTGGGAAATGGTCTCTGGATCCGCAGTAGGATTCTTGAAGAGGAACTTGTGAGTGTCAGGTACTCTGTAATACCGGTCAGATTTTCTGGGAGCTGGAGGTAAAGTGTCTGGGGAAAGGCTAGATTCCAAGAAGGCATCATCTACAATGTCCAGAACAGGAGGGATAGCTAAAGGCCTGTGTTGAGGGAGGAGTAAGAATTCCCTAAGCCTCTTTTTGGAGTCAGAGTAATCCTGGGATTCCCAGCAGAAATGCTCCCTAAGAGTGTGCAAAGGTTTCACCAAAAGAAAAATCCTCTGGGAGGGGGAGCAGAGGGAATGGAATCCTCTGCATCAGAATCCTCAAAGGTAGATAAGGGCAAATCCTGGTAATCAGAAGAAACAGAAATATTAGATTCTTGATCAGAAGAATAAGAAGGAAAATCAGTTCTAGGTCTCTTAGAGGGGGCAGGCTGGCTTCCCCTAATTAAAGTAACAAGGTCTTCAGCCATTCTAAGCATTTGTTTTTTAAGCATATGGGCCTGAGCATGCGGTTTGGACATCGGTTTTCTAGGCGTGGGTTGAGTTTTAGGCATGGATGAAGAAGATGGCGTCGGCTTAAAATGCAGGTCTGCAGGCCTGAATACACCCTCAGAAGCTGGTGCCTGCACAGCGGCTCAGGACCCATCCAAGGTAGAGACATCCGCAGGTTCTATAGTAGAAGAAGCATCTTGCGGCATACCTGACTCCGAATGGGTCTCAGTAGAGGCCTGCGAATCTGAAGTAGCGGGTATCAGAGGTTGTGAAAGCGTCTCACTGAGTACTGGCAGACTGGTGACTAGCTTAACGGAAGTGTCGTCAGCAGTTTTGGACCTAAGCGGTCTGTCTCTGTCTTTATCCTTATGTTTTTTCAGAATATCGGTAGTCGGATGGCTTACCGAAGCCATTTCTGGATAGTTATACCGAGTGCCAAAATAATTTGCTGCAAATATAGACCGACGACGAATAGTACGGGGGTTGAACAAGGCACATAACCGACAGCGAGGAACGTCGTGGTCTGGGCCTAAGCAAAAAATGCAGTACGAATTAAAATCTTTATGAGGTATTTGCTTTTCACAGGTAATACAACTGTTAACTTTTACTGACATCAGTTACGAGCAAGAAAAAGGATCCCCAACAGGGTACTTAGCTTTTTTGAAGACTTTGGTTCTGAAACTCGAAAATGAAAATTTCAGGAGTTGTCCGACCGGCACTTGCAAACTGCTTCTGCTTCGGGCACTGCGTGGCAAGAAAGATTGATGTAATGGCATCGGCTGCATGTTTTATACCCCTGATGACCTGACGTCATGGAAGAAGAGACCGCATCCGATGCAGGAATCCAAGACTCTGGTATTCAGGCCGGCTGAGGGCTACCTGCAGGCAGATAACACAAATGTGATGACTGCAACAGTGAAACACGAAGAACATCCATATGTCTACGGCAGAAGAGTTTTCCCTTTCTCTTCACTCCTGGAGATAGTGTCTTTAACCTTAGGGCCAAACAAATTCAAACCATCAAACGGGGCATTGATAAAAGATGAATTAAAGGGCTCTATGAAATCAAGCAACACATCCAGGCATGCCTTTTTTCTGTAATGCTCATTCACGTGACTCAAACAGTGATGGTGAACCTTTTGGGCTTGGCTTGTTAATTCAGAAAATGACTAGCTTGACTCTGCTGGCACGTCACCCCCCCCCCCCAAACAAAACAGAAACAATCCTTTACATCTTCATTTATTTAAAAAAATACAGCCCAATTATGTGCTTTGCTATGTATTATAAAAGTAAAAGAAAAATCACTGACTTGCAATACAGAAAATGATATGCACACTGATAATTGGGCTTAAAATAGTGCCCTAAATATTACCCTACCTTTAATAATAATTTTGAAATGAATTGAAAAAAAAATATGGAAGAGATTGTATTTAATTTGACATCAATTAATGACTTTTTAGTTGCCGAGTTTGAATAGATAAGTCTGAAACTGAAGATAGGTACTTTATGCATTTCAAGCCCAAACAAGCAGCACTAACTTCATCTGTCAGTCAGTTTCCTTTGCTCATTTTAATGTTGTTTAACACTGAGAATAAGGTCTCACAAAAGTATGTAGAGGAAAAAATTGAGAGTAAAGTCACTGCTAAATTTAAGGGTGCTGTAAGTTTCCGGTATTCGGTTCCAAGCATTCAAAATTTCTTGTTTGTAGTGGCACTCTCCATTATGCAGGCAATTTCTTTCCAGATTGTCTAGTTTAGAACAAAGGTTGACAAACACTTGAATCCAGAAGCTAGCATGGAACTCTGCTAACTTCAGCTCTAACTCTACAACCTCTAGCCAATGGAAATCATTTAAATTCCACAGTACTGCAGGCTACAACATCCAGATACAAAATTATTTTAAATGTTTGTTCTAAACTTCTGAAATGATAAATCTTCTACCAAACTGATCAATTACTGAGTGTAAAATGAGCTGGTACTTTATATGCAAGGGCTCCATTTCATTTTGCACATCCAAGCTGACCTCCTCAAAATATTTTTTTAGTTGAGGAAAATACTTATAAGTTTTAGCCTCATATCTCTTTCAAAAATTTGAAATTTATGTTTGGATACATAAAAGACTTTGAAACTAATGTCAGTACTTTTGCCAAAACCTTGTAACTTTTAAGTTCATTCATATGAACCGAGAGGTCTGTAAAAAAACAGTCAGTGTGCTGACTTGTACAATCACTGAGCTGAGGAAACTGTTCCAAATTTTTATTCTCAACATATAACTTAATTTCTTCATAGAACTCCTCAAATCTTTCAAGGACTTTTCCTCTGCTCAACCACCTCACATTGTTATGCATTAGCAGTCTGCTGTAAGTTGATTCAACTTCCTACAATAGTGCAGAAAATTCTAGCTTGTGAATGGGTCAATTAACTTTTAAATTCACTGTTTTTGTTACTATGATTCTACAACTGTCATTACATTATGCAGTTCTGTGAATTCTGCCTTGGCACACAGCACCCCCTGGTGGTTAATGCAAAGACATGGCACAAGTAGATGTCCAATAGCTTCCATAAACAGTTTCACAAATCCAACCTTTTTTCCCACCATACTGGGTGACCCATCTGTCATCACAGACACAACTTTAGACATATCAATGCTTTCAGAACAATGTTGCATATTTCATTCTCTGATGTACTTATTGGCACTGTTTCTAGCTTTACCAGTTCTTCTCTCATTGTCTGACCATTGGAAAATCTAGCAATGATGGACAACCTAGCTGATGAGGTGACATCAGTAGTTTTGATCAAGACAAACCGAAAAATATTTACAATTCTTTAAGTCTCCTTCTAACTGATATTGTTTGTTGGAGATCACTGTCATCACTCAGCTTTTAATAGTATTTCTGCTGAGTGGCAAATCAGAAATATGCTTCATAATAGAATTTCTATTCTGTATATCTTGAAACAAAAAAGAGGTACATTTTAGAAGAGTTTCTTTAATAAATTATCCTTCACTGAGGGCCATTCCATCTTGAGCTATGCAGTGAGTAATGCTGAAACTTGCTGATGTTAAATTCATAGGGCCTCTTAAAAATTTAAGGAAGTTATTTGATTGACATTCATTACGGTGCTGCTGAGATACGTATTCTTTCCTTTCATCCTCCCTTTTTTCCAAAACCCAGTGATGATTTGCTTCAAAATGTCTTTTAACACTCCATGTTCTGCTTACTACTGTTTCATGACACAACAGGCAAAATGATTTGCCATTTCTGTCAATAACGCCATACTCCTCAGTCAATTTATTTTTATTTCATAAAATTCTTGGCCGTAAATTATATGGGCCAAGATCTGTTTTTGCTTTAACTTTAACCTGGGAGAACGAATGTTAAAAGAACATTTTACTTCCACGGGTGTATTGCCAAATAACTCTATTTGCTTATTTATGGAGGGCTTTGCTTTTTTTATGCAAAGTGCATCAAAAATTTGCAACCTGACCCTATCAAAATGTACATTATTACAGAGATCCAGCAAGGTGGTTACTGTCTCCCTGCACTCCAGACATCCAACAAGATGGCTACTGTCCCCCCTGCATTCCCTGCTATACACAATTTGAAGTTTTAGTGCCTTGCAGTCTTTCTGTGTTGGGGGTGCGAAGCCCCAGATGGATATTAAACTCTCTAGATCTTTAATCTCTCTTCCTGTTAAAGACAACTTGTTTATCACAAACATTAATTTCATGAAAAATAAAAGTTATGAAATTATAATTACAATGTCTGTCATCATCACACTGGGGGTGGGACTTGCTACTGTGCAACCTCTTTGTCCTAATATGAATAATCACCAAAATTATGCCTATCTGAATGCAGATAGGAAATCCAGACGAAATAGCAACGATTTCAAAGATGACTTTCACTTTTCTCTTTCTCATACTGACAAATACATCACTTAATTTAAATAAATTACAAAAAATAATTTAAATGCATAATAAACATTACCTGGAGTATGGAATAAACAGGACAAGCTTACAAATACAGGCTACCTGCCCTCTGCATAAGTGTAACCACAAAGACAAAATAAACTGCCCTCTGCAGACTCTTGAGACAGCATACTGAAACAGTCTTTAATGTTAATAACGTCCTTACCTCTGCAGCAGTGTTGTTGAACTAGCTCCTGGCACAAAATAATGTAATATACTTCAAACGAGCAACGAATGCAAAAGCTGATTTCACACAAATGCTGACAGTGTGCTCATTTTGGAGAATACAGTTGCAAATATCGTGTTTGTGCCTTGAAAATGATCTTCCGGTGCAGCGGTCAGAAGTCAAATGAACTGTGCAGCTGCCGTGATGACTGCCCTCTGCAGACTCTTGAGACAGCATACTGAAACAGTCTTTAATGTTAATATCGTCCTTACCTCTGCAGCAGTGTTGTTGAACTAGCTCCTGGCACAAAATAATGTAATATACTTCAAACGAGCAACGAATGCGAAAGCTGATTTCACACAAATGCTGACAGTGTGCTCATTTTGGAGAATACAGTTGCAAATATCGTGTTTGTGCCTTGAAAATGATCTTCCGGTGCAGCGGTCAGAAGTCAAATGAACTGTGCAGCTGCTGTGATGACGGACGATGTGCTAATTCAGATGGTGAGAATCCATTTTAAGCTCTGGGAGGTGCAGGGTCTCATATTTTTTATATTTTTGTTCATTCAGTTTCTTTGGTAACTTTGGTGGTGTTAGTGAATGCTGGCGTTTCACCTTTGATGTCTGTCATAGGTCCGCCATCACTGATTTACACATACACTCCCTCAGAAATGCAATGACAGTACAAAAAACAATATGTTTCTTAGCAAACATGAGACACCTCCCTGAGACTGGGTGGAACAGCTGGGATTTTTTTCCCCAACATGTAGGTTTTCTAAGAATGGAATGATGTATCCTCTGGTAACAATGCTTTGTACCCAAGAATCTGTTGCAATTCCTAGCCAGGCATCTGGATACAAAGCCAAGCGACCCCCGACTGCCTCCAGAGCAGGACAGTCGGGCCTCCTTTCAGGAGCGCTGATGGGGCTTATCAAGGAACTGATCCCCGTCGCCCTGGATCTGTGGACCCCCTCTGCTGCCGGGGCGGCATCTTCCATTATTACCCCCTCCTCTGTCCCTGGAGGGGGGTTCACCACATATGTTTTGGAAAGCTCCTTGGGACTTTCAGAACCACATTTTTCCACCTTTCTGCCCTCTGGGGTATGGTTTAGTAGGGGTGGAAAAACGAACTCCTACTGTAGAGAGAGTCTTTCCCTCTTGCTCACACCTAGTGAGAGTCTCCTTGACTTTGGGCCCAAAAAGAGAAGAGCCATTGAATGGGGTGTTGACAAAGGAAGACTTGAAGGCTTCCGCAAAGGAGCATAATTGCATCCAGGACTGTTTGCGAAGAGCTATCACTGAACCCACTGCCCAACTCAAACCATCGGCTGCACAGGAAATGAGCCGCATGGACGAGTTCACTATGGAATTAAGGGTATTAAGTTGTGCTGTCACTTTCTCAGAGACAGCTCCATCTCTATTACCCTGCAGAGTATCTCCAACCTCTTTCAGGAGATCTCTCTGAAGACGGGTAAAATGAGTCAAATAGTTAAGCGATCGCATAGCAAAGGTCGCAGAACTAAAGATGTGTTTCCCGTATCTGTCCATCGTCCTGGAATCCCTATTAGAAGGATGGACAATAGAAGAGGTTTCTGACAACTCTTTCTTGGTGGCCGCCGCCACCACCATGGCATCAATCGGGACTCGCTTAGTGAGGAACATCTTGTCTTGGGGGGAGGTGATAAACCTTGTTGGGCCTCCGAGGGACCGGTTCCATAGAATCAGGAGACTCCCACACCCATCGAGCAACCAATTCCATCAACTCGTTGAAGGGCGGAGTCACCCAGGAGGTGAAAGGTTGGGACCCAAAGGCCTTCAGGAGCACTGACTCATCCTCAGTAGGGCTAACGGACTGCCAGTCACCCCACTGCTTAAGGATTTCTAAGATATCAGCAAAGGAGATATCCCCCGAGGGGGACCGTGGGGACCCTTCCGATTCCTCTAAGTCAGTGTCTGATGTTAAAAACTCCTGCGGGGAATCTAAATGCCTCCTCTTACAAAGTCTCTTCCTGGGAACCTCATCAGTGGGGACTTCTGGTGAGGTCCCAGTAGAGCAAGGGTCACCCAATGGGGTTACCTGAGCCTCCAGGTCTCGACGCTTCATAGGGAACTGAGATGTAGAGGCAGAAATTAGAAGTTATGTACCTACCATAACGTTCCATGTTAGTTGTCTTCTCTCGCCTTCTTTCTTGCTGGATGGGTTCGGAGCCGATCCTCGGCTCCGACTCGGCACTTGCTTTAGCTTAGGAACTCCTTTTACCAGCTCGAGGCAACCCTATATCCCATGATGCAAGGCGGAACTACCTCAGATCTCGTTTGGTAGCTAACCTACCCTGCTAAAGACTATCCTAACATAATTAGGAACACAAGTTCCTAATGGAAGTCCTCATATGAAGGCTCCGGAGGAAACAACCTAATAGGAACTCTTCAAGATCTGTCCAGGCCAGGGGGAAGGAGGGAGGGACACAAGAAAGAAGGCGAGAGAAGACAACTAACATGGAACGTTATGGTAGGTACATAACTTCTAAATGTTAAGTTGTCAATCTCGCCTTCATTCTTGCTGGATGGGACCGCGTCCCTAGCACCTGTATCCCGGGTGGCTCAATGGAACAGACTCTTGAGAACTGTGGAACCAAAACTGGCCCTATCTCTGGAGGCCAAGTCCAACTTGTAATGAGAGACAAAGGTATGGGGCGTAGCCCAAGTAGCTGCTGCACAAATGGTATCAATGGGTAGTCTATCCAGAAAAGCTGCAGAAGTGGATAGACTCCTGGTTGAGTGTGCTTTTGGCTTAGAAGATAGCTGTTTGCCTCTGAGAGAGTACACATAGGAAATAGTGGAAGTCAACCATCTGGATAAGGTCACTTTAGATACTGGAAGACCTATCCTGTTTTCTGCATAGGAGACAAATAATTGGTCCGATTTTCTGAATTGTTTAGTTCTATGCAAATAGTACCTGAGCTGACGATGGACATCCAAAAAATGCAGTTTCTGTTCAGCTCTGTCGGAATAGTTTGGGAAAAAGACTGGTAGGTCTATAGATTGGTTAATGTTGGTTTGAGATACGACTTTGGGGAGAAAGGAAGGGTTAGTTCTTAATGATACCCTGTCCTTATGAACAACCAAATAAGGGGAACGAATGCAGAGAGCTTGAATCTCGGAAACCCTTCTTGCAGAAGTGACAGCCAGTAAAAATATAGTTTTCCAGGTCAATAACTTCAAAGAACATGAAGCAGACGGTTCAAAGGGAGGTAGAATCAAGGATGCCAACATTAAGTTTAGATCCCATTGCGGAGGAGGATGCTTTATAGGTGGTTTTAGGAGGAAAACTCCTCTCAGAAAGGCCTTGCATAACCTATGAGACATAATGTTATTGTCATGCAGGCCAACATGATACTTAGAAATAGCAGCCAGTTGTACTTTGACTGTAGATGACGAGGATCCTGAATGAAAAACCTCCGCCAGGAAATCTAAAACCGAATGTACAGGAGCAGTAAAGGGGTCAATATTTCTGGAATTCGCCCAAATAGAAAAACGTCGCCACTTGCTAGCATAAACAGTCCTAGTGGGCGACTTCAAGGAAGAGACTAAAATGTCTCTGACTGAGTCGAAATCATCGGTAGCCTGGCTAGGGTAGGAAGTGGAGCAACCAAGCAGTGAGGTTGAGAGAATGAATGGCCCGGTGCTGCTGACCCGATTGGTGGATCAAAAGATCCGGAACTGGGTCCAGATGCCAGGGCTGCACCAGAAGGTGACGATGCAGAGACGGAAACCAAATTTGTCGAGGCCAATATGGGGCAATGAGGATCAACTTGGCTCTCAAAACGGTGGCTTTCTGAATGACTTGTGGAATCAAGGGAAAGGAGGAAAAGCGTGCAGAAGTCCCGGGCCAATCCTGGGTTAGAGAGTCTCTCAGAGGTTGGCCTGGAAGGGGAAAGAGAGTGAAGAAATCGGGGCACTTGTTGTTTTGAGGAGTAGCAAAAAGATCGCAACAAGGAGTGCCCCACTTCAGAAAAAATCTGATCCACTACAGATTGATTGAGAGACCACTCGTGAGGCATCAGAATGGATCTGCTCAGCCTGTCCGCTAATAGGTTGGACCTGCCGGGGATGTGCGTTGCTATCAGAAACCGCTGAGAAGAGATCGCCCACTGCCAAAGTCTGAGAGCTTCTCGACATAACGGATAGGACCTGGTCCCGCCCTGTTTGTTGATGTACCAGACTACGGACATGTTGTCCGTCTGTACTGCAATAGTCCCGTGGGAAGAAAGTCGTTGAGGGCTTGCAACGTTAAAAGCACTGCTCTCATCTCCAGGACATTTATGTGCAGATGGTATTCTATGGGTTGCCACGTCCGTGGACCATCCTGCCCTGATAATGCCCCCACCCGATCAGAGAGGCATCCGTAGTGACTGTGGCAACCGGAGGAGGGGAATAAAGGGTCGGCCCTGATGAAGAAGAGGGAAGATATCCACCAGTTCAGATGAGCTCGCACGACTGTGTTACCAAGACTTCGTGCCTCATCGGGAGACTGTGGTACGACCACTGCGTCAATAGCATCCACTGCAGAAGCCGCATGTGGAACCGAGCCAGTGGTAGAAGAACAATGGCCGCAGCCATAAGACCTAGAACCTTCAGTATAAATCTGGCTTTGATCTTGTTGCTTTGCAAAGAAGCCGAGCGAATCTTTGGATGTCCAGAATTCTTTGATCTGTTAGTCTGGCTAACATTTTGACGGTGTTTAATTCTGCCTATAAAGGTGATAGATTGGCAAGGCAGCAGAGAAGATTTTTCCAAATTTACTGAAATTCCCAAACTCCTGCAAAGCTGTAGAGTGTAGTCTCTGGACTGAAGAAGCTGACACTTGGTGGTGGCGGAGAGGAGCCAGTCGTCCAAATAGGGAAACACCTGGAATCCTTGTCGTCTCAGATGAGCTGTGGCCACTGCCATGCATTTGGTAAACACTCTGGGGCTGAAGTGAGGCCAAAGGGCAGTGCCCTGAATTGGTAATGACTGGTCCCTAGCGGCGGAGAAACCTTCTGGAGCGTCTGTGAATCTTTATGTGATAGTACGCATCCTGAAGGTCTATAGAGCACATCCAGTTGTCCTTGCCCAGAAAGGGCAGAATGGACTGAAGCGTGACCATCCGGAATCTTGCCTTCTTGACAAATCTGTTTAGATTGCTCAGGTCTAATATTGGTCTCCAATCTCCGTCCTTTTGGGGACCAAAAGAATCTCAGTAGACGCCGGATCCTACCTGGTCTGCTGGCACCGTCTGGACGGCTCTTTTTTCTAGGAGCTTTGAAACCTCCTGTTCTGCCAAATCCCTTTGACCGGGTGAGATGTCTGGAAGGGATTGTAGAGGTCTGAAACCTTCCGAAGGGGATTTTGTAACCCTCGGATATGATCGACTGTACCCACATCTCTTGAGATAGGGATTGCCAGGCTACTGGGTACAGCGAAATCCTTCCCCCGACTGCCTCCAAGGGTGGACAGTCGGGCAACACCTCAGGGATGCTGAAAGGGCTTCTCAGGAAGAGACTCCCTGTTGCCCTGGTTCTGAGGACCCCCCCCTGCCTCTAGGGCGCGTCTATTATTGTTGCCCCTCTGCTTCTGGGGGTAAACTGACCACGTGTGTCCAGTGTAGCTCCTTGGGCTTTACGGAACCACATCTTCCCCCTTCTGACCCTTGGGGTATGGTCTAGAAGGAGTGGAAAACTGGACTCCAACGGCAGAAAGAGTTTTACCGTCCTGCTCACACCTGGTCAAGGTATCCTTCACCTGAGGTCCGAACAAAGCCGAACCATCAAAGGGGGTATTAGTGAAGGACGCCTTAAAGGGGTCCGCAAAATTACAAAGCCGCATCCAGGCTTGGCGTCTAAGAGCAACTCCTGTGCCTGCGGCCCTGCTCGCTCCATCGGCCGCATAGGATATGAGCCGCATGGAGGAGTTAGATATGGAATTCAGGATTGCAAACTGCGAGGCAATCTTTTCCTGAGCCCCAGCAGCAGAAGGATCCTGGACTACTTCTCCCAGTTCCTTGAGAACATCTTGTTGAAGCCTGGTGAAGTGACAAAGATAATTCAGCGAACGCATAGCAAAGGTCGCTGAAGAAAACATCCGCTTTCCATACCTGTCCATGGTCCTAGAGTCCTTATTAGGAGGATGGACAGGTACTGAAGGATCCGCCAGTTCCTTCTTAGTGGCAGCCGCCACCACCATAGCATCCACCGAGACACCCTTGGAAAGGAACTGTTTGTCCGAAGGGGCCGTAATGAATTTGGATGGTCTTCTGGGGACAGGTTCCACAGAATCTGGAGCCACCCATGTCTTCCGAGCCACTACCTGCATAAGTGGGTCGAAAGGCGGAGACACCCAGGAGGTGGAGGGTCGGGATCCAAAAGCCTCCAGGTATACCGACTCATCCTCGGAGGGGTCAATAGAGGGCCAATTCCCCCTCTGTTTGAGGAGCTCAAGGATGTCTGAAAAGGAGACATCCTCAGAGGGGGACCGTGGGGAACCCTCCGACTCATCTAAGTCGGTATCAGATGTAGTAGACTCAGGGGAGTCTGTGTGTTTCCTCTTACACGTCCTCTTCCGAGGGGGTTCCCCTGCAGGATCAGGAGAAACCTCGGAAGAGGAGGAAATTCCCAGTGGGGAAACCTGGGGCGATGGATCCCTGGGCCTGAGAGCAAGAGGCTGGCAAGAGGCGTCTGCAGGCACTGATGAGGGAGGAGCTAGAGGGATAGACCGTTGACCAGGCTCAGAGGCCAGGACACTCCTCATCACCTCAAAGGCTCCCCTCCCCGGGAGACCGGAATATCCCCGCTCCGAAGAAACAGGAATTCCCGGCTCCAATGAGAGGGAAGGCTCAGAGGCCGATGTCGGCGCCGAGCTTACCAAAGCCGAAGCCCCGAGAGGGAGAGTGGGGTCGGACAAGGGTCCGATGCCACTAGCCCCCTCAGAGCCGACAGTGGAAACCCGATGACCGGATCCCTCCAAGGAAGGCCTCAAGGAGGAGATCGGAGCCGAGGACGATGGAGCCGAAGGATGTATCGGCTCCGGCATCGAAACAGTCACTGTCCCAAGAAGCTCCGGCTCCGAACTCTGGTGTGGAGTCGGAGGAGGAAGTTCAAGGGGTAAGGCTATAGCCGAAGTCTGTTGAGACGGGCTATGGAGCATTTGGGCCAGTGCCTGAGACTTCAACAGCCTGCTTACCACCCTCTCTAAGTCGTGGTCAGACAGACTGGAAGATCTCGAAGATCGGCTCCGATGGCTCCGCTCCGACAAAAGAGGAGACCCCGGAGCCGAATGGATACTCAGTATCGAAGGGGACCGAGATCTCTTTCGGGTCGAAGCCATCGGAGCCGAAGTCCCCTGAACTCCAGATGGAGCCGAAAGTTTCTCGGCTCCGATGCTGGATAAAGTGTCGGCTCCAGCCGGAGCCGACAAGGCCACAGTAGAGAAGGTATCGGAGCCAGCCGGCGCCGACCCTACTACTTTAACGGTAGATGCATCGGTTCCAGCCGGAGCCGATCTCGGCTCCGACGGAGCCGAAGCCACCGGAGGAGGCTTGGATACTGAAGCCTTCGGTGGTTTAGAAGGTTTCCCAGACCCTGCTTTAGAGGGAGAACCTTCTGGCTTAAGTAAGCCTCGGAGGATAAGCTTATTCCTCCTTTCCTGCAGGACTCTCTGGCTAAAAGCGTGACACAAAGCACAGGAGTCCTGCAGGTGCAAAGGCCCCAGGCAGTACACACAAGAAGTGTGACCGTCTGTCAGAGACATTTTCTGACAGCACTGGTCACACTTCTTAAAGCCTGAGACCTTGCCTTCCCTAGACATATCCTAGGAGGAAGTAACACACACAAACCCCAACAAACACACAAAATTAATCCCCTACACACAACACACAGGAAGGGATTAACCAATAGGGTTTTAGGCCTAAGTAAAAACTTTATACTAAAGGCTATAAAAAGGGTTGTAAAGTTTGAAAAGAAGGGAATAGGGTAGGCTGTAATATACTACAGACTATACTAAGACTAAAAGGGGAAAATAAATTCCTAACTAAGCTTTTTCTGATTTTACCAGAAAATCACTTACCTCAGCTGGCAAAGGAGACCTCTTTCGCTAAGTGGCAAACGAGATCTGAGGTAGTTCCGCCTTGCATCATGGGATATAGGGTTGCCTCGAGCTGGTAAAAGGAGTTCCTAAGCTAAAGCAAGTGCCGAGTCGCCCATCCAGCAAGAATGAAGGCGAGATTGACAACTTAACATTCTGCACTTTAGGGAAGGAGGAGGAGGGACCTGACGACGTGTGTATCTTAGATGACATAACCCTCCTCATGGCATCGAAGGCACCACTGCTCCGGCCCGAGGAAGCTGCCAGTTCTGAAGAAGACGGCAACTTCCCTGGAGCCGAGACAGTGGGCTCCGAACTAGAGGACGGAGCCGAGCTCATTTGCACCAAAGCCCCGAGAGGAAGGGTTTGGAACCGACACATCGGTTCGACTCTCCCCCCGGAACCGACGAGAGAGTGTCAGCTCCCAGACTCTTCCAATGGAACTGAAGAAGTCAGGGTTGGCAGAGTCAAAGGCACTGGAACAGGTCTCGGCTCCGAAGGCTCCACAATCATAAGATCCTCCTCCACTGGCTCCAATGGCCCTGCTAGGCTCGGAGGAGGAGCAGTCACAGCTGGTGGGGTGGTCTTAGGCCCCGAGACCTGTTGGGTCAAGGCTGATAATTTAGCCAGTTCCGGGTTCTCCAGAAGCCTCTGCACCACCTGCTCCACATCCATATGAGAAAGGGTCCTCGAAGAATGAGTCGAAGGAACCGAAGATGCCACCGATTGAAGGATAGGAGACGTCAAGGTTTCGGGGACCGGCTCCGAAAAACTTGCTCGGTGCACAGCTCTGAAGACTGTGGAGCCAGTGACCGCACCTTCACGGTAAGGCTTGGAGCCGATGACTTGGGCTCTGAAGACACCTTCGAAGACTTCGATCCCTTCGATGACATGGAGGTCTGGTCAGCCTTGTCCAAGGACTCCTGAAAATCTGGCTTCAATAAGCCTCTATCTACCAACTTCCTTTTTCTCTCCAGTAAAACCCTACTACTGAAGGAATGGCAGGCCCCAAACAATAAACACAATTCACATGGGCATCTGTAATGGACATCTTCTGCCCACATTTTGGACACTTTTTGAAACCAGATTTTTGTTTCTCCTTATGGTCAGACATGTTAAACAACACCACAGAAAACACTACCAAGGAAAACAAGGTTACTGAATGATCAGTCACACTGTAAACTGCAATAATTTGAACAGCTCTAATCCAAGAGAATATAAAGTAACACTGCAGCAGAAAACACTGTTACTGGAAACTAACCACACTGCAAACTCTAAATACTGTATTAGTCCTAAGTTGCCAGATCCCTAAACTGTCAGAATATCTCTAAATAAATCTAAATATATAAATATATATATCCAAACTAAGCATGCTATCTAATCACATTAACACACTATTTAGAGGGAAAAGCGGATAGGGAGTAACTAAAGAATGGCCAAAGGCCTAAGAGCAACCCTCTGCAAAAGACGATACTAGTCAAATTTTAAATAAAGAAAATCAAAGGCTAAACAGTCCAAAAGTAGTATCACTATAGTAACTTTAGTTATCAGCAGAATATTGTCAAAAAACAAGTAAATATAAACAAACTGGTCCGAGCTCTCCGACGACCTAAGCTCAGTTGCAGCGGCAAACTAGATCTGAGGTAGGACAGAGAGCATCATGGGATAGGGACCTGGCCTCGAGCTACTCTGACATATGACACACTTCATTCCAAAAAAAATAAAGTTGCATAAGTAAACTTACCAAAACAGCTGATGTCTGAATGATCTATTTTACAGCAAAATAAACTATAAGGGTCATAACCTCCCACTTGTTGTAATCTACTGTACTCAACCTCGACAGCTTGGTATATGAAAGAGGTATGATAGCAGAAGTATGACAGTAGAAGATGAAATTGCCATCTACACACATATATATGTATACACACACCCACATATACACACAAATATATATATATGGGCCTAGGACATTTCACTGAATGCACATGTCACAGAAACTCAAATGACTGAACACAAATCACTGAAAGCACAATTCACTGAAAGTTATATATGGCCTTTTCCACACTGTAGTGCGACCCTATAGTTAGTATATATAGTAAGGGGGGCACCACCCCCCACATCGGGGGGTGTGGGGGCGTAGCCCCCCATGTATTTTAAGGATATATTATGTATGGAAAAGAGTATTACATTGGAATTGCAAGTATCTATGTATATAGTTCGAAATATTTAAAATATGTGGGAGGCGGTGCCCCCCACACCCCCCTTACTATATATACACTAACTCCAGGGTCGCACTACAGTGGGGAAAAGGCCATATATAACTTTCAGTGAAATGTGTTTCAGTGAATTGAGCTTTCAAAAAAAGTGCACACTAATTTGACATTCAGTGAAATGTCCTAGACCCCCCCCCCCACACACACACACACACACATATATATATATATATATATATATATATATATATATATATACACACACACACACACACACACACACACACACACATATACAGTGGATATAAAAAGTGTACACACTCCTGTTAAAATGCCAGGTTTTTGTGATATAAAAAAATGAGACCACAATAAATCATTTCAAAACTTTTTCCACCTTTAATGTGACCTGTAACCTATACAATTCAATGAAAAACAAATATGTTAGGGGGAAAATATGAAAAATAAAAAAAATGTACAATAAGCTGGTCGCATAAGTGTGCACACCCTTAAACTAATAATTTGTTGGAGCACCTTTTGATTTAATTACAGCATGCAGTCTTCTTGGGTACACACCTGCCATCAATTACAGAGACTCTGATTAACCTCAGATAAAGTTCAGCTGTCCTAGTAGGATTTTCCTGGCATTTACTCAGTTTCTTGCTACTGCAAAAGCCATAGTCTGCAGACAGCTTGCAAACCATCAAAGGGATCTCACTGTTGAAAGGTATCAGTCAGGAGAAGGGTAGAAAAAATTTTCCACAGCAGTGGATATACCATGGAACACAGTGAAGACTGTCATCAAAAAGTGGAGAAAATATGTGACAACAGTGACCCTCCAAAGAACTGGACATCCCTCCAAAACTGATGAAAGGACAAGATGAAAACTGGTCAGGGATGCTGCCAGGAGACCTACAGCAACATTGAAGGAGCTGTAGGAGTTTCTGGCAAGTACTGGTTGTGTACTACATGTGACAACAATCTCCAGTATTCTCCATATGTCTGGACTATGGGGGTAGGGTTGCAAGATGGAAGCCTTTTCTTACACAGAAAAACATCCAGTCCTGACTAAAATTTGCAAAACAATACATCAAGTCTCCCAAAAGCATGTGGGAAAATGTGTTAATGGTCTGATGAGACCAAGATTGAACTTTTTGGCCACAATTCCAACAGGTAAGTTTGGCGCAAAAACATCACTAAAAGAAAACCATCCCCACAGTGAAGCGTGGTGGCGGCAGTATCATGCTTTGGGGTTGCTTTTCTTCAGCTGGAACTGGGCCTTTAGTTCAAGGTGGAGGGAATTATGAACAGTTCCAAATGCCAGTCACTTTTGGCCCAAAACCTTCAGGCATCTGCTAGAAAGCTGAAGATGAAGAGGAATTTCACCTTTCAACATGACAATGACCGCAGGCATACATCCACATCAACAAAAGAATGGCTTCATCAGAAGAAAATTCAAGTTTTGGAATGGCCCAGCCAGAGCCCAGACATAAATCCAACAGAAAATCTGTGGTGTGACCTGAAGAAGGCTGTGCACAAGAGATGCCTTCACAATCTAACAGATTTGGAGCACTTTTGCAAAGAAGAGTGGGCAAATATTGCCAAATCAAAATGTGCCATGCCGACAGGCCCCTACCCAAGAAGACTGAATGCCATAATTAAATCAAAAGGTGCTTCAACAAAGTATTAGTTTAAGGGTGTCCACACTTATGCAACCAGCGTATTGGACATTTTTTATTTTTTATATTTTTTCCCCTAACAGATTTGCTTGCTTTTCAATTGAATTGTGCAGGTTATAGGTCACATTAAAAGTGGGAAAAGTTTTGAAATGAATTATTGTGGTCTCATTTTTTTATATCACAAAACCTGGCATTTTAACAGGGGTGTGTTCAGTTTTTATATCCACTGCATGTATATATATATATATGTATATATATATATATATATATATATGTATATATATATATATATATATATATATATATATATATATATATGTATGTATATATATATATATGTATATGTATATATATATATATATATATGTATATATATATATATATGTATATATGTATATATATATATATATATATATATATATATATATATATATATACACACACACACACATATATATGTGTGTGTGTGTATATATATATATATATATATATATATATATATACATACATGGGTTCTAGGTTGGCACTTGGCTATCGACCCTAGGGCCTATACAAGCCTAGCCATAACAATTCCCCTGGATATTTCTTCCCACAATATTTACTTCCCTGGACCCCTGTCTAGCAGGGTGATTGACGTGATCCCCGGGTTGAATTTCCATGCACACACATACACACACACACACACACACACACACATATATATATATATATATATATATATATATATATATATATAGTTTACTATCAAAATATAGAATGAAGGTTCGGCTT
Source organism: Protopterus annectens (assembly GCF_019279795.1). Lineage (NCBI taxonomy): Eukaryota > Metazoa > Chordata > Ceratodontiformes > Protopteridae > Protopterus > Protopterus annectens. The sequence continues at coordinate 1,410,127,281 of NC_056743.1, forward strand.
CAAAGAGAATGTCAAAATTCATTTTGCAGCAACCCGTATTGCCGACCTTCAAGACTGCGAGTATTCCTTGTAGTGAATACATTGTGCATTCGCACATATGTGGTCAACCTTACTACTAGAGATCATGGTACAGTGTGGACTGTGAAATATACCCTTTTCCCCACTGCTGTAGTGCAATCTTGGAGTAGGAATATATAGTCTGTGGGGAGGGGGCTTGCCTACCTGCAAAACCTTTACGTCACATGATGTGCAGTACTGAACTGCATTCCATGAATGTCGACAAAGGACGAATTCGCAACCGAAGTATCTTTGCAACATTCTGACACACACACACACACACAGGGGGGCAGAGTACCTTTGGCTTTCTTGATTTATCTGCCTGTCTGCAAGCATGAAAATGACACTGGCATATGTTTAACAAAACCAGATAACCAAAAAAGCACAACTTTATGGCTCCACCATATGAACTGCTTTACTTGTTTAAAGATGAAAATAAAACCATGGAATGCAAATTGGTAGTCAATAACAGACAAATACAGGTCATCTTTTGGAAGCACCACTTCTAATAGGTTTATTTACTAGTCTAAAGACTAGCACAGATGTTGTTACCTTACCTGCTGCCTGGTTTGAAATCTGTGCCAGATTAGGGATGCTAGAAGCCAATTTTGCTAACCCTCTATTAGTAAGTAGCTGATGAATAGTTGTAGGCTTCCCACTACTCACTCCCGACAAGGCCGCTGATGTCTGCACTGGAATGGTTCGTACAGGTGTTGTCTTAACAACTGTGGCCTGAAATGTATAAGAAATATTAGTCAGACATTCTACAAAAGTGAAGAGTCAAAAACAGTGTTTCTAATTAAACACTGTGAACCATTTTTTACGGGTAAAAATCTTAGTCTAATTTCACATTTTGTAGAATACATTTGCAGAACACTCTGGGAGGGAAATAAAATCCAGACTCAACCCACACCAAGTTTATCAGCCCTAGTAAAACAGAGACATATATGGCTACTAAACACTAATGGACACCACACCTTCTGCTTAATACTACATCTAAATGCAAAAATTGTCATTTGTTTTTACACTTAGACTTTACCTCAGCATATAATTTGTACCACAAAAGTGTGTTTTAATTAGTCTACACTTCAACAAATAAAGAGTACATATCTGCAGAATGTTTTAATAACAAAATGTCAAACTTATGCCTTTAAAACAGCTATTTACCTTTACTTCTGCTGCCATTCTTACAGTGGCACAAATTAAAACACCTTCTTCTACTGTGAATGTACTGCCAAGGACACTAGCTTGTGGGTATGTAAAATATCACTACACTTTTGCTTTTAAACTGCATGCCTGCAGATAGATGGGAAAGGAACAAGACCCTTATTATACACTGCCCTTACTTGTTCAAGCCAACAGCATTTATCATGCTGTGTTCAGCTCTTCACAGTCAAGTACTTCCTGGGCAGAAACCCTTGTCTTAACTGTGCCTACAGTGAGGTCTACTTGATCTTACCAGTCAGGCATAGTGCAGAATAACTTCTGAATAATGCATTACTGCAAGGGAAACACTGTGGAGGTAGCTAGTCAAAATATGTAAACTATACACTACTTCGGCAGGGTGGCTGTGGTCACTGCACACCCAATCTGTAAATATACTGTCTCATAACACCAACTTGCAGAAAAAGGGAACATTTTTCCTTTTCACCAAATTGGTGGTAACTTGGAGGTAGCATATCTGCAATTACTGATATAGGGATAGTACCCCAACATCAGGGTTGCATTGGGGGAGCACCCTTACAAAAAATTTCCACTGCACTTAACCATCTTTTAAATATAACATGGCAGTGTATCAGGTAATAGTACAACTAAAGACTGTAAGTAGTCCCTCCCCTCCTCCCAAAGAAAGACTACATACAGTGCTACTATTACAAATTAACTTAACTATAATGAATGTGTGGCATTCAGAAAAAAATGCTTCATCTATTCAATTTCCAGTATTTTTTCAGATTTATGACTTTTTTTTTTTATTTCAGTCAAAGGTCCAGGCAACTCCTATCAAGTGTGTTAGCACATAGAAATGTCATATCTTACTATTGGAAGTAAGAACATGTAAATGAATGAAACAGATTGTTCCACACAGTTAAAAAAAAAAAGACATTATCTAATATCAATACCCCATGGTGCATTATGAGCAAAGACAATGCTTATTTTTACCCGTGGTGGTGCTGAGCTGCAGTTTGATGCAGTGATACCCATCATGGGGAAAATATGAGTTATGCATGCCCTGCCATGTTGTATTACTTTCGTAAATGCATGTTATGAAAGAACCACATCTGAAAAGAGCATGTCAAATCAAGCAGCATGTACAATGGAAGGGAAAAACAGCAGAAACTTTATGTTCCCAGCAGAAATGAATATGGTAACCTGCTGGGAAAAGTAGAGTTGTGTAAAATCTTACCATAACAGTAGATATCCTTCCCTTCACTGTTGCAGTATTCAATACATTAGGGCTCCTCTGCCAAGAGCAGCCCAATGTCCGGACAGCATACCAAAACATGTGGTTGTTAATAGGGATGTTGTACATAACACGTACGCTTCCTGCTCACTGTACAGGGCATAAAGGTGACATACAGATGCACCTTTCTCAGAACTGATAAGTCCCAGGAAGAACAAAAGTCCTAGGAGTATAAAAATAACATGTGCATCCAGAAGGAAAAAGTAAAAAGGGGGAGGAGGGAGGGAGTGAATACTGCAACAGTGAAAGGAAGGACATCTACTGTTATGGTAAGATTTTACACATACACAACTGTACTATGACCTTCCACATCACTGTTGCAGTATTCATTACACTAGGGGGAGTACAAAAGTTCAAGACTTGGGAAGAGGAAGTTCCGGCACAGCCCTCAAGAAAGCCATGCAGGAGAGCCCTTGCAAATCCAGCTCTAGCCATGGAAACCATATCCAACTTATAATGTTTGGTAAAATGCAGAGAAGTCCAAGTAGCTGCCTCAAGGATGGAGTGTGCATCTAGTCCTTTGAAAAAAGCACCAGAAGAAGCCACAGCCTTGGTAGAATGAGTCGTAACAGAAGAGAGGCTCTTTCCATCAAAAGAATAACAAAAGGAAATGGCTTTAGAGATTCAGGAAGAAATAGTTTGCTTAGTAACAGTTAAACCTAAAGATCCAGGATGAAAAGAAAAAGTTGCCCAGATTTATGAATAACTTTAGTTTTATATAAATAATACCTGAGTTGTCTATGCAAGTCCAAGGTGTGAAGAACCTTCTCACTAGCGGACTGCAGTGAAGTGAAAAAAGTGGCAAATGAACAGACTGATTAACAGACAACTCATTTAAATGTGAACTTGTTAATATAGGTGATTGCTTTTATATAAATGTAAATTTTCCTATGTCACAAGTGATAATTCAATAAAGGTGTTTAAAAAGAGACAACTCATTAACCACCTTAAGCATAAAAGAAGGATTAGTACAAAAAGACACCCTGTCCCTACGAAAAACTAAAAAGGAGGAACAGTGATAAAGGCCTGAAGCTCAGACATACAGTCTTCCAAGAACAATGCTGTAAGAAAGCTGAAGCTGCAGGCTCAAAAGGAGCCTGAGCCAATTTTTAACAAGAAAATTAAGGTCCCAGGAGGCCAAATATGAAGGATGCTTTAAGGAACTGTTTGACCTCAAATCTTGAAGCCAAAAGGGGGAGTTAAAGGCAGACAAGCAGAAATAGCTGAAAGGTGTGCTTTAACTGAACAGTATGCCAACCTAGCATGCAGCAATTCACAAAAATAAGACAGAACCAAAGGAACATCCACAGAAAATGGATCCAGGTTACAAGCAAGACACCAAACAGAAAATCTCTTCAACTTGGACAAATAAGATTTCCTGAAAGTGGGTCTCCTGGCCTCCTGCAGAACCCGAAGTATGTCCTCAGAAAAAAAATGTCTAAAAGGGAGCAAAACCCTATTGGCCACAGTGTCAGTTGAAGAGTGGAGAAGTGGGGATGGATGACAACACACTTGTCTTGTGCGAGTACGTCCACCAATGCTGTTAGGGCCAAAAGGAAGTCACCAACAAGATTTTGGGAGAATCTTGTTCTATCTGGATGAAACGGGGCCCTCAGTATCACAGAAAGGGGAGGGAAGGCATAAACAAACATTCCCTTCCAAGAAAAAGTTAGGGTGCCCACCTTCCAAGCCAGAAGACATGGGACTCTGGTGCAAAAGATATTAAGTTGTCTGTTCAGAGGGGGACAAAAAGATCTACCTGAGGAATACCCTACTGGTGGACAATGCCCATAAACACATCTCTGTGAAGCATCCACTTGTGACTGTCTGTTATGGGCCTGCTCAGACAGTCTGCCACAATGTTCTGATCTGAAGGAACATAAACAGCCTGAAGTGTCACCTGATACTGGATAGCCAGATCCCACACCTGAAGAGCTAGTCTACACAGAAGATAGGACCGTAACCCCCCCCCCGCTTGTTAATGTACCACATTGCTGCGGTATTGTCTGTAAAGATTCTGAGGGGCCCTGGAATGAACAGAGAATGGAAAGCCTGAAGGGCCAGGAGGAGAGCTTTTATCTCTTTGATGTTGATATGTTCCTTCTTCTGAAGAAGGGACCAAAGGCCCTGTGCCTTCAGAGGGCCGAAAGAAACTCCCTATCTCAAGTCCAAGGCATCAAAAAATAGTTCCTGACAGGGGACTGGAGGATGAAAAGCAAGCCCTGGATTGAGAGACAGTTGATGAATCCACCATTGATGCTCTATCTTTAGGCATGGAAGAATGGGAATTGGAAAGTCTAAAGGATGAGAATGTTGAAGCCAGACTGACTTCAGGACCCACCGTAGCTTCACCATATGAATCGTGGCTAGAGGAAGCATAGGAATGGTGGAGGCCATGAACCCCAAACTCCTTAGAAGCTCCCTGGCTGTAATGGAGACCAGAGTTAAAGCCTTGGGAGGAGGCAGGGATGCTAGCATAGGAATGGTCTGGAGCCTGCATCTGAGAAAAACATCATCCTGAGAAGAAGTGAGGAAGGAGTTTTGGAAATTCACTGTGAATGCCAGGCTCTGCAACAGGCAAATAGCAACTGCTGAAACAAGGTCGCTGAAGAAGAAGCCTGAATGAGCAGATTGTCCAGATAAGGAAAGATCTGTATTCCCCTCATCCTGCAAAAACCAATCACAGAAAAGACCCTGGGGCAGTAGAGAGAACAAAGGGCAAATAAAAGAACTGAAAATGCAAGGAAGAAACAGAGAAATGTAAACATTTCCTGAAAATGGGATAAATAGGAATATGGAGACAGGCATTCTTGAGATCCAGAGAGACTAGGAAAGCCTGAGGTAGAAGGAGAGGAAACAAGGTTTGAATGGACAGCATTTAAAAGGAGAAGACATTTAAAAAAGTACTGAGATGAGAAAGATCCAGAATGGGTCTCCAGGTGCCTTCATTTCTGGGAACCAGACACATTCTGGAATAAAACCCCTTCCCCTTTTGAGGAGTAGAAACTGCCTGGATGGTGCCCTGAGAAAAAAGGCTTTGAAGAACCTCCAGGAAAAAGGGCAGCTGTTCCTGAGGAGGTTGAGGAATGCCCAGAAAAAAGGAGGAAAGGATTTTCAAACCATGTAATACCACAGATTAATGATGGAAAAAAAAATCTTGAGTGAGCCTTAACAAAGGGACAAAGGAAGACGAAGCATTACAGGGACTTGGCCGAGGAGAGAGGGCAGAAGATAGTCAGAACCTGGCTTGTCTGGAAAAGGAGGCTTCTGAGCTGTAGGAGTCTGAGCAGATTTAGGAGGAGGAGTCCTTCTGTTACCTTTTTAATCCTTGGGAGGAGGGCAAGACTGTCAGCATACAAAGGCAGACCTGGTAGGATAATTCCTTTGAAATTTGGGAATGGTGGGAACAAAAATGTTTTAATTCCTGCATAGCCTTACCCTTTTCCTGAAGAAAGGCTCAGCAACTGCAAACCAAAGAAATTTTTATTGTTGAGAGGCTTCCACCAGCTTGAACTTAATACGATCAGGCAGAGGTTGAAGGCAATGCCTGGAATAACACCTTAACAAAGAACCTAAGGCAGCAGCCCTAGAAGTGGCATCAACTGCGTCATAACTACATTTAACTGAATAGCGAGCTACTTGAGAAGAGGACCCCAACAAAGAGAAGGTCGAAGCCTCCCCATTAAAATCTGGAAGGTCCAAAATAACTTGAAAAGCTAAAATATGGGTCTGGTAATTAACAGCCCTAAAGGCCAAAGCAGGATCAGTGTATAACATTTGTCCCAATCTTTCCATGGTTCTACTGTCCTTGTCAGAAGGAAGCATTTTAGTGGAAGGTAGAAGCTTGTAAGGCTTGTCAGAAGAAACAAATATAACAGAGGGGTCAACAGAGTTACCCTTGTAAAAGAAACTTACAATCGTCGGATGCCTTAAATAACCTATCAGCTTTTTTTTTAGGAGCAGGGGTCTGGGAATCAGGGGTCTGAGAATCTGCTGAAAATGTGTCCAACAAAGCAGCAAGAACAGGAGGAACAGCAGAGGGCTTAGGAGACTCCATTTGGAGGAGTTTATAGTACCTCTTCTGAACAGAAACCTGAGTGCAGTCCCACTTAAAAAAAATTCCATCATACGAGAGATAGTATCCCCAAAGGAAATGTCATCCAAAAGGAGAATCTGAACTAATAAAGCCCTCCTTCTCAGAACCATAATCCAATGGAGAGGGAATCTGGGAAGAATAGGCCAAAGACTCTTCATCGGAGTCTAAGTCCTCATTAGAAGAATCCTGCTCCCTGGGCCTAAGAGGAGGAGAGGACCAAGGAGGGACAGGAACAGTGACTCGCTGAGGGGACTTCAAAGCCATGAGAACATTAAATAACCCCTGTGGAAAATCTTGCCATTCACGCTGAGTATCCTTAGGAAAAAGGAAAATGTACTTCATCTTCTGCTTCTTCTTTAAAGGGATATTTGCCCTAAACATCTTAGGATGTTTGGACGCCTACCGAACTCAATCATCATAGGGAAAATCTCCTCTCTAACAAGAATCTGTGTAACATCCCTCAGTCCCTCCAATATAATTAGCCACTGTTCTCCCTGAACATTCAAAATGGATGTCTGTAGAGCCTCCAAGGATGTGAGAGAAGCCGGATCCCTTCTGGTCTCCAAAACAGTCAAGGCAGAGGAATCTGATAGACAAACCAGGCAATCCTCCTGACTTTCACCAGCCTCGAGACACATCCAGGGGAGGAGGTACAGCAGTACACGCTGACCTAACTTTTTTAGCCTTCTAGCACATGGCTGACCCTTGGGCTGGGATGATTCTGCCACTGTAGCCTGTACCTACAATTTAAGGCATTGGTTTTCCAGGTAGATAGATAAAGAGGAGAGACGACTAAGAAAAGTTTTAGGAACAAACGCCTGACAAACAGAACATGACGTACAGTCGTGAGAAGCACCTAAGCAAAACAAACACTGCTCTTGATGGTCCTTATGGAGAATCTGTCTCCCACACAAGCATTTTCCCTTTCTAGATGAGATGTAAACTTACAACCAAAAGAAAAGGTAATGATAAAAAGCAAACTATCAATGGGGCACTTACTTAAAGCAGCCTGGTGACCAGCAGACGAAGGAGCATTCAGACTGGCAACAAAGACGTTCTTTGGCAGGTATAGCCGTACGTCACCTTTATGCCCTATGCCATGACTGGAGAGCATATGCATGACATACAACATATCAAATACAACCCAAGGCTTTGGCCTGCTGGCCGGATGTCAGGCTGCCCTAGGCAGGAGATCTCTAGTGTAATGAACACTGCAAAAGTGATATGGAAGGATATCTATCTGTAAACCATCTAATAGTCATGTAAACATGCGGATGGAGAAAAATTTACTCTCTACTGAGCCTAGATCTTACTCATACCCAAAATTCCCCCTCAGTCCTAATACAAAACAGAAAAGCAACAGATTTGTTCTTAACATATCATTTGATGAATGATGGCACCTTCCTAGATGGATCTATGACTTGGGTTTATTCTTCTTCCACTCAAAATTCAGCAAAACTTCCAAGTGTAGTGGTGAACTATCTCCTGGCATGTGCCATAATGTCACATGCTGCAAGACGATACATTTATGTATGTAAAAAGTTACCATAACAGCAGATGTTTGAGTAGATCACTATTGCAGGTATGGATGCCCAGAAATAACAGAGATATTACTTAAACACAACCAAATATAGTACTAGTTTTAACAGCTGTTTATCTTTTTTACTGCAGGGAACGAAGGAAAGGTGGTGTTGAAACAAACTACCTCTAAACAGCCAGCTCACTGCATTATACTCCTTTATTCCTCACAGGGAAAAAAAATTGAAGGCTCTATGACAGCTTATAGTACTGGCGGTACAGCTGCAATTGCTGCCTTCCTTAGGGATTTCACTATTTAGGCTATTTTAGAAACAGCTACTTGGTCATCTTTCCACACTTTCTCAAAGTACTGTAAGCAGGACACTTCTTCCAGGACAAGAGCTGGTTTTGCTTCAGCCATACTGCAGGATATGCTACAATCCACACACTCTGGCCATTAGTCAAGAGCACTGCAACAGTCATCTAAATGAAAGACATATTACAATTATATAGGAACTCACCATAAAGAATAGTTGTGTAAAATCTTACTATAACCATAGATGTCCTTCTCTTCTATGTTGCAATATTCATATTGTTGGATTTCCAGCCCCCAGGCAATCTGACGTCGGCTCCTATACAAAAGCTTAAGCCTGGCTGCCGTAGGTATGTGGGACGTTACACGTAGGGCCATAAACCATGGAGTATAAATGTGACGTCGGCACGCACAGACCTCATAACATGAAGCCCAAAGAAGAGACTAAAAGGCCAAGGAGAAGCAGAAGCAAATGTCCCTGCAGGGCTGTAGAGAGTGGCCTGCAGTGAGGGGCTACACTAGAGAAGACAGAGGATATCAAGGGGATGGAGGGTGAGAAGGAATACTGCAACATGGAAAAGAAGGACATCTATGGTTATGGTAATATTTTACACAACTATTCTATGTTCTTCTATTCCCATGCTGCAGTATTCATACTGTGGGAGCGTACCACAGCTAGGAGGAAGGTTGGGAGGTGGCAGAGGTGGAGGATTCTAGGAATCCTTGCAAGATTGCCCTGGCAAATCCTGCCCTGGCTTTAGAGACCTGGTCCAGCTTATAGTGCATAGTGAAGGTATGGACTGTGGACCACAAGGCTGCCTCCATGACGGAAGCTGTGTCTAGTCCTTTCATGAAGGCCTTTGATGTAGCCATGCCTCTGGTAGAATGCACTCACACTCCTTGAGGCAATGGTTTGTGATGATGAGAGTAGCAAAAAAGGATGGGCTTTCTGATCCAGGAGGTGACAGCTTGTTTGGAGACTGCCTTACCCAAGGCCCTGGGATGGAAGGAAATGAACAGTTGGTCACATTTTCTGAAAGACTTGGTTTTGTCCAAGCAGAATCTTAGTTGCCTATGTACATTTAGGGAATGGAGAATCCTCCACGTGGAGTTAGTAGGGGAAGGGAAGAAGGTGGGTAGGTGAATAGACTGGTTTAAGGATAGTTAATTAACTACTTTGGGTATAAAGGAGGGTTTAGTGCATAGGGTAACCCTGTCATTGTGGAAGGTGGTGTAAGGAGGACAAGCCATCAGGGCCTGTAATTCAGACACTCTTCTAGCAGAGGCAATGGCCACTAATAGTCTGGTTTTCCATGTTTACATTTGAAGAGATGCTGCACTGGCTGGCTCAAAAGGGGGTAGTGAAAGCTTTTCCAGCACAAAGGTGAGGTCCCAGGGAGGAGGGATGGGCTTTCTTGGTGGTCTGATGTGCAAGAACCTTCTCAGGAAAAGTTTTACTTTCAGTCTGGAAAGAAGAGGCGGCTGTGAAGGCAAGTATGCAGAAATGGTATAAAGATGGACTTTGACAGAAGAGTAAGCTAGTCCCTCCTTAATGAGTCTGCAGGTATAGTTCAGGACCAGGGTAGGTTCTGCCAGAAATGGATCCTTGTTTCTCAGAGAACACCATTTCGAGAATCTCTGCCATTTAGACAAGTAATTTTTTTCAAGCAGTTGGTTTCCTGGCCTCCCTAAGGACTGATAGCACGTCTTCTGAGTAGTGTTGTCTAAATGGGATCAAAAGCTGATCACCCACAGAGTTAGCTGCACTAAAGACAGTTGTGGGTGCAGGAGGGATCCCTGTTGCTGAGTTAGTCAGTCCACCTTGTGGGGTAACTTGTGGTGAATGCCCCTGGCTTGTGAAAACAGAAGGGGGAAATACAGTTGTGTACACTTACCATAAATGCAGATGTTCGAGTGTATTCACTGTTGCAGTCATCACACTTGGGTTATCTGCCTGCAGGTAGCCCTCAGTTGGCCCAAATACCAGACACTGAGTATTTCTGCGTCGGATGCTGTCGCTCCAGGGGTATAAAAACAGGTAGCCAATGCCATTACATCAGTTTTTCTTGCCCCAAATGTCAGGAGTCCCCCAAGAGGGAGCTAAGTTATGGTGGGGAAAAACACCACCAGTAAAAAGTAAATACCAATACCCCTGAAAAAGGGGGGGTAAAGACATAGAGTGTTTAGAGAGAAAGAGAGAGAAAACCAGGGGGCTGGAGGGAGGGAAACCAAGACTGCAACAGTGAATACACTCGAACATCTAAATTTATGGTAAGTGTACACAACTGTACTATGTTCTTCATGTTTCACTGTTGCAGTAATCACACTTGGGTAGATTCCCAAAGCTGAAGAAGGGTGGAGGCAGTCAAGAAGACGTAGGGCTGGCTAGAATGTCTTGCAGGACTGCTGTTGCAAAACCTGCCCTGGATTTGGAAAAGATAGGCAGGTGGTAATGCTCGGTGAAGGTGTGTACAGAACTCCAGGTAACAACTTCCAGGATGTCCCTGGTAGGGACGCCCCTGAGGAATGCTGTAGAGGTAGAAGTTGCCCTAGTGGAATGTGTTCTGACTCCCTGAGGGGTTGGTTTCCCATGGTGCTTGTAGCAGAAATGAATGTAATGTGCTATCCATTTGGAAACTGTTTGCTTTGAAATGGCCTTGCCCTCTGCCCCTGTTGCAATTCTGACTAGTAACTGGTCACATTTTCTGAAGGGCTTAGTCCTATCAAGGTAGAATCTGAGCTGTCTGTGCATGTCCAAGGAGTGCAGGATCCTTTTCCCTTTATTTTGAGGATTAGGGAAGAAGGCAGGCAAATGGATAGATTGGTTGAGAGCCACACTGGACACCACTTTAGGCATAAAGAAAGGGTTAGCCCTGAGGGAGACCTTGCCAGCATGGAAAAGAATGAAGGGTTCCACAGCCATAAGTGCTTGTAGCTCAGGCACTCTTCTAGCTGAAGTGATGGCCAGAAGCAAGGCTGTTTTCCAAGACAGGAATTTTAACTCTGCTTACGCTGCACGCTCAAAAGGGGGTAGCGTGAGCTTTTCCAGTAAAACGTTAAGATCCCAAGCAGGGGTGGGTGCTCTCCTTGGCAGCCTTAAGTTGTTTGCCCCTCTCAGGAACTGTTTGATAAGAGGGTGAGAGAAGAGAGGTGGCTCATTGTTGTAATGAGCCGAAATGGCAGAGGCATGGATCTTAATGGAGGAGAAGGACAGGCCACTGTGGAGTAGATCTGCTAAGTAATCCAGGATTAGAAGCAGGGAGGGCAGAGTTGTGTCCTCTCCTTTAGAGTGAATCCAGGAGCAGTACCTTTTCCACTTATCAGCATAGGATTTCCTTGTACTGGGTCTTCTGGCTTCAAAGATGACGTCCAGCACCTGCTTGCTTAGGCTGGTTACTGGGGGAGAATTCAAGGAATAAGCCAGGCTGCAAGATTTAGGGTTTGCAGCTGCGGATGCAAGATTTAGGGTTTGCAGCTGCGGATGCAAGCTCTATCCCCCCTGCTAAGAGAGCAGGGTTGGGCTCTGGTGTAGGTGCTAGGGTGGCACCGGTGACAGACTTCACAGGAGTGGGTACCAGTGTTGGCATGGCCAGTCCAGGGCAATTAGAATTGTCCTTGGTCTGTCCTGTCTTATCTTAAGCAATACTCTTGACAGGAGGGGCAGAGGGGGAAAGGCATAAATTGAGAGATTTACCCACTGGAAGGATAGGGCATCCACTTTCCAGGCCCTGCTGTGAGGTGTCCTGGTGCAGAATCTTCTGAGCTGGTGATTGCAGTGGGAGGCAAAGAGATCTAACTCTGGTGTCTCCGATTTCTTAATCAGAAGGTTGAAGGTGGGTGGCTCTAGTTGCACTCGTGTGGGTCTAGGAGATTTCTGCTTAAATCATCTGCCAGTGAGTTCTGTTTGCCTGGCAGGAATTGAGCTTGCAGATGTACCTGCATGTCCAAGGCTGTGTTCCACAGGGCCTTGGCTAGCCTGCAGAGTGGGTAAGAGTGGGTTTCACCCTGCTTGTTGATGTACCACATAACTGTGGTGTTGTCTGTTTTTATTAGCAGGTGTCCTGGTGAGAGCAGGGATCTGAAAGCTGTCAGAGCATGCCGCACAGCTAGCATCTCTTTCTGGTTGATGTGCAGATGCATTTGACTTGGGCTGCAGTGGCCCTGAATGCACTTGCCGTCCATGTGTGCCCCCCAGGCATAGTCTGATGCATCTGTGGTTAAGGGTTGGGCGGCGTGGGGTTGGGTAAAGGGCAGTCCCTTGTTGTGGTTGCATGCTGCTGCCCACCAAAGAAACTCTGTCCTTAGACAGGGTATTATGGGAATGACAGTTTCCAGGTCCTGAGAATGTTGGCACCAAAGAATTTTTAAGTACCACTGAAGTTTCATCATATGCAGTCTGGCATATGGAATTAGTAGGATGCATGAGGCCATGAACCCTAAGACCTGCAGGATTTTCCTTGCGGATAGCTGCATTCTGGTGGCCATTTGAGTAAAATAGCCTGTCAGATACGCTTGTTTTTCTGGAGTGAGGAAGGCCATCTGGGATGCTGTGTCCAAGCTTGCTCCCAGGAATACAATCTTTTGACTGAGGACTAGTTTTGATTTATTTTCGTTGATGGTGTATCCCAGGGAGGTTAGTAGGCTTTTTTTTTACAAATGTCAGGTGCTGCAACAGCATTTCCTGTCTGTCTGAATCAGGCAATCGTCCAAGTATGGGTAAATTTGAATATTTCTCTGTCTGCAGTAAGCAATGGTTGGAGCCAGGCATTTTGTGAATACTCTGGGAGCAGTGGATAAGCCAAAGGGAAGTGCAGAGAACAGATAATGCATAGATCCTACCTTCATAATCAGAAACCTCAGAGTCGTCGGGACTCTTGGTCTGTTGAAGCTGCTGGGGACTGGTCCCTTTTTCTCTTAGAAGGGGAAGGCTGACTTCCCCCAATCAGCATAATAAGGTCTTCTGCCATTCTAAGCATTTTATTTTTTGGCAAAGGAGCAGGTGCATGCACTCTGGTCGTCGGTTTTCTATGCGTAGTGCACACTCTTGGCCTTAGAAATTCGGTAGTTTTAGACAGAACTGAAGTAGTCGGTTTGTGTCGAACATCGGTAGTATGAAGAACTTCCTCAGAAGCCAATGCCTGCTCAGTGGCTCCGGACCCATCCAAGGTAGAGACATCCTCCAGTTCCATAGTTGAAGAAAAGTCTTGCGGCATACTGGACTCCGAATGGGTCCCAGTAGAGGCCTGCAAATCCACTGAAGCAGGCATCAGGGGCTGCGCCAAAAGCACCTCACTGAGTACCGGCGAAATGGTGACTAGCTTATCAGAAGCATCGTCGGCAGCTTTGAACCTGTGTGTCTGTCTCTGTCTTTATCCTTACTTTTTTTGGAATATCGGTAGTCGGATGGCTTACCGAAGCCATTTCGGAATACAGAGATCGAGAATGAAAGTATTTAGCGACAATAAGGCCCTGATGACGAATGGTTTGGGCATTGAACAAGGCACAAAACAGACAGCGAGGTAAGATGTGGTCTGGACCTAGACAGGTGATGCAGTAAGAATGAAAATCTCGGTGTGGTATTTGCTTTCCATAGGCAAGACAATTATTAACTTTTTCTGACATCGGTTAGAGCAAGAAAAAAGGTTCCCCAATGGGGTACTTAGCTTTAGAAGACTTCAGGATGATTAAATTAGTAAACGAAAACTCAGTTTGAGGACGACTGGCACTTGCGAACTGCTTCTACTTTGGGCTCCTCAGCAAGAAAACTGATGTAATGGCATCGGCTGCCTGTTTTTATACCCCTGATGACCTGACATCAGTTCTGGAGCAACAGCATCCGATGCAGAAACAGTAAGTCTCTGGTATTCGGGCCGACTGACAGCTACCTGCAGGCAGATAACCCAAGTGTGATGACTGCAACAGTGAAACACGAAGAACATCCAGTGTTTCCTTGGCCAATAAGGAGTCACCAGCAAGATTTTTGTTGTTCCTTCTTGAATTTCAGGAATCTTTGAATTAGAGGGAAGGCGTATAGGTTCACTCCTTGCCATGAAAAACTGAAGGCATCCACTCTCCAAGGTAATGGTGAGAGAGTCCTGCTGCATAATCTGTTCAGTTGTCTGTTCTGGGGGGAGGCAAACTGATCCAAGTGTAGTGTGCCCCACTGGTGGACTATGTGTAGGAAGGTATCCCTGTGCAACATCCATTCGTGTTGCACAGAGGTGGTTCTGCTGAGCAAGTCCACTTGCTTGTTTTTCTGAGAGGGGATGTATGAATCTTTCAGGAAGAGGTTGTGTTTTGCTTCTATTTCCCAGACTTGCAGAGTTATCTGACATAACTGGTATGCCTTTGTCCTTCCTAGTTTGTTTAGGTACCACATGACAGTAGTGTTGTCTGTCACAATGTGGAGTATCCCTGGTTGCAGCATGGGAAGGAAGACTTTTAGAGCTAGTAGGACAGCAGTCATTTCCCTGACACTGATGAGCTGTTTTTGTAGGCCAGGGGACCAGCACTGTTGTACCCTGTAGCCCTGCAGGGTTGCTCCCCATTTTAGGTCTGCTGCATCTGTGTGCATTGACTGGGAAGTGGGAGGGAGCTGCAGAGGAATTCCTTGGTTGTTGGAAACCTGCTGAATCCACCACTTCAGCTCTAATTTTGGACAGGGCAGAAGGGGGTGAGTTTGTCTACAGGTTGTTGGCCCTGTGACCAAACATTCTTTAAGTACCACTGGAATTTCCACATGTGCATCCTTGCTAGTGGGAGCAAGAGGATGGTGGCAACCATGAGACCTATAGTTTCTAGAAACTGTCTTGCAGTTAGGTGTGATTCTATCAATAGACTAAAAAAATGGGAGGAGAGGAATTGTACCTAGTCTGGTGATAAGAAGGATCTCATTAGATCTGTTCTGATTCTGCACCCAAGGAAAATCTTGTCCTGTTATGGGAGGAGAGAGGATTTTTGGAGGTTGAGGGTGAAACCCAGGTTCTTTAGTAGGTACATGGTGAATTAGAGATTTGCCACAAGGGTGGACTCTGAGTCTGCCAAAATGAGAATGTCGCCCAAGTAAGGGTAGATTTGTATTCCCTTGGTTCTGCAATGGGCGAAACTAAGCACTTGGTAAAAACTTTGGGTGCCATAGACAAGCCAAAAGGCAATACAGTAAATTGAAATGAAGAAGGCGGCCCAGAGAAGTGTAGGAACCTCCTGTGGGAGGGTCTGACTGGGATGTGCAGTTATGCATCCTTTAGGTCTAGAGTGACCATGAAGGCTTGAGATAGGATGAGGGGTAAAAAGGTTTGAAGGGAGAGCATCTTGAAGGAGGGGACCTGTAGGAAAAGGTTTAGGTATGAGAGGTCCACGATAGGTCTCCAGGGGCCATCCTTTTTTGGGACTAAGAAAAGGCGGGAGCAGAAGCCTAGTCCCACCTGTCCTGAAGGAACTGGTTCTATGGTTCCTTGGGAGACTAATTCCTGCAGGATGGGAGGAAGTAGAGGGAGTTGACTTTTGGGAGGGAAAGGAATCCTTACCTGTGTAGGTTTTTCTTTCCAGGAAAGAAAGTGTCCTTTTTGGATGATGGAAAGAGCCCACAGATTTGCAGTGATGGTTTTCCAGAAAGGGAGGCATTGGCCAGAAAGGGAGGCATTGGGTAAGGCGGGCAAACAGGGGCACTTGGGCAAGGCAGTCATACAGAGGAGGGTCCCCCTCTATCTGGAAAGGGCTGTTTGCTGGGGGTTGTGGTTGAGGGGGGGTCTGGGTCAAGGTTGTCTCTGAGGTTCCCTTCGTGGTCTGGCAGTAGAAGGGCGAGAGGTGGAAGGGGCCCTTATGACAAAGGATGTTTTGGCTGGGTAGTTCCTGTAGTATCTGGGCATTGGGGACGCCAGAAAGTACTTACTGTCCTGCAGTTCCTTGCCATTTTCTTGCAAGTTTTTAAAAAGTTCTGCAGCATTTTTGCCAAACAGAAGGTTGTTATCCAGAGGAACATCCATGATCTTGGCTTTAAAATCATCTGGCAGAGGTTGTAATCTGAGCCAAGAGTATCTGCGCAAGGCTGATGCAGTGGCAGCAGATCTGGCAGCTGCATCACAGCTGCAGCATATAGAGTGTCTGGCTATTTGCATGGCCAGGGACAATTTTGAGGAAATGTCAGATTTGGCTGGACAGTCAGGGGTGGTGGCCTGAGAAACCAGGTTTAGGGCATACTTACACCATGTGTGTTTGGTAGTTTATAGCCCTGAAAGCTAGGGTAGAGGTGGTGTATACCTTTTTTCCCATTCTGTCCATGGTTTTGCTGTCTTTATCGGATGGCAGTAGGGAAGCAGAAGGCAACTGCCTAGACTGTCTGTCTGGGGATACTGCAATAACTGCTGGGTCGGCCAAGGGTGGTTTTATTAGGAACTTGTAGTCATCTGGGACTTTGTAAAACATATCTGGCCTTTTAGGGGAAGGAGGATGGGAGTCTGGGTTCTTGGAAACAGAAGTGAAGGCATCCAAGAAAGCTGGGAGTACTGGAGGGATGGCTGAGGGTGAGGGGGAGTCAAAGTGTAGAAGCTCATAGTATCTCTTCTGGGTTTCAGAGACTAAAGAAGTATTCCACTTGAAGTACTCTCTCATTTTTGAAATAGTCTCTCCAAATGATAAGTCCTCAGGTGGGGAGTCCCCTTCAATAGAGTCCTCTTCAGGTGAGTAATAGTCTATGGGAGAGGCAATCTGAGAGACATAGGAGACAGATTCCTCAGAGGAGGAGTAAGACTGGTCTGGGTCTTCATGAGTAAATGCTTGCTGAGTAGAGGTTAAAGGCAGGGAGGAGGCAGAGGCCGGCCTAGGACTCAGCACAGGGATGCTAGTGGGAGCAGGGCCTGTAGGCCTAAGTGCCATAAAGGCCTGCATTAAAGAAGAAGTGAAGAATTCCCAGTTTAGGGCTGCTTGAGGCATCGGGCTCAAGTATTTTGCTTTCTGTTTCCTTTTAGTAGGAGTGTGAGTCCGGGTAGGTAGGGAAACAGAGGCCTGCACTGGAGTAGGAGAAGTCTCGGTTGGCCGATCAAGTGATGGCTCCCCCTCGACGTTGGTTATGACCAACGTCTGAATCAACTCCGCTGATGTGCGTGCTTTCCATGGCTACTGGCGCAGCCTCTTCCAGAGGACCCATCAGAACCGTCGGAGTAATCAGGTGTCCCTCGGCCCCTAGAACGGTAGTCGGCGGAACATCCGAAGGTGGAGCGGCACTTGGAGAAGGCCTGCAAACCTTGGCCTTCTTTCGAGGTTGTTCGGCTTGGGCGGCCAACTCAGGATCCATCCTAAGCGTTAGGCGTTTAAGCCTTTGGTTTTCTAGAAACATATTTAACCCAGCCAGACGGCTGCATAAGGTCTTGGGTAAGAAGGACTGGCAAATAGAGCAGGCCTTATGGTCGTGCTCTTTACCTAAGCAAAAGACACAGCGGTCGTGGAAGTCTTTGTGCGGAATCTGGCACCTGCAACTACATTTACTCTTTTTCTCTGACATCGGGTAATGAAAACAACTACAGCAACCAAGATAAAGCTTAAGTAAGTATGAAAAAGACAAACTCCAAACAGGGTACTTATCTTTTAGAAGTCTTCGGATGTAGGAGTGAAGCAGTCGAAGTTATCGTCATCTGCGGCTGAAAAGCTCTGAGGTCTGTGTGTGCTGACGTCACATTTATACTGCATGGTTTACGGCCCACGCACCTACGGCAGCCAGGCTTAAGCTTCTGTATAGGAGCCATCGGGTCGCCTGGGGGTTGGAAATCCCACAGTATGAATACTGCAACATGGGAAGAGAAGGATATCAACAGATTTTTTAGCTGATCACTAATGTAGTATTATTTCCCCCCTAACCACCCCTTTTATACCGTGGGGCAACCTAAGCTGGGGTGGAGTACCCTATCTCCAGCCTATTCTTTGCTGCCCCTGCCCTACAGAGCCTTGGGTGTGCTCAGGTCTGAGTAGGATTTGGGAAGCCCTATTTCTCCTTTCTCCCCTATTAACACAAATTAGGGTTTTCTTTACTCTGTACATCTTATAGTCTTTCTGAGACCTTATAGCTTTCAGTTTTCATAGACCCTAGGTAAGAAACTTAACATGCCTGAAAAAGTGAAAGGTGCTGAGCTCTGGAAATCAGACTGCAAGTCTAGGTCTTCTGCAGATGAAGTCCCAGCAGTCAAGACCAGTACAATGATTTAAATGAAGAACGTCTTGCACCTACCTTGTTGCAAAGATGCATAAAAATACAAACCTGCTCACTACAAAGAAATCTAATAGCAGCAGCAGGAAAAGCAAAGTGGGATGACAGGAAAGTAATTAGAATCCATTAGTGAAGAAAGTTGGTCAAAGATTGGGTGATGAGGTAAAAAAGTATGTATTACATCTGACTGTGGAAACCCTCTTACGAGGGTTTACAAATCGTGAAAACTCTAAACAGTAAAACCTCAAGGGAAGCAGCAGCTGGAACCCAGAAGACAACCATGAGACGAAGGCTTAGAAGGCAGTCCTAAAGCACTAAAGGAAGGCCAACTGCTGGAATGATGTGAAGGTATGTAGCAATGACCACTACACTGAGGCACAAATGTCTGCAATGGAGACATTTTTTAAAGCAAGCACTATAAACAGTAATATTTTAAGTGAAGTAGCCTTTGGTTACAGCATTTCCAGTGGTTCACCATTTAATTATGAAATATGATGCACTTGTCAAGCTACTTGGAGAACGTTCGGTTAGCAAATACTGTCCCTTCTCTGTGGAAAAATTAAACCAAATATGTCCTCACTGTTTGCTACTCTACAACAGCATCATTCCCCTCCCAGAAGGGTCCCAGGCAGAATAATTCTTTTCCACCAATCATAACTGGGTACTTTTTTTAAATCCCACAATCTGGGTATATCGGTGCACCAATAAGCATCATGGAGTAAAGGAGTAGCTAAACAAGTGAATGTGTCCTCAAAGCTACCCAAATTTACTACATCCTTGATATTGGCAAACACCTACCCACAAATCAAGAAAAAAATTGCATATTTGACACTAGATTATTAAACAAGCAATATAAGAACACACAGCTGCTCAACTTTACACAAAAATGTCAACAGCTGCTGAAACTGGCAGATAAACTACTGATCTGCATGGGGATGGAGGAAGGCACTCTAGACCCATCGATGGCAGTCCTTCCAAAGACAACTAATAAAGTAAAATAAGAAGTTATGTACCTACCATAACGTTCCATGTTAGTTGTCTTCTCTCGCCTTCTTTCTTGCTTGATGGGTTCGGAGCCGATCCTCGGCTCCGACTCGGCACTTGCTAAGCTCGAGAGTCACTTTTACCAGCTCGAGGCAGCCCCATATCCCATGATGCAAGGCAGTAAGTACCCAGATCTCGTTTGATGACAAAGGGCAGTAGCACCAAGCATAAAACACTTCCCAAAGGAAGAAAGAAAGCCTACAGGATGTAAGAAAGACCAGGACTGAATGGTCTTCAGCATAATAACTCCTTAGAGAAACAAGGTCTGTCCAGGCTCGGGGGAAGGAGGGAGGGTCGCAAGAAAGAAGGCGAGAAGACAACTAACATGGAACGCGTTATGGTAGGTACATAACTTAATGTTAAGTTGTCAATCTCGCCTTCATTCTTGCTTGATGGGACCGTCCCTAGCACCTCTATCCTGGGTGGCTCAATGGAACAGACTCTTGAGGACTGTAGAGCCAAAACTGGCTCTATCCCTGGAGGCCAAGTCCAATTTGTAATGGGAAACAAAAGTATGAGGAGTGGCCCAAGTGGCCGCTGCACAAATAGTGTCTAAAGGAAGTCTAGCTTGAAAGGCTGTAGAAGTAGCTAAGCTCCTAGTTGAATGTGCTTTAGGTTTTGAGCACAGCTGTTTTCCCCTGAGCAGATAAATTTCAGAGATGACCGAAGAAAGCCATCTAGACAAGGTCACTTTAGAGACAGGAAGGCCTTTCTTGTTATCCGCATAGGAAACAAAAAGTTGATCAGATTTCCTAAATTTTAGTTCTGTCCAAATAATATCTGAGTTGGCGATGGACATCAAGATAATGTAGTTTTTGTTCGGCTCTGTCTGAATAGTTTGGGAAAAATACAGGGAGATCAATGGATTGATTCAAATTGGTCTTTGAGGCGACCTTAGGCAAAAGGTCGGATTAGTTCTCAATGATACTCTGTCTTTGTGCAAACCAAATAGGGGGGTCGAACCGATAGAGCATGAAGTTCAGACACCCTCCTGGCCGATGTAATAGCTACTAGGAATAAAGTTTTCCAAGAAAGAAATTTTAGGGAGCAAGAAACAGCTGGCTCGAACCGGTGAAGAATCAAGGATGTCAGCACTAAATTTAGATCCCATTGAGGAGGAGGATTCCTGATTGGAGGCTTTAGCAGGAAAATTCCTTTCAAGAAGGCCCTACAAAGCCTATGGGACATAATATTGTGATCTGCAATCCCGACATGAAAGTTCGAGATAGCAGCCAATTGAACTCTGACTGTGGAAGAAGAGGAGCCTGCATGAAAAATCTCTGCTAAGAAGTCCAGGACTGCCTGAACAGGGGCAGTGAAAGGATCAATATTCTTGGCATTAGCCCAATAAGAGAAACGTTTCCATTTGCTCGCATAAATCCTCCTGGTAGAGGATTTTAAAGAAGCTACTATGATGTCTCTAACAGGGTTAGAGATCAAAGGAAGCCTGGCTAAGGAAGGAAGTGGAGCAACCATGCTGTGAGGTTGAGAGAAGGGATAGACCGGTGCAGCTGACCGGATTGGTGAATCAGTAGATCTGGCACTGGGTCCAGATGCCACGGCTGCACCAAAAGGTGACGATGGAGGAACGGGAACCAAACTTGTCGAGGCCAGTAAGGAGCAATGAGAATCAATTTGGCTCTCCAAACGGTTGCTTTCTGGATAACTTGAGGGATCAGAGGAAATGGAGGAAAGGCATAAAGAAGTCCCTGGGGCCAATCCTGGGTCAGAGCGTCTCTGGGGGGATGGCCTGGAAGAGGGAAGAGAGAGAAGAAGTCTGGGCATTTGCTGTTTTGGGGAGTAGCAAAAAGATCGCAACATGGACGACCCCACTCCAGAAAAATCTCTTCCGCTATAGATTGCTTGAGAGACCACTCGTGAGGCATAAGAATAGCTCTGCTCAATCTGTCCGCTACAATGTTGGTTTTCCCAGGGATATGCGTTGCTACCAGAAACCGATGAGAGGAGATTGCCCATTGCCATAGTCTGAGCGCTTCTCGACACAAGGGGTAGGACTTGGTTCCGCCCTGTTTGTTGATATACCAAACTACAGACATGTTGTCTGTGTGGACTGCAATTGTCCCTACGGGAAGAAAGTCGTTGAGGGCTTGCAACGTTAAAAGCACTGCTCTCATCTCCAGGACATTTATGTGCAGGTGGTACTCGAACGGCTGCCACGTCCCATGAACCATCCTGCCCTGATAATGACCCCCACCCGATCAGGGAGGCATCCGTGGTGACAGTGGCTACCGGGATGGGGGTACAAAGTGTCTGCCTTGGTGAACCTGGGGAGATGTGATCCACCAAGCAAGATGATCTTTGCAAGTCTGTGTCACCAGAATCTGGTGACGCATTGGAAGTTGTTGGTACGACCACTGTGTGAACAGCATCCACTGAAGAAGGCGCATGTAGAAGCGAGCCAGGTGAAGAAGAGTAATGGCCGCAGCCATGAGGCCTAATACCTTTAGAACCATTCTGGCCTGTACTTTCTTGTTGGCTAGAATGATCCTGACATGACTTTGAATGTCTGAAACTCTTTGATCTGTAAGGGTAGCTGACATCCGAACAGTGTTTAAGTTTAGCCTATGAAAGTAATAGACTGGCAGGGCGATAAGGATGACTTTTCGAAGTTGATCGAGATGCCCAAAAGAGTACAAAGCTTTATTGTGTAATCCCTGGCTTGAATAAGCTGATGCCTGGTGGTGGCTGAAAGGAGCCAGTCGTCGAGATACGGAAACACCTGGAATCCTTGGCGTCTCAGGTGAGCCGTGACCACTGCCATGCATTTGGTGAACACTCTGGGGGCTGTAGTGAGACCAAAGGGCAGGGCTCTGAACTGGAAATGACTGGACCCCAGCCGAAAGCAGAGAAATCTCCTGGAGCGTCTGTGAATTTTGATGTGATAGTACGCACCCTGAAGATCTATTGAGCACATCCAGTTGTCCTTCTGTAAGAAGGGCAGAATTGACTGAAGAGTGACCATTCGGAATCTTGTCTTCCTCACAGACTTGTTGAGTCTGCTGAGATCCAATATTGGTCTCCAGTCTCCCGTCTTTTTGGGGACCAAAAAGAACCTTGAGTAGATTCCGGGCTCTGAATGGCCTGTTGTAACTGGCTGAATGGCTCTTTTTTGCAGTAGTTTTGAGACTTCTAACTCTGCAATTTCCGTTAGACCGGGTGGTACATCTGGAAGGGAATTTGAGGGGTAGAAAGGACTTTCCTCGAAAGGAATTATGTAACCCTTGGATATGATCGACTGTACCCATCTGTCTTGAGTGAGGGAGTGCCAGGCTTCTGGGTACAGTGATAATCTTCCCCCGACTGCCTCCAAGGAGGGACAGCCGGGCAACATCTCAGGGATGCTGAAAGGGCTTGTCAGAGAGGCTCTCTGTTTCCCTGGTTTTGGAACCCTCTGCCTCTAGAGCGGCGTCTGTTGTTGTTACCCCCTCTGCCTCTAGGGGTAAACTGACCACGTGAATCCGGCGTGACTCCTTGGGATTTGTGGAACCACATTTTGCCACCTTTCTGTCCTTTGGGGTAAGGTCTAGAAGGGGTGGAAAAACGGACTCCTACGGCAGAAAGAGTCTTGCCGTCCTGCTCACACCTGGTCAAAGTTTCCTTCACTTGAGGGCCAAACAAAGCTGACCCATCAAAGGGAGAATTTGTGAAGGACGCCTTAAAGGGATCTGCAAAATCACATAGCCGCATCCAGGCTTGGCGTCTAAGAGCCACACCTGTACCTGCGGCCCTACTCGCTCCATCAGCAGCATATGATATTAGCCGCATGGAGGAGTTTGCAATGGAATTAAGGGTTCCTAGCTGCGAAGCAATTTTTCCTGAGCCCCTGCAGCTGTAGGATCCTGTACAATATCACCTAGCTCCTTAAGGATATCCCTTTGGAGTCTGGTGAAGTGACATAGGTAATTCAGCTTAACGCATAGCAAAGGTCGCTGAGGAAAACATCCGCTTACCGTACCTATCCATGGTCCTAGAGTCCTTATTAGGAGGATGGACGGCAGGAAGGATCTGCAAGTTCCTTCTTGGTGGCAGCAGCCACCACCATGGCATCAGCGGGACACCCTTAGTGAGGAATTGCTTATCACACGGGCAGTAATAAATTTTGAAGGCCTCCTAGGGACTGGCTCTACAGAGTCAGGAGCAGCCCACGCCTTCGGGCAATAACCTGCATAAGGGGTCGAAGGCGGAGACACCCAGGAGGTGGAGGGCCGAGATCCAAACGCCTCTAGGTATACTGACTCATCCTCAGAGGGATTATTGGTGGGCCAGTTTCCCCTCTATCTAAGGAGTTCTAGGATGTCTGAGAAGGAGACATCCTCAGAGCGGGATCTTGGGGATCCCTCTGACTCATCTAAGTCAGTATCTGAAGTGATAGACTCGGGAGTCTACATGTTTCCTCTTACAGGTCCTCTTCCTAGGAGGATCTCCCGAAACATCAGGAGAATCCTCGGAAGAGGGGATATTCCCAATGGGGAAACCTGAGGCGGAGGATCTCTGGGTCCTGTAGCAAGAGAAGTGGCAGAGATGTCAACAGGCACTATAGAGGGAGGAGCTAAGGGAACAGACTGCTGGCTGATACCCGTGGCCAGCACACTCTTCATCACCTCGAATGCTCCCCTCCCAGGAAGGTCCGAGAGAACCCGTTCGAAGAGCTAGGAACTCCAGGGACCACCGAAGGGAAGTCTCCGAGGCAGATGTCGGAGCAGAGCTCACCAAGGCCGAGGCTCCAAGGGGAAGAGCGGGTTCGACAAGGGTCCGATGCCACTCACCCCTCGGAGGAGACCATGGAAGCCCGCCACCGAATCCCTCTAAGGAAGGTCTCAAGAGGAGATAAGAGTAGAGGCTGAAGGAACAGAAGGGGTATCTGTCCCTCAGCCGTAGCAGTAACCATTCCGAAGACTCCAACTCCAAGCTCTGGGGTAGAGTTGAAGGAGGAACTGCAATGGGGTGTGGACCAATAGCCGCCTGTTGAGACGGACTATGTAACATTTGGGCCAGTGCCTGTGACTTAAGTAATCTACTGACCACTCTCTAAATCATGGTCAGAAAGTCTGGATGACCTTGAAGATCGGCTCCGATGGCTCCGTTCGAGAGGAGAGGTGAAGCCGAGCCGAAGTATCGGCTCCAAGGAAGGAGACCTAGACCTCTTCCTCGAAGGAGCCATCGGAACCGATGAAACTATTGAACCTGTCGGAGCCGACAACTTATCGGAGCCGACAGGTAGCTTCGATGCATCGGCTCCAGCCGGAGCCGATACAGCCACAAAAGTAACGGTGTCGGAGCCGATCGGAGCCGACACCGATGCCTGAGCCACATGGTGGTCGGAACCGATCGGAGCCGACACCGAAGTGGTCGAACCAGAATCGGCACCGATAGCCATCGGTGCCGAAGGTTTAGTTAACCCAGAATCGGCTCCAGCCGGAGCCGATCTCGACTCAGAATGAGTCGGAGCCGAGACCGCAGGCTTGGACACAGAAGCCTGGGCCTTGGAAGACTTAGAAGTCTTGGATGGAGCCGACTTAGCCGGAGAGCCCTCCGGCAAGAAGGCCCCTCAAAATCAGCTTATTTTCTTTCCTGCAGGACTCTCTGGCTGAAAGAATGACATATAGCACAGGAGTCCTGCAGGTGAAGAGGCCCCAGACAGTACAGGCAAGAAGTGTGACCGTCTGTCAGAGACATTTTCTGACAGCACGAGTCACACTTCTTAAAGCCTGAGACCCTTTCTTTAGACATGGTGTAACAACACACAGACACACACACCAGTCAAAGAAATTAAATTAAATATACCAAAAGGTATAACTAGTAAACACACACACACACCCTAACAGGGGGGGGGGGATGGGATGGGTGAAAGTCTGACTAAAAAAAATAAGAAGAGACAGAGAATTTCTGTCAGAAAAGGTTTGAAACTGATATAAAACTAACAATTAAGGGTTTTTTTTGTTAAAAGGGGCTAAAATAGCAAAGTAGCAAATCACTTACCAGGAGCTGGTAAAAGGAGGACCTCATCAGCGAAGCGGCAAACGAGATCTGGGTACTTACCGCCTTGCATCATGGGATATGGGGCTGCCTCGAGCTGGTAAAAGTGACTCTCGAGCTTAGCAAGTGCCGAGTCGGAGCCGAGGATCGGCTCCGAACCCATCAAGCAAGAATGAAGGCGAGATTGACAACTTAACATCTGTAATTTATAACCCAACACCTAGGAAATTCTTTACTATAAATCTGAAGAAACAACTACCAGCATAAGAAGCTAGAAGACTGTAAAAGCAAAGCGACAGAGCTAATCTCTGAAGTAATGACTTCTCCGAAGAAGCCTGAATGGCTGAGTCACAGTCAAAATAGTAAAACATGGTGAAGATGTGTGCTGAAGAGTTGATGGCTCCAGTGCAGACATCTGAAATGGAGACACTTTTTGATGCAGCCAACAGAGGCAGCCACTTGCCTAGTAGTATGAGCTCTGCCAACAGCATTTACCAATGTAGTCTGCTGACCAGAGCTGGATCATGATCAAATGGGCCCTGGGCAGGGTAATGGATCAGCCCCCCCTCCCGGTACAAGACAGATGAAACAGTTGTGTGAGAATCTGTATCATTAGTCCATTCACCTCTATGTTAGTTTTCTCCACTGTGAAAGCTAGCATGGGTCTTCTGCCAGTTTAGGTATTGATGGCGTACAGCATGAATATATCTGTATTAAAAAAATACAGCTATGCACCCTCTTTCTTCAATGCTAAACTATCTCTAGAAGAGTCTATGCTTGTGGTAGACAAAATGTGTACACCTAAACTACTATTTGTAGCTAATAATTAAATAATAAAGTAAACAGACAATATGTCCAACTAATTAAACCATAAATGTGGAACAATCAACTTTGGTAGCTCTGGGGTTTATAGCTTTAATGCGCTAGCAACAGTAATTTGCATGTCATGCAGTATAGCTTTTAGAGAATACAGTCTATAGATAAACCTCAGTGGGGCTACACCACATTCTCTTGCTGCCTCTGAGTCATTAATTCTCCTGACATGACATGATTTCATGATACAGAAAATATCTGCTAGAAATAAAAACCTGGTTTATCACCGATTAGATGTCAGATCTCTGGAGACATCTACTCGCGATAAACCAAGTTTTGCATATAGAAATTGTCAGAATCTAAGGAGACTATGTTACAAAGATTTCAAGCTCAATAACAACTATAGAGCAATGAGCAAGAAATATGGGACATCCTTGTTATAACTGCAGTTGCTGTAAACATATTACTATTGGCAACACTTTTAAACACCCTAAAACTCAAAGAGTACTCTTTCACTTGTTATGCCACATGCAGTAGTATGAATATAGTGTATCTTGTGTCCTGAATGAACTGTTCCGATTTTTATGTTGGCAAATGCACTCGTAGGTTAAAAGATCATATTACTGAACACAGATCTGAAATACGTAGAAGTGTTCTATCTAATGCACTAACAAAGCATATCACTTCATTTGGTCAAGACCATGAGTTTAAATTTAAAGTCATGGATGTTGCATATAAAAATATTACAGGTGGTAAAATCAACATGTTAGAGACTAGTGAATATAACTGGATTTTGAGATTACAAGCAGATTCTGAACCAGGGGGTGAATATTGCAGTTAGCATAAAACCTATTTTTGTAAAAAAAAAAAAAAAGGCAATACTATTGATTTTGTATATGTTGAATGTTTTATTAGTGTGTTTGTATTTTTATACTGTGATTTTACTTTAACTTTTACTTATACTTGTTCTCAGGTTGCACTAATTAGTTTACTGAAAACATTTTTTAATTGGATGCTGTGTAGTGTAATTTAATCTAGAAAGCCTTATAAATGTAAGCCAACTTATTTTATTTTACTTGCTCTGAAGAAGGGTTGTTACCAGAAAACTTTGCTTTTGATTTGCACTTTATTAAACGTTTTTAAATGGTTTGGCGTTCTCCAAGTCTGAGTTTGTTGTTTTCGGGGAAGACATGAGCCAGTTGTCCAAGTATGGAAACACCCAGAATCCTTGCAGTCTGAGGTGAGCTGCTACCACTGTCATACATTTGCTGAACACTCTGGGGGCTGTGGTGAGACCAAAGGGTAGTGCTCTGAACTGATAATGACTGGCTCCCAGCCAAAAGCATAGGTACCTTCAGAATAGCCTGTCCATATTTATGTGGTAGTACGCATCCTTAAGGTCTATAGAACATATCCATGTTCCTTTTCCAGGAATGGAAGAATGGACTGAAGCGTGACCATCTGGAACTTGCTGCATTAAACTGATTTGTTTAATTTGCTGAGATCCAAAATTGGTCACCAGCCCGCTGTCTTTTCTGGTACTAAAAAGAACTTTGAGTAAGTTCCAGATTCTCTCAGGTCTGAGGGCTAGCCTCTTGTATGACTCTTTTTTTCTATCAGCCTTTAAACTTGAATGGCTGCCTACCCCTCCGACAAGGTGGAACATTGGGGATTTTACTGTTTTGCAAAGGAGGAAGGGAAAAGGGTATAAAGTATCCTCTGCACCCATGAATCAGATGTTATTTCTAGCCAAGCTCTCTGGTGCAAGGACAATCGACCCCCAACAGCCTCCAGAGTAGGGCAATCGGGCCTCCTTTCAGGAGCACTGGAAAGGCCTACCAAAGAAAGTATCTCAATACCCTTGATTTTGTGGTTCTCCTCTGCTGTGAGTGTGGCATCTTCCATCAGAGTTCCCCCCTCTGCCTCTAGGGGGGACTACTTCCATGGGTGTTCTGAAAAGACCCTTGTGATTTCTTGAACCACATCTTTCCACTATTTCTCTAGTTTCTGGAAAAAGGTCTCTGAGGAGTGGAAAAAGTATGCCCACAGCAGATATGGTCTTCCCATCTTTCTCACACCTGGACAATGTATCTTTTACTTCAGGGCCAAATAAAGAAGTGCCATCAAAGGCAGCAGTGATGAACGAAGACTTAAAAGACTCCATGAAGTCACATAAGTGCATCCAGGCATACCTCCTTATGGATATGCTCGAACCTGCTGCCTTACTTGTTCCTCCTCATTGAAGTGTTAGATATAGATTGCAGGGTGGATAGCTGAGAAGCAATTAAGGCTTGCACTTCATCAAACATGGTTCCTGAAAGGGCAATTCATAGCTCATTTCTCGTAAAATGTGAAAGATAATTCTGGAACCTTAAAGAGAAGGCCGCTGACACAAACACACTTCCCAAATCTATCCACCATCCTGGACTCCTTGTTAGGAGGATGGCTAGAAGAACTTTCTTTGGCAAGTTCTTTTTTGGTGGCTGCCGCCACAACCATGGCATCTATCAGTACACCTTTCGTCCACAATTTTATGTCCTCCGGGGCTGTAATAATTTTGTCTGGTCTCCGGAGAATATGTTCGATGACATCTGGGGCATTCCTTGCCCGCCGAGAAATCAACTCAATGAGCTCATTGGTGGGCAGGGTCATCCAGGAGGTAGACGGAAAGTTTAGAAGCCAAAAATATCAGAAAAAAATACTGAAAAATCACTTATCTGCCTGAGAACAATTTGGAGAACCACGTCTCTGCAAAGTGGCAAATCAGATTTGAGGTTACTTAAAAGGGGGCATTGTGGATAAGGAGAGAGCTACTGCAAAGGCCAAGATGGAACTAAGGATTGAATCCAAAACTCACAGGTATGAGGATAGAATGAAAATTGACAACATCAGATTAAATATCTTGATATAACCATTATGTCTAACAGTAAAGAAATGATAAAAAACAACTTTTCAAAAGGTTGTTGATCAAATTTTAAGCTTAGTCATGAACTAGAATACATTCTTCTTTACTATGGAAGAATGATCAATCTTAATTTAGATGGGAACTCTCCCTAAAATATTATTTATCATACAATCTTTAGTACTGTCGCCATCAAAGAAATTAATGAAGAAGATAAGTAGCACTCTACTTAAATTTCTGTCATCCCAATAAACCAAGAATTTCTTTTAATTGGCACACAAAAGATTGGGATATAGGTCAGGTAGAATTCCCTGATATTCAAATGTTTGGTATTTCAACAATTGTAAAAGTTACTGCATTGTGGATCAATTAATCATATGACTCAAAATGGAAACAAATACATCAAGAAATATTACTTGTAAATAATAAACATATCATAATCAGTAATAAACAAATAGTCCCTAATAGTTTTATCTGGCTAATAAAAATGTTTTTGCGTAAATGGAAATATTTCTTCTGCTCAAATTCCATACATAAATAATATTCTTTCTTCTTCCTGGAAGTTTACATATTCTAACCACTGTATTAAAGACTTAATATTTTCTATATTTCCAATTGCATATACAAATGACTGCTTAGAAACTCACAATTTCACCAAAATGATAGAAATGAAAGAACAAAGTAACTTAACTTATTGGCATAAATTCTTAAATGGTACTGAAATACATACTGATGAAAAATTAAGGTCTAGACATAATCACGATTCTAAGAACCAGTTAATGTTATAAATATTTAGAGATTTTGTGAACATAGAAATAAATAAGATATTTAATTTAGATAAGAAATTGTTCCCAAAATATTGGTATTCTTAACAAATATTAACAATATCTCAATGAAAAATAAATCATAGTTGTCACAAATGTACAAAATTCTTAAGTAAGATCTCACATATTTAGATAATTTTTATTGGAATTATTCCTCAAAAATTAATAACGAAGACTTCACTGAAGAAAACAAGAAAATATTAAAGTCTAAAGATAAAAATACATCCTCATTATATTGGAAGATTCTCACTTGGAAATTCTTACACAGAACTTTTGTTACTCCTAACAAAATTACAATTATGTATAAATCAAACAGAATTAAATGCTGGAGATGTGATTCTGAAATAATAGCTGATTGGATGCATATGGTATATGAATGTGAGGTCATCTCCCCTTTTTTGGAAAGAAATTAATAACTTCACTCAAGCTCTATGGTCAGACAGATGTAATACTTCCAAACCTTTAGTGTTATTTAATGCTTCAATTCCGGAGATAATTCCAAAAACTCAAGTGCCTCTTCTATGGTCTATTTTAGCAACAGCTAGAAAAATAATAACTAAAAACTGGAAAAGTAAAGTTATCTCCTCTAGTGTTGAATTTACTAGCATGGCAAAAATGGTTTGCTGTAGTGAATTGCATACTATAAAAATGAGAACTTCTAATATTACACATTCATACAAGTCTTGGCTTAAACTTAGATTTGCTTGAAAATATTAATTGTCATTGATTTGTATACATTTGATGTATTAATCAGCTGTGGAAGTATGTAAATACTTGTTTTATAATTAATTTGTCTAGTCATTGTTATGAAAACAAAATAAAAAGCTTTTACAAAAAAAAATGCAGTAGATCAGAAACTGAAGCATATAAACAAATTAGCAGTCATCAACAACCAAAAGGAGTAAAAAGAATGGGTGAATAGTAAGGTCACTGCTATAAAGAAAGGCAAGATTCACATAATCTAAATAAGTTATTAAAAGACAGCATTACCCTCTGCTTATAGTTAAGAAACTGGTCTGAAGAGTTATTTCACTAATCAGCATCTTGATTAGAGGTATCCTAGTGTGAAAACAGAAACAGGAAAACTCAGTAAAAGCCTTCCATCCGAGTAAAACTCAATTACTGATTAGTAAATACACTACTTAGAAGCCATCAAAAAAGAAATTTGGATAAAGTAAAATAAAAACAGAAATGGGGAAGAAAATTCTCTGGCTAGGAATGCTGCTGCTGTTCAGCAAGCAGCAGTTTAAGTTTCAGATTTGGTATGGGAAATGTCTTCCAGTAATTTAGAGGAAATAAATCAAATGCACTCAGAGACTTTAAAGTAAGAAACTAGAGGAATTACATGACACCAAAAGACTGGAAAAAAATAAAAGTTTCAAGTAGCTGTTCCAATTAGCTGGTAATAAATTATGGAATGACTGAGTCAAACACAAACTAAGCAAAACCAAGAAAATAGTCTGGCACACTGGACGCAATGAAGGCACCTGGATAGATTCACGATCCCAGTCCAACGTTCCAAATATAATAAAAACTTTAATATTACAAAAGGTGTCACAGTGAATTAAGTGCTTTCATTCCCCAAAGGGAACTTCATCAGAATACACCATTAATTCCAACAAATACTTAAATAGCACCTTTGTCCATTCATTTAATTACATCATAGAAATCAATTGGTCACTAGCTAATTAGTACTTAAAGGCACCATTGACCAGTATAACAAATAAATGTGAATATATATATATATATATATATATATGTGTGTGTGTGTGTATAAAATAATATACTATATACTGAAACACATTTTGCCATTAAAGAAAGAAAATGAAATGTATATGTAATATATGTGTTTTATGGTTTCAACTTGCTGCACTTAGTATAGTGAAATGTATATTACTGATCTCCTCTTAAAAAAAAGAAGTTATGTACTCACCATAACATTCCATCTGAGTAGTTGCACTTCATTTTTCTGCAACCTGTGGGTTTTGGGATCCATATCGGATCCGAGATGGCAACTTTACAAGCATCTGCTCCGAGCTCCAAGCTCCTCCCTCTTACCCATAACCTATCACCATCTCCTACCTTCCCTCAGATCGAGTTTGCCACAACTCAAACCAATCAGCAACTCAACTTAGCATAAACCATACATGAAAAAACTCATGAAAAGTTTTGGGGGAAGGAGGGTGGGAAGGTTGCAGAAAAATGAAGGGTAACTACTCAAATGGAACGTTATGGTGAGTACATAACTTCTTTATCTGAAGTAGTTAACTTTATTTTATCTGCAACCTGTGGGACAGAGTCCCCAGCCACTCAAACTCCTGGGGGGCCCTCATGGAAGGATATTCCTGAGCACCGCAGAGCCAAAGGATGCTCTCCCTCTGGAGATCAAATACAATGTATAATGAGAAATGAAGGTATATGACTTTGCCAAACTTGCTGCCGCACAAATGTCATCCAATGAGACCCTAGACCAAAAGGCATCAGAAACAAATGGGCGTCCCGCTGCAATCTCCGGGGTTTGAAGACATCAGAGGAGTGACACCCTGCAGGCTTTGCTGATTTGAATTGGATATTCCATGGGAAGATCTACCCAAGACCACTGTACAGCTAGAGTCCATTGAAGAACACGCATGTGAAGATGCGCACAGGGGAGGATAGAGGTTGCTGTAGCCATACAGCCCAGGACTCTGAGAATGTCGCCCACCTTCGTTAACCTGGGATGAAGAATTATTAATACATGAGACCGTAGACTCTGGACCCTGTCTGGAGTCAGAAGGGTGTCCAGCCGTGCCCCAATAAAGTACAAGATTTGTACTGGGTCCAAGAGGGACTTGGAAACATTGACAGTAATCCCTAGCAGGTCTGCAAAATGAAGGAAGGGGTCTCTGGCTTGGCAAAGAAGATGCTTGGTGGAAGCAGCGCGAAGTCAATCGTATAGTTAAGGGAATACCTGAATCCCCTGAAGCCTCAGGTGACCCACTACGACTGCCATTACCTTGGTAAACACCCTGGGGACTGTGGTGAGACCGAAGGGTAGGGCTCTGAACTGGAAATGACTGTCGCCCAGCTGGAAGTGAAGGAATCTCCTGGAGCTTCTGTGGATCTTGATATGGTAGTAAGCTTCCTGGAGGTCTATCAAGCACATCCAGTTGCATTCTCAAAGATAAGGTAGAATGGACTGCAGGGTGACCATCCAGAATTTCTGTTGGACGACAGCCAGGTTTAAGGTTGACAGGTCCAAAATGGGACTGAGGTCCCCATCTTTTTTGGCACCAAAAAGAACTTGGAGTAAACGCCTAACCTGGACTGATCGGGGGGGGGACCGGTTCGATGGCTCGTTTGTGAAGCAGCTTGGAAACCTCTATTGCTGCCGTCTCCCTTTGAGTGGGTGGGACATCTGGGAGGCACTTTGGTTGAATTGGAGGGGCAAAAAACAGGACAGTGTAACCTCTGGAAATTATCTGAAGCTCCCAACAATCGGCAGTTATGGACTCCCACGCCATTGGGTGCAATGATAATCTTCCCCTGGCTGCCTCCAGAGTAGGACAGTCGGGCAAGCCCTCAAGGCTGCTGCGCAGGCCTGTCCAAGAAGGGCTCTCTAGACGCAAAGTTCTTCGGACCCCCTCTGCTTCTGGGATGGCGTCTGTCATGTCCCCCTCTGCCTCTAGGGGAAGAGTTGTCCCGACAGTCCCAGGAAAACTGTGATTTCCGGAACCATATCTTCTTTTGCTCTCTCTGATTCCTGGAAAAGGATCTTTGAGGACTAGAAAAGCAGATTCTGACAGCAGACAAGGTCTTCCCATCTTTTTCACTCTGGACAAGGTTGTCACATACGGTCTTCCCAAACACAGAAGAACCATCAAAGGGAGCATTCGCAAAAGATGCCCTGAAGGGGTCTGCAAACTGACACAGTCTGAGCCAAGCGTGTCGCCTCATAGCTATGTTGGTCCCAGATGCCCTAGTTTCAACTTCCGTAGCATGGGAAAGGAGGCGCATGGACGTGTTTGATACTGACTTCAGAGTTGACATTTTCGCGGAGAACAGATGCTTGTCCTCCTGCGACAAAGACTCTGGAGGCGACTCAGCTAACTCTATGACTAGGTCTCGCTGCAGTCATATAACGTGTGCCAAATAGTTCAGCACTCGGATGGAAAATGTCACTCTGAAGAATATATTCGCTTCCCAAATCGATCCACTGTCCTGGACTTCTTGTCCGGAGGGTGGGCCGAGGAACTTTCTTGAGCCAGTTCCCTCTTGGTGGTTGCTGCAACCACCATAGCATCCATGGGGGATCTCGAATACCATGCCTGTCTGTCCGAGGGTGGAGAAATAATCTTGTCCGGGTGTTGAGATATTGGCTCTATGGTGTCAGGCTCCTTCCATGACCGCGTGGTGATAAGATCCACCAAGGGATCCGCCGGGCGGGGATACCCAGGATGTAGATGGGCCCATGCCAAAAGCTTCCAGGAACACTAATTCATCCGTAGAAGGTTTTGGGGCTGACCAACCTCCACTCTGGCGGAGGATCTCCATGATGTCTCCAAAGGAGACATCCTCGGGAGGTGACCTGGGGGAACCTTCTCCTTCATCTAAATCAGTGTCCTCTGTCATGGACTCAGGGGAGTCCAGGTGCCTCCTTTTGCACATGTGCTTACTAGGACCATCTTCAGTGGGACTCTCTGAAGAGGGCTCGTGAGCTGCTGGGTGTTCCTCCAGGGGAACCGCCTGGGGCTCCTCTAGCAAGGGCTGTCCCTGAGACAAGCTGAAGGGAGTTGTAACCCAATCCGAGGGAGTCTGGGCGGAATCCAAGGAAATATGCTGGGGTCTCAATCCTTGGGAGAGAACCCTCTCCACCACGTTGAACGCCGAGGGAGAGCGCACCTCCTTAGCACCCAACAAGGAGGAAGCTCTCCCCGGGTCCGCCATGAGGATCAGGGCCGATGCTAGGATAGCCGGAGCTCCGAAGGAACGGCTCAGATCTGACAAAGTCGGAGCCGGAAACACCTCCATCCCCTCTGGTCCGATCCCTGTCCTCGGCCCTGAGAGCTGCTCTGATCCGAACTGGTCGGATCCAAGGAGCTCAAGGTAATTGCCGGAGTTGAGATTGGAGGAACCATCGGCACCGAATTCCCAGCTCCGAAGATCCTCAGATACATAAACCCCGAAACCGCAGGCCGGATCGAGGAAGGAGAAATCGGATGAAAGAAGGGCATGGAGGTCCCCCCTCCAGAGGGAGAGGGGCCTGGTAAGACTCCCATCTGGATTTGGGTCAGAATAAATCTCATCATTCTGTCCATTTCCATTTCAGAGTGACTCCGAGTTGAGCATGAGGAAGCGACTGACTCGGATCTGGCTGGTCGCTGAGAAGGTCTGGAGGAAGACCTCGGCTCCAAAGGCTCTGTCAGCTCCAGGGAGAATCTGGGGGAGTGGAGCCGAGGAGACACAGGTCTCGATACCTTGGAAGGTAGGCTAGGGAAGGACTCCCAATCTGGAGACCATTTATGGGGCCTATCCCCTTTCTTCTCTCTGTCTCTCCTGTCTGTAGCTTTTCTCTTGTTTCTCCCTTTGGCATCCCCTTCAGCAGGTCTAGCGGGAGGGTGAGTCCCAGCCTGGGGGGGGGGGGGGTTGAGCGGGAGTTGCAGAAGCCGAGGCCATTGCTGAAGAGTCCAACGTGGAAGCAGGGAGCAGGCCTTTAGCCACCAGTTTGGCCTTCCTATCCTTCAGGGCCCTCGGACTGAATCCAGCACACACACTGCACTGGTCAGATAAATGGGGTACTCCCAGGCAAACAACACACAGAGTGTGACCATCTGCCGGTGAAAGCATATGGCCACACACACTGCATTTTTTTGAAATTAGGTTTTGGCTGATCCGACATTTTCACACACACAGCCACACCTACCAAACCCCAACACACTATGACCACGCACACCTATAGGGAAGGGAAGGGCCTGCACAATAACTACCTGACAAACTAAAACTTTTTTTTTTTTAATTAACCGACGAACAAGCATTTAGGGGGAGGAAAGGGAACTAACGAGAAACTTTCTCACTCACACAAGAAAAAAGTATCCCAAAAGCACTTACGAAAACCCTAAGGCTCAGAGCTACAGAGACCATGATGCCGATGCATGAAGCGGCAAACGAGATCTGAGGGAAGGTAGGAGATGGTGATGGGTTATGGGAAAGGGGGAGGAGCTTGGAGCTCAGAGCAGATGATTGTAAAGTTGCCGGCTCAGATCCGATATGGATCCAAATACCCACAGGCTGCAGATAAAAAATGAAGTTAACTACTTTGATCCTTTGTTTGTACTCAATATGTTAAAGCTCTCCTTTTTAATGCTGGGACAATGAAGTAGTGCTCATTTAGACCTGGGGAGGTACAGGCATCTAACCTTAATTGCCACATAAGTTCCCTATACTTCAGACTGGTTTCCCAGTCCCCACCCCTTTCAAAAACTTCCTGCTTCAACACCCAGCACTTAAAACTACTCTGAGTACAACATAGGGAGTGCTTATACAAGGCATTAGTTTCTTTACCTTTGCTGATCTCATACTTGCGCTCGTAAATTCTTTGCTTTAATTTTCTCTCCATTTTCCCCATGTAGTATAAAAAACACTCCGCACAATAAGCCAAGTAAACCACCCCTTTGGTGTAGCAACTATAATATCCAGACAAATGTACCGCAGAATCGTAATTCTGACAAATTAGAAATATAGGGGCACTGAGGACACATCCCACACTTGAAGTTTCTACTGTTGTTCTCCTTACGATATATGGTACATTCAAAATAATTTTTCAGATCAGGTCCTCTTCTAAAACCGAACTTCACAGTCCTTGAGAACACATCCAAACTGATGGAAATACTAGAAAAGAGATCCAAATACCTCCGAATAATATTTTTAACTTCCTCGGTATCTCTATGAAAATTGGTTATAAAATATAATTCGTGGCCATGAGCTGCATCTCGACCCTTCCCTACCAAATATCCATGGGGGGGCATTTAGGTCACTACTCACCAGTGACTCCTCAATCACCATCTTCTCTAGGAACCAAGAAAGAAAGGTATCTTGTCCCCCACCCATTCAAAACTGACAGAATCACCAAGTCTTCGGGATAACCCCTAGTCACAAAAAGTTCCTCAATAAAATTAAGTTCAATGACTAGGTCATCCTTCGGGGGGTCATACAGGCGGCCCTCACCATTTGCCCCTTGATGATGCTCCATTTTTGAAAAATGGGTGGTTACTTTGGAAATGTAGACAGGAATTGGAAAAATGGGTAGGTGGAAGTGAAGGAATACTGCAACATGGAAGAGAAGGACATCTTTGGTTATGGTAAGATTTTACACTACTTATCTATGTCCTTCTATTCCCATGTTGCAGTATTCTTACTGTGGAAGACTGCCACACTCAAGAACAGGAGAGTGTGGTGGAGGAAGTTGCAGTTTCCAATAATCCATGCAGGACTGCCGATGCAAATCCTGCCCTGGCTCTGGAGACATAGTCCAATTTCTAATGTTTGGTAAAGGTACGCATAGAGGACAATGTGGCTACCTCAAGAATGGTGGCAGTGTCCAGGCCTTTGAGGAAGACTCCTAACGAGGCCACTGCTCTTGTAGAATGTGCCTTAACATTGTAAGGTAAGTGTTGCCATGGTAGGAGTAGCAGAAAGAAATAGTTTTTCGTATCCAGGAGGATATAGTTTGTTTGCATACAGCCTTACCCAGGGCTCTGGGGTGGAAGGACACAATGAGCTGACTGGACCTTCTAATGGTTTCGGTCTTATCCAGATAAAACCTTAATTGTCTGTGGACATCAAGGGAGTGAAGCACTCTCTCACTGTCATTCTGTGGAGAGGGGAAGAAGGTGGGTAAATGAATGGACTGATTAAGGGACAGTTCATTGACCACTATGGGCATGAAGGAGAGATTGGTGCGAAGGGTCACCCGAACTTTGTGGAAGATTGTGTTGGGTGGGGAATGCCATGAGTGCTTGCAGTTCAGAGACCTTTCTGGCTGAAGTAAAGACTACTAATGGGACAGTTTTCCAGGTACACATCTGAAGAGAAGCAGAGCTTGCTGGTTCAAAGGGGGCAATAGTGAGTTTCTCTAGCACGTAGTTCAAGTCCCAAGTGGGGATAGGTTTCTTTGGTGGTCTGACGTGGAGAACCCCTTTTAGGAATAGTTTGACATCCAGCCTGGAAAGATGTGGAAACAAAGCTAAGCAGGCTGAAATGGCAGATAAATGGACTTTCACTGAAGAGTATGAAAGTTCTGATTTTATGAGCTCACACACATAGGATTGGACTAGTGGAACATCTACTTGGAAGGGGTCCCTTTGCCTCTGGAAACACCATTTGGAGAACCTTTTCCATTTTTAAAGATAGGATCTCCTGGAAGTGGGTTTTCTGGCCTCTTGCAGGATGAACAGGACATCCTTTGAGTACCGGTGTCTGAAGGGGATCAAGAGTTTATCACTCACAACTCCAGGTGCTGATGAATGAGAGATCTCTTCTGTTGTGTGAGCAGGTCCATCTTGTGAGGCAATTTGTGGTGACTGCCCTTGGCAAGAGATAGACAAAGGGGGAACCAATGTTGCCTTGGCCAACAGGGAGTCACCAACAAGATTCTTGGCTTATCCTTCTGGATTTTTAAGAGGACTTTCTGAATGAGAGGGAAGGGATGGAAGGCATAAAGGAACAGTCCCTTCCATGAGATCGAGAAGGCATCCACTCGCCAGGCTAGTGGGGAGGGGTCTCTGGAGCAGAATAGCTGCAATTGCCTGTTCTAAGAGGAGGCAAACAGAGCCATCTGTGGTGTACCCACTGGCAGACAATGTCTAAAAACACATTTCTGTGCAACATCAACTCGTGATGCTGAGAGAATGATCTGCTGAGGGCATCCGCCTGGTGGTTATCCTGGGATGGAATTTAGACCGCCTGCAGTGTGATGTTGTACTGACAGGCTAGTTCCCATGCCTTCATTGCAAGCCTGCAGAGTAGATAGGACCTGTCCGCCCCGTTTGTTGATGTACCACATCACAGTTGTATTGTCTGTGAAGATTTGGAGGGGGCCTGCCTGCATAAGAGGAAGGAAGGTCTGTAGGGCTAGATGGAGTGCAGTAATCTCCCTTAAGTTGATATGTTTTTTTCTGGAATGAGGGCTCCCATTAAGCCTGCACCTTGAGGTCATTCATAGTGGCTCCCCACTCTAGATCTGAGGCATCTGTGTGTATGCATTGCACTGGATTGATGGGTTGTAGAGGCAGGCCTGGGTTCTTGTGTACCTGATGGATCCCACCACCTCAATTCTGCCTTCAGGCAGGGAAGGAAGGGTACCTGAAAGTCCAGGGGGTGGCTGTGCTGTGACCAGACATTTTTAGATACCACTGGAACTTCCTCGTGCAGCCTGGCTGTGGGTAGCACAGGGATTGTAGCTGACATGAGGCCTAGAAGACGCATGAACTGCCTGGCCGAAATGTGGGTGACCAGGAGGAGTTCATGGAAGTGGTTGACTAGGGAGTAGATTTTGTCCAGAGGAAAGGAAAGCCTTCATTTAGCTGGTTCTTAACCTGCAGCCCAGGAAGGTTTTGTCTTGGGCTGGGGCGAGGGATGATTTTGTCAAGTTGAGAGTGAACCCCAAGCTCTTAAGTAGGGGCATAGTGAACAGCAAGTGATTCCTGAGAATGGTTTCCTCTACTGCTAGAATGAGGATATCGTCTAGGTAGGGGTAAAGATGAATGCCTTTTGTTCTGCAATAGGCTACTGCTGGGGCTAGACACTTTGTGAAGATTCGTGGTACAGTAGATAAACCAAAGGGCAAGGCAGTAAATTTTAAGTGTGAAGAGGGTCCAGCAAAACAAAAAAACTTTCTGTAGTGTGAATGAATGGGAATGTGGAGGTAAGCCTCCTTCAAGGCCATGAACGCTGTGGGAGGCAATAGTGGAAGAAGGCTTTGAAGAGAAGATTCTGAAGGAAGGGATCTTCAGAAAAAGATTTAGGTAGGGCAAATCCAGGATGGGCTTTCCAAGGGCCATCCTTTTTTGGCACTAGAAAGAGCTGGGAGCAGAATCCCCTTGATTCTTGGCTTGAGGGAACTCTATCTATGGCCCCTTTGGCGAGTATATCCTGGAAGATCTGGGAAATTAGATGCAGCTGCTTTTTGGGTGGGAAGGGGATGCCTTGTGGTAGAGACTTTTCCTGCCAGGACATGAAGTACACTTTTTCCACTATTGCCAATACCCAGTGGTCTGAGGTGACTTTTTTCCCAGAAGGGTAGACAGTGAGAGAGGCAGAAAGAGAGAGGGAGGTGGCTGAGGCAGTCACAAATTACTGTTTCTATCTGGAAAGGGCTGCCTAGTGGTAGGTTGAGGAGGGGCTGCCCTTTGGGAAAGTGCCTTTCTAGATCCTTTTCTGTGTCTAG
The DNA here is from genome assembly GCF_019279795.1 of Protopterus annectens. Lineage (NCBI taxonomy): Eukaryota > Metazoa > Chordata > Ceratodontiformes > Protopteridae > Protopterus > Protopterus annectens. Next base: position 1,410,167,927 of record NC_056743.1, read on the forward strand.
AGGAGGAGAAGGTGGAATGGACTGGAGCCCTCCTCACAAAAGTGGTCTTGGCAGGGTAGTTTCTGCAGAATTTGGGAACAGGAGAGACCAATAAATGTTTGAGATCCTGGGGTGCTTTGCTTTTCTCCTGGAGACTTTTGAACAGTTCAGCGGACTGTCAAACAAGAATTTGTTGTCAAGTGGTGTATCTAAGATTTTGGTTTTAAAGTCCTCAGGGAGGGGCTGACGCCTGAGCCAGGAGTACCTGCATAGTACAGAGGCTGAAGCTGCAGACCTAGTAAAGGCCTCAGCTGCATCATGGCTGCACTTAATAGGATGTCTGACAACCTGTGATGCTAAAGACAGCGTAAATGCTACCTGAGATTTGTTTGGAGAGTCATGCAAGGAGGAAAGTAAGGAGGTTGCCTGAGAAACCAAGTCTAGGGCATATTTGACCATGTGGGTCTGATAACTGATAGCCCTGAAGGCCAGCATGGAGGATGTGTACAACTTTTTCCCAAGTCTGTCCATTACCTTGCTGTCTTTGTCTGATGGTAGAAGGGAGGAGGAAGGTATTATTTTGGACTGCTTATCAGGGGCCATACCACTCACTGCAGGTTCTGCCATAGGTGGCTTAATGATGTATTTGTGCTCATCAGGGACCTTGTAAAACCAGTCAGATCTCTTGGGAGCTGGGGGATGTGATTCGCGGGTCTTAGATGCTGCTGCAAATGCATCCAAGTAAGCTGGAATCACAGGGGAATTGAAGAGGGGGAAGGTGACACCACCGAGAGTAGTTCAAAATAAAGAATTATGTACTCACCATAACGTTCCATCTGAGTAGGTAACTTAATTTGTCAGCAACCTGTGGGTATCGGATCCGACCTGGATCCGAGCCGGCAGCTTTCCAAGCTAAAGATCCGAGCTACAAGCTCCTCCCCCTTACCCATAATACCCTGCTACCTCCTTCCAGTCCTCAGATCACATTTGCCCAATTATACAATGTCACCTAGACAAAACAACAACCTGAAACATCCTAACCTAATGAATACCAAAAGCTGAGATCATCCTAGAATTCAGATAACCAAAGAACCAGGTTAGGAGGAAGGAGGGGGGGTTGGTTGCTGACAAATGAAGTTACCTACTCAGATGGAATGTTATGGTGAGTACATAACTTCTTTATCTGAAGTAGTTAACTTCATTTGATCAGCAACCTGTGGGACAGAGTCCCCAGCTACCACAAACTTGGGAGGTCCTCAAGGAAGGATATTCCGGAGCACTACAGAGCCAAAAGCTGCCCTTCCTCTGGATATTAAATCCAATTTATAATGAGAAATAAAGGTATGAGAGGAACCCCAAGTAGCCGCAGAACAAATGTCATCCAAGGGCACTCTTGACCAGAACGCAGCAGAAGCAGCCACAGAATGGGTATGAACCCCTAAGGGCTCTGGCAGACTAGATATCTTGTACGTGAGCAAAATGCAGTGAGAAATCCATCTAGCTAAAGTCACCATCAACACTGGCTTACCCAAGAAAGGCTTCGCAAAGGAAACAAAGAGCTGCTCTGACTTGCGAAAGGCAGCTGTTCTGTGCAGGTAAAAGCGCAAATGTCTATGAACATCTAACAAATGAAGTTTGTATTCCCCTTTATTCTGATAGTTAGGGAAGGAAACTGGCAGATTAATGGACTGATTGATGTTCCCCTCGGAAGCCACTTTAGGCAAGAAGGAAGGGATAGTCCTGAGAGAGACTCTGTCCTTATGGAAAACAAGATATGGGGGTTTAGTACAAAGGGCCTGGAGTTCTGACACCCTTCTAGCTGAGGTAATAGCTATTAAGAAAGCAGTTTTCCAACATAAGAATTTTAAATCAACAGAAGCTGCAGGTTCAAAGGGTGGTCCAGTTAGAGCCTGAAGGACCAAAGTTAGGCCCCATGGGGGAACAGCGTTCCTAATGGGCGGTCTCAAAAGAAAGGTTCCTTTTAAGAAGGTCTCACAAATCTTAGTGAAAGCTAAAGGACTAAGATTGTCTCCAATGTGAAAATGGGAAATGGCAGCCATTTGAACCTTTACAGTAGAAGAACTGGCCCCTTGCTGAAAAATATGAGATAGCAAATCAAGCACTGCTGGAATGGGAGCAGTGAAAGGATCCAAATTCTTATGCGAGGACAAATGGAAAACCGTTTCCATTTGCTGTTGTAAACTTTCCTGGTAGAAGGCTTATGCGCCACTACCAGGATGGATCTAACTGCAGACGAGATACCGGGAGTCCTGGCAACTAATGGAACTGGATCAACCAAGCTGAGAGCTTGAGGTCATCCAGATTCAGAGTTTCTAATCCTGAAGGATGAAAAATCAGATCCGGGATTGGATCTAAGATCCAAAGAGGAGCTATGAGATGAGACCGTAGGTACGGGAACCAGGTTTGATGAGGCCATTATGGGGTTAAGAGGATAATCTTGTTCCCCAACCGACGAGCTTTCTGTAAAAATTTTGTCATTAACGGAAGAGGAGGATAAGCATAAAGAAGACCGGATGGCCAAGAATGAACTAGTCAGACGTGTCCAACCTGCGGCCCGCGGGCCACATGCGGCCCTCAGAGCTCTTCCATGAGGCCCTCAACTGCTAACTGCAACATCGATGTACGCATGCCCCAAAACACTTTTTTTGATTTGTGTTTTTCACTCCCATGATCTGTAACTCTAACGTTTGTGTGTACATGCACCAAAACATCCTTCTAGTTTTGTTTTTGCGCCAAAAAAGGGTCAATTTATTTACACCATTATTTTGCGCCGAAGAATCAGTGTGTGTTCTCACAGAAGCGGGACTAGTAAATGGATTTGCCACTGTTGCCTTTGAAAGGAACAGCACTTACCTGTGTTAATAGGTAAGTATGGAGTGAGTGAGTGCATGCATGAAAGCAGAATGTTTATGTGCGTGAAAGTAGAAGAAGAGTGTGTGTGTGTGTGTGTGCGTGCATGACAGAGAGACAGACACATGCACAAAGAGGCTAACGACGATCAGTCTATCTACTGAACACAAACAAGTTAGCTCACAAATATACTGTACACTAAAAGTACACTTTCATTAGACTGGCTTTCATGACAGGGAGAGTGTTGTATTGAATATGAAATCATACCTCTCAACTGTATGGATTTTTGAAGAATGTCTGGATTTTTGCCTCATCTTCCAATTTGTGTCTTTTGCTTAGGAAATAAAAGTAGTCATCCAAGGTAATGCAGTTCCAGGGAGTAAGAATGAGGCAGCAGCCTAGGGTTAATGGGTCAGTAGTGGATTGACTATGTGGGACTGTAGCATATAAAGTTGTATTGTTTTTTCTGACAAACAAAAACGCACCCAGTATTGTTTTGTCATTGGTGGGTTCTAAGCAGTGGTAGATTGGACAACAGTAAGCATAGCTTTGATGGATCATCAATACTGGCAAATCAGGTGGGCACAATGTCATTTTTTAAATGTTGGGGGTTTTAGTGTGCATATGTGTGCTTATGTGTTGGGAGTGCTGCAACAGTAGATGATTATTAAAGACAGAGACATACAGACTGTTGAGAGTATGTTTCTTTGTTTCAAAACCTGATACCTGGGTACTAGGCATGCCAAAAGTAGAAAATTTTTAAGACATAGCTTCTTGCCATTTACACTGGATGGATATTCACATTTAATGGACAATGCTAGCAGTATTAGTGTGGGCCTGTGGGGTTCTGAAGGATGCCACGTCTACCACTGCCAATGTCTTGTAAGGTGACCTGGAAATGGACATTGGGATGTTACTGAAAAAATACAGTAAGTGGGCTTAGAAATATAGTTTAATTAAACAAAGTGCAATTGCAATTTACAGGCCATAATTTAATTTGTTTCAGACAGTCCAGATCCTGGTAGATTGTATACCATTGGAGCTGTCATTCTGGGGAAATAAGCAACCCTAGTTTCAGTGAAAGCTCTGTGGTTGTTTGCAGGTAGGAAGTTGCAGGATGTTGATGCAATGTGTTTTATTTATTATTTTTAATGCATTTCTCATTTCAAAGCATAGTTTTCTTTGTTGCAAAAGAAGGCAGGACTGAATGAGCCATATAATACTTAACTGACAATGATGGGATACAAAGATTATAAGTGATGTATAATGTCTGCAGCTGCAGTTGTTTCAATGGTGTCTGTAATGCATAACTATTTTTGGGCCTGTGTCCCACTTTTATTTTTCGCTTTGTCCAGATTTCTTGCTCCAAGGTTGAGAGGTATGGTTCCATACTGAATCAGAAGGTTGTATTTACATTGGAAGACTTTTCAGCATAATTATGAGAAACAGAGCCTTTTTAATATCTCTGCTTATTTCCAATATAAACTGCCATGTAACCTTGCAAACAACTTTCTTATAAAGCTACTTTAATTCTTTTGGAATTGACAGGCATGCTTCACTGGTTCGGATGTAAGCATAGAGTCCTAATGTGACTTTGATTTCTTGCAGCAGTCTGTGGTTTACTTATCACAATAACTTTTCTGTGTTTGTGTGTAATCAATGTAACAGTTTTAAAGATGTTTTCCAAAAATAAATAAATAAATACATAATAAATAAAAAAATAATCCTCTCTGCACTTTGAACTATTGACAAAGTCTGGGAATTTGTTTTTTTTTTCAAAAGCGAAGGTCAGCATTACAACTCAGTAAACTGTTAGTCTGTGAATAACTTGTGCACAAATTAAAATGTCTGAATGTCAAATGGCTTTAGATTGGAGGAAAGTTATATGTTTACTCCAGTATGTAGTATGATCTTAGAGAGTTTATGGTTTTCTTACTGATTTACTTTTTGCTGAGCAGTTGTTTGTTGATTTATTGATGGTGGGAAATTGCATGGATGAATCCACCTCTATTATGATTTTTTTTCAGATATTTTGACTTCCAGACAATTTCAGTGAGTGTGTGTCATGCGATTACTGAGGTTGCCTATTTTACAAGTAGGGGCTTCTTTTGTGTGTGTGTGTGTGTGTGTGTGTGTGTGTGTGTGTGTGTGTGTGTGTGTGTGTATGTGTGCAAGTAAGAGAGAGAGAGATTTAATATGTATACTGAATATATTTTTGCAAATGGAATTCTTAGTTAAATAGGCCCCTCTTCTTGGGCAAATAGACTTGAGTAACCAATATTAGATCTTAGCCATCCAGCTAGGAAAGGTTAGTATGTGGATTTTCCATCTGGTATGATGAAGGCTATGATACCTACTCAAGGAATACATTTATGGCTATCCATCCAGTTGTCGTGTTGCTGAACTACATTGTTTGATAACGAGAGGAGCTTTTTATAGAAGTTGAAGGTTTTTGTGTCAAGAACCTGTCCATACAAAGTGGCTTGTTTATGTTGCAGTGAAGGCTGTGGTCTTTGTAGTGAGCATTTTAAATATAACCAGTATTTCTGGGGTAGAGGAAGTCTCTTAAGGCAGGATCTTTCTTAGCCTGTAAAGCAAGAAAGTGATAAAATTTATAGGTGCCAGTGAGAGACAGAGAAAAGCAAGAAGCTTTTTAGTCTGTTTGGATAACTAAGTGAACGTAGTCCTTTGACCTTTTTTGTCAGAAATGGTTGTACTCTTTCTTTTGGCAGGGTGTTTTGCTGAGGCACATGCCAAAAGGAGCATTGCACTCAATAATGGCTCTTGTAATGGAAGAATACAGGGATGTTATGACCTCCTTACTGCTGGATGAAATACTATTACTAATGAAGTGGGCCATGTACAATGGAGACAACGCGGTGGTCAAAAGCCAGGTTTCTATCAACCTAAGTGCCCAAGCACCTCACAACTGATTGCGTGCTTACAACATTGTTATTAATGTGATAATTTGTAGGGACATCACTCTTCTCAAAGGGGATGATGATGCATTTTTTGGCATTTAGCTTGAGGCCATGTTTCTGGCACCAGTTATTTGTTTGGGTGAGATCCTCTTGTAGCTTATTCAGAATTGTTTTATTAAGTCAGTAATGTGAATTTTTTTACTTTATTGCAAATTTGTTGGCTTATTTTTGTGGATTATAGCATTGTAGGACTGCTAATGTTGACATTTTACGTAGCTGGACTGCTGGAGTGGTTTTCCCAGTGAGAATTGCTAGTACTGTAGTGAATATCTGTTTATTTGTAGAAAAAATATATATATTAAGTATGATGCTAGAGTCAACTGTTAGATTAGAGAATTAGAATGAGAATTAGAATTTTAAGGTAAATATTAGGCATTTATTACATTTATTCATTGTTCAAATGTACCTACAGTACAGCCAGGAGGTTGACTTTGGTCTCCCGTGGTAGCGAAAGAGTTAACTATATGATATATTTCACATGCGGCCCCAAGACCATTTCTGTTCACTAAGTGCGGCCCCGGCATGCCAAAAGGTTGGACAAACAGTAAAGAGCTAGCCAGTACGACCGGTGCAAGGCAAACAACCTTATGTGTAACCAAATAAAAAAACAACACCTAGATGTATGAAGAAATATTTATTGGAACTAGACCGGTTTCAGCACATAGCTTTCATCAGTAGTATGAACATAGGCAATGGGGAAAAAAACACACCTTAAGTACCTGTTCCAATCCAAAATTCTGACATCATATCCTGTTAGGAAATGAAAAAACACATTATAAATATATTATACAAAAGTGATTGTTACAAAAATCAAATTGAGATTAAATAAGAAACACATAAGTATACAGGGCACAAAAACGTAACAGAAGAATCATTATAATTTATCATTAAGTCCAGGGGAAAAAAGAGCACCTAATTTTACTATCCATTTCCTTTCTTTACTATTAAGTATGTCATGCCAACCACTTTTAAAGGACCGGTTGCCTGTGATATTATCAATTATAGCAAATGAAAACTTCGCAGTAGGATGATTCAACATGTGTCTATATAAGGCATTGGTAACCCGGGCATTTCTGATATCACCCATGTGTTCAGACATTCTAACCCTAAGTTGTCTGGATGTCTGACCCACATAGAAGGCTTGGCAAGTGCATGTGGCAAGATAAACAACCCAGTCCATACTACAATTACCAAAACAGTGTATATTGTAAAGTTGTCCTGTATTTCTGCTGCTAAAAGTTTTGGTTTTGAATATATATTTACAAAAGGAACAATGTCCACAAGGATATGATCCAACCAATTTGTCCCCCATAAGAGTTTGTTGTTGATAATTGTTATCTCGAAAATATGCTTTTTGTAATGTGAAAAGTGAGACCCTAGCGTTTTGCCCTTTCTGTATGAGAATAAACATCTGTCCCCCAGAAACTCATCCAACTTCGAATGAGTTTTAAGAATATTCCAATGCTTATTAACTATGTCTAGAAAATTCACTGTGTTCCTACCATAAGTGGTCACAAGCCTCAGAGTATCCGGATTGTCACGCTTATGATGTGGTTGATGTTGCAATAATGTGTCCCTTGATCTATTTTTTGACCATTGTAAGGCTGAATTGACATTATGTTTTGCATAACCCCTTGTTATAAATCTATTGGCTAGATCTTCATGATGTTGTGTCAGATCCTGTTGAGAGGAGCAAATTCTTTTGAGACGCAAAAACTGAGATTTGGGAATATTATTAATAATATGCTTGGGATGGAGACTGTTGGCATGTAACAAGGTGTTGTATTCAGGAAATTTACGATACACACTAGTTTTTAATGTGTTATCAGGCTGGCGCTGTAAGAATACATCAAGAAAATGAATTTCATTTTGATGATAATCTACTGTAAACTCAGCGCCCCATATATTTCCATTTAGATGTTCTACAAATTCATCCAAATATTGAATGCCTCCTTTCTAAATTAGCCAACAGTCATCGAGGTATCTTCTCCAAATATCAATCTCAGGCAAATATAGATTGTGAAGTTCATCATAAATAATGTGCTCCTCCACATATCCCATGTAAAGGTCAGCATAAATTGGGGCAAAAGAGGCACCCATTGCTGTCCCCTGTATTTGCCAATAGCAATCCTGCTGGAAGTAAAAAGCATTTTTGGTAAGAATGTGTTCAGCCATGCAAATAAGAAGGGTATTAAAACCAAGACGATATATGTTAGCTTTATTCAACCAAAACTCCATAGCAGCTAATCCCGCCCAGTGTGGAATACTAGTGTATAATGATTTTACATCAAGGGTGCACATAAGCCAATGAGGTTCAAGTTGGGAGTCCGAAACAATTTGCAAAAATTCAGTAGTATCTTTAAGTCTAGCTCTGATGAAGGGAAGTAATGGTTTAAGTTTGTCAGTAAGGAATACTGACAGCGGTTCAGTAAGTGATCCAATCCCTGAAACTATGGGTCTACCTGGTGGTTGATGAGAGGATTTGTGAATCTTGGGTAATAAGTATAAGTATTGTTTAGCAGGGTCAACAACTGTTAGATGTGTTTTGGTATTAGCGCTAATAATGCCTTCCTCAACTGCATCCTGTAAAAAATCATCAATTTCCTTTTTATAGTTAGGAGTAGGGTCAGTGGGCATTTTCATGTAATGACGGGGGTTAGACAGCTGTCTATTTCCCTCATCCCAATAACAATCGGAATCCATGACTACCACCCTTGTCAGCAGGAAGAATGACAATGTTAGTATTGCTCTTAAGATCCCTGAAAGCCTGTTGTTCGGCTTTTAATAGATTATGTTTGATAATCGTATCTGAGTCTAAATGAAAATGTAGATCTTTAATGACAGCTTGCTGAAAAATGGACACATATTTGTCCATAGGTGGATTGAAATTGGACCGATGAAATCTAAATTCAGAAGATCTTTGAGCTTGTTCTGGTTGATCCTGTTCCCCAAAAAACAATTTCAGATTCATTTTTTCTACAAAAAGCTGTAATATCAGAAACAAAAGTACTCTCATCAATAAAAAAGCCAGGGATGAATCCAAGACCTTTATTAAGCAATGCTTGTTCATCAGATGTTAAAACATGTTGTGAAATATTATGTACATTGGTACATTGAGCAACTATTTCACTATTAATTGGAATAGGTCCTCCAAATTTTTTACCCTTATGTTTGCGTCCTCCCCTGTGTTTCCTACTCCTAAAGGGTGTTCAGAAACATGTCCCCTTTTAGAATCTGGCGAGTCCCCAATGTGTATGGATTCTGTGTTCGTGGTGGAGGACAAACACAAACAAGCAGTTTGTAGAAAAATTTCATTTAGACTCAGATATGATTATCAAACATAATCTATCAAAAGCCGAACAACAGGCTTTCAGGGATCTTAGGAGCAATACTAATATTGTCATTCTTCCTGCTGACAAGGGCGGTGCGGTGGTAGTCATGAATTCCGATTATTATTGGGATGAGGGAAATAGACAGTTGTCTAACCCCCGTCATTACATGAAAATGCTCACTGACCCTACTCCTAACTATAAAAAGGAAATTGATGATTTTTTACAGGATGCAGTTGAGGAAGGCATTATTAGCACTAATACCAAAACACATCTAACAGTTGTTGACCCTGCTAAACAATACTTATACTTATTACCCAAGATTCACAAATCCTCTCATCAACCACCGGGTAGACCCATAGTATCAGGGATTGGATCACTTACTGAACCGCTGTCAGTATTCCTTACTGACAAACTTCAACCATTACTTCCCTTCATCACAGCTAGACTTAAAGATACTACTGAATTTTTGCAAATTGTTTCGGACTCCCAACTTGAACCTCATTGGCTTATGTGCACCCTTGATGTAAAATCATTATACACTAGTATTCCACACTGGGCGGGATTAGCTGCTATGGAGTTTTGGTTGAATAAAGCTAACATATATCATCCTGGTTTTAATACCCTTCTTATTTGCATGGCTGAACACATTCTTACCAAAAATGTTTTTTTACTTCCAGCAGGATTGCTATTGGCAAATACAGGGGACAGCAATGGGTGCCTCTTTTGCCCCAATTTATGCTGACCTTTACATGGGATATGCGGAGGAGCACATTATTTATGATGAACTTCACAATCTATATTTGCCTGAGATAGATATTTGGAAAAGATACCTGGATGACTGTTGGCTAATTTGGAAAGGAGGCATTCAATATTTGGATGAATTTGTAGAACATCTAAATGGAAATATATGGGGCGCTGAGTTTACGGTAGATTATCATCATAATTAAATTAATTTTCTTGATGTATTCTTACAGCGCCAGCCTGATAACACATTAAAAACTAGTGTATATCGTAAATTTCCTGAATACAACACCTTGTTACATGCCAACAGTCTCCATCCCAAGCATATTATTAATAATATTCCCAAATCTCAGTTTTTGCGTCTCAAAAGAATTTGCTCCTCTCAACAGGATCTGACACAACCATCATGAAGATCTAGCCAATAGATTTATAGCAAGGGGTTATGCAAAACATAATGTCAATTCAGCCTTACAATGGTCAAAAAATAGATCAAGGGACACATTATTACAACATCAACCACATCATAAGCGTGACAATCAGGATACTCTGAGGCTTGTGGCCACTTATGGTAGGAACACAGTGAATTTTCTAGACATAGTTAATAAGCATTGGAATATTCTTAAAACTCATTCGAAGTTGGATGAGTTTCTGGGGGACAGATGTTTATTCTCATACAGAAAGTGCAAAACCCTAGGGTCTCACTTTTCACATTACAAAAAAGCATATTTTCGAGATGACAATTATCAACAACAAACTCTTATGGGGGACAAATTGGTTGGATCATATCCTTGTGGACATTGTTCCTTTTGTAAATATATATTCAAAACCAAAACTTTTAGCAGCAGAAATACAGGACAACTTTACAATATACACTGTTTTGGTAATTGTAGTACGGACTGGGTTGTTTATCTTGCCACATGCACTTGCCAAGCCTTCTATGTGGGTCAGACATCCAGACAACGTAGGGTTAGAATGTCTGAACACATGGGTGATATCAGAAATGCCCGGGTTACCAATGCCTTATATAGACACACATTGAATCATCCTACTGCCAAGTTTTCATTTGCTATTATTGATAATATCACAGGCAACCGGTCCTTTAAAACTGGTTGGCATGACATACTTAATAGTAAAGAAAGGAAATGGATAGTAAAATTAGGTGCTCTTTTTTCCCCTGGACTTAATGATAAATTATAATGATTCTTCTGTTAAGTTTTTGTGCCCTGTATACTTATGTGTTTCTTATTTAATCTCAATTTGATTTTTGTAACAATCACTTTTGTATAATATATTTAACAGGATATGATGTCAGAATTTTGGATTGGAACAGGTACTTAAGGTGTGGTTTTTTCCCCATTGCCTATGTTCATACTACTGATGAAAGCTATGTGCTGAAACCGGTCTAGTTCCAATAAATATTTCTTCATACATCTAGGTGCTGGCTTTTTATTTGGTTACACAAAAGGTTGGACACCCTTGAACTAGAGCATCTCTGGGGCTTTCCCCCGGGGGGGGGGGGATTAGAGAGAAAAACTCGCTGCACTTCACGTTTGAAGGCGATGCGAAGAGATCACAGCAAGGCTGACCCCACTTGCGGAAGATCTGTTTCACTACTAAGGGGTTCAGAGACCACTCGTAAAGCGAGAGGATAGTTCGACTCAGCTTGTCTGCTAGGATGTTGGACCGACCCGCAATGTGTGTTGCTAACAGAAAATGGTTGGTGGATATCGTCCAATCCCAAACTCTCATGGCCTCTCAGCAAAGAGGGTAAGAACTGGTTCCCCTCTATTTGCTGATGTACCAGACCACTGACATGTTGTCTGTCTGAATTGCAATAGTCCCTGGAGGGAGAAAGGCATGAAGAGCTTGCAACGCTAGAAGCACCGCTCTCATCTCCAGAACATTGATATACAGAACGGTCTCTGAGTCCACATACCTTGGACAGTTCTGCCCATGCAATGCCCCCCCCCACCCAAGGCGAGAAGCATTCGTGGTTACCGTGGCTTGGGGTTGTGGCATTATGAACGGTCGTCCTTCCCGAAGCTCCCGAGATTGGAGCCACCATATGAGGGAATTTCTGCAAACTCTGCTGAGGGGAATCGGAGAGTCCAACGGGTGTTGAAGGATGGACCACTGGACCTGCAAGGTCCACTGGAGGACCCTCATGTGCAAGCGAACTAAGGGCGAAAGGTTGATTGCTGCTGCCATGGACCCTAAAGCTCTCAGGACTAAATCCGCTGATGGGGCTGGAAATTGAAGGAGTGCTAGAACATGAAGGGTTAAGCTGCGAAGCCTGTCCGACGTCAAGAAGGCCTTGGTCTGAAGCGCATCTATTCTGGCCCCTATGAAGTCCAGGACTTGCATTGGTCGAAGGGATGATTTCTTGTAATTTATAGTGATTCCAAACTGGGAGGCTAAGAGCAGGAAGCAATCCCTGGCTGAGCAGAGTAGATGCCTGGTGGAGGCGGCAAGGAGCCAGTTGTCCAGGTAAGAAAAAAACCTGCATTCCCTGAAGCCGCAGGTGGGCCGCTACAACTGCCATGACCTTGGTGAACACCCTGGGGGCTGTGGTGAGGCCTAATAGTAGGACCCTGAACTAGTAATGACTGGCCCCCAACCGAAAGTGGAGAAACCTCCTGGATCGTCTGTCCATCTGTCCATGAGAATGTGGTAGTACGCATCCTTGAGGTCTATGGAGCACATCCAGTCATTCTCCTGCAGTAGGGGAGAATGGATTGAAGAGTAACCATCCAGAATTTCTCCTTGGCAACGAAGAGGTTCATTGTAGAAAGGTCGAGAATTGGTCTTAAGTCCCCCGTCTTTTTTGGCACCAAAAAGAACCTGGAGTAATTGCCTAACCCGGACTGGTCTGGGGGGACGTGCTGGGTGGCTCTTTTTTATAGCAGCTTCTTTATTTCAAAAGCTGCATCCTCCCTCTGACTGGGTGAAACATTGGGGAGGCGCCTCGACTGAGGAGGAAGATTTATGAAGGGAATAGAGTAGCCTCTGGATATTATTTGAAGCACCCAGCGATCCGTCGTGATGGACTCCCATAGTGCCAGGTGCTTCGAAAAATGCCCCCCGACTGCCTCCAGAGAGGAGCAGTCGGGCAACCCCTTAGGGCTGCTGCGTGGCTCGATTGGAGAAAGGTTCTCGCGACCCAAAATTCTTTGCCCCCTCTGCCTCTGGGCCGGCGTCCACCTTGTCCCCCTCTGCCTCTTAAGGATGAAGGGTTCGGTGCATAACGGGACTGCTGAGACTTCCAGAACCACATCTTCTTTTGTCCTCTCTGGTTCCTGGAAAAATACCTTTGAGGAGCCGAGAAGCAGATTCCGACGGCAGACAGCGTCTTCCCGTCTTTCTCGCTCTGGACTAATGTATCGCGGACGGTCTTGCCAAACAGGGTAGAACCGAAGGGAGCATTCGCAAAGGACGCCTTGAAGGGTTCCGCAAAGTCGGAGCCAGGCGTGGCACCATAAGGCGATGTCTGATCCACTGGCTCTAGCGGCCCCCTCCGTGGCATGGGAGAGTAGCCGCACAGACGTGTTCGATACAGCTTTTAGAGTGGTCATGCGAGTCGAGAAGGTCCGTTTGTCCTCGGCTGACATGGACTCAGCGTATTCCTTCACCAAATCCCGCTGAAGTCTAATCACATGGGCCAAGTAATTCAGCGCCCTTATGGAAAAGGTGGCTGAAGCAAACATATGCTTTCCGATGCAATCCATTGTCCGAGACTTCTTATCAGGAGGATGGACTGAGGAACTATCCTGTGCCAGTTCCTTCTTGGAGGCAGCCGCCACCACCATGGTATCTACCGGGGAACCTTTACTCCACGCTGTCCTATCCACAGGGGGACTAACTACCTTATCTGGTCTCCTGGGGATTGGCTCTACAGTGTCAAGCTCCTTCCATGCCCTGGTAGTAATGAAGTCTACCAGGGGGTCAGCCGGAGGGGACACCCAAGAGGTAGACGGGCCTGCGTCAAACGCCTCCAGAAACACCAACTCATCCGAGGAAGGCTTTCGGGCTGACCACCCCCCATTTAGGCGTAGCATTTCCATAATGTCTCCAAAGGATACGTCCTCGGGGGGGGGGTGACCTGGGGGAACCTTCCACTTCCTCTAAATTGGTGTCTTCCGTGAGGGACTCAGGGGAGTCCAAGTGCCTCCTCTTAAACTTGTTTGTGAGGGACCTCCTCGGCGGGACTGTCCGTGGAAGGCTCACCAACAGGGGCATGTTCCTCCAGTGGAACTGGCTGGGGTGTCAACGCAGGCTGTCCCTAGGGCCGGATGATGGAAGACAAGCCCATCTGCGAGGGAATGGTGGCTGGATCCGTAGCACGAGCAGGGGATCTCGAACCTCTTGAGAGAACCCTCTCCACCATGTCGAAGGCCGAAGGTGAACCGCTCTCCCTGGGTTCCATGAGCAACACCCTCGGATCCAACTTGGGGATCTGCTTTGGAGCTGAAGCGATCGGACCCGAAAGGGAAGTGTGCTCCGACCGCAACGGAGCCAAAGACACACCTACCCCCTCGGATCCGATGCACGGCTCTCGGCTTCGAGAGCTCGGATCCGAAAAGGGATCCGACAAACTCGAGGGCACGGCCGGCGTCGAAGTAGCAACTACTGTCGGCACCGACTCCCTGACCCCGAGACTACTCGGACACGTCGTCGGCTCCGAAACCCGATAATGGATCGGAGAAGGAGCTATGGGGCAAAATATGGGACCGAGCTCCCCCCCCCAGAGGGGGGGGGGGGGCAGGAGCACTCCCATCTGGATCTGGGCTTGGAGGAAGCAACGCATCATCCGGTCCATGTCAGCATCTGAGAGGCTTTGTGTTGACCTAGAAGAGGCAGCCGAAGCTGGCCGGGAAGGCCGCCGCAACGACCTCGAAGATGGCCAGGGCTCCTCCTCCGGCTGCGGCGAGAAACGTGGGGAACGGAGCCGAAAGGGGGAAGACCCGGGAATCTTCAGGGGAGAAGAGAGCTGTTTAGCCAGTGGGGCTGAGGGGGCAGAGTCGGCCCGCAGCTTGTGGCTCCTATGTTTCTCTCTATCCCTATCTCTCCCACCCCCCCTCCTCTCTTTTCTCTTAGAGTCCTTCTCTCCCTGGGAAATGGTGGGAGGTTGAGTCCCAGCCAGGAGAGATAGCACAGCTGGCTGACCAGCCGCAGCCACGGCTGGAGCCACTGAGGGAGAGGAGGAAGAAGCAGAATCCGTGGGTAAAAAACCCGCCAGGATCAGCTTGTTCCTCCTATCCCTCACAGCCCGGGGGTTAAAGGCTGCGCAGATATGGCAGCCCGATGATAAATGCGCTACCCCCAGGCAAAGAACGCACTAAGTGTGGCCATCGGCTGGGGAGAGCTTATGGCCACATTCAGAGCACTTGGAGAAAATGGCCTTAGGGCCTTCGGCCATAACAAAAAACACAACCACACACACTGATACATAAGAATAAGGGGAAGGGCGAATATACTAAAAATTAAGCTAAGCTAATGGGTTTAAACAAACACAAACACACACCTCTCTAAATTTTCCAAAAAGCCAAGAATTTAACCAATACTCACTACCTAACCGCCAGGAGCTCGTAACTCGTGCTTGTTAAAGCCGCGGAAAACGAGATCTGGGGACTGGAAGGAGGTAGAAGGGTATTATGGGTAAGGGGGAGGAGCTTGGAGCTCGGATCTTTAGTTTGGAAAGCTGCCGGCTCGGATCCAGGTCAGATCCGATACCCACAGATTGCTGATCAAATGAAGTTAACTACTTCAGATATCTCTTTTGAACCTCAGTCATCTGAGTGGCATCCCACTTGAAATACTCCCTCATTTTGGTAATAGTTTCTCCAAAAGAAATATCTTCAGGGAGTGAGTCTCCTTCTAAGGAGTCCTCATCTGGGGAGTAGTAATCCAGAGGGGAAGCTAACTGAAATTCATATGTTACAGATTCACCTGAGGAGGAGGAAGAGGAGTCTTCCTCCCGAGTATGGGTTGGATGAATGGAAGTAGATGAGTTTAGCCTTGGGCTGAGAGCAGGCAATGTAGCAGCAGAGGAGGCTGTGGGCCTAACAGCCATGAAGGCCTGAACCAAAGACTTAAAATATATGCCAGTCTGGTTGGTCCTCAATGGAAGTAGACAAATGTTTAGATTTTTGCTTCCTCTTGAGAGGAGTCTTAGTGGATGGCGTACACCTAATGTCTGGCATCTGGCCTGTGGGAGAGGATTCCATTTCCAGAACCGTGGGCTGGTGTCAAGCGAAGCCTGGTTCCCCCTCGACCTCACCCAAATCTGATGGTGCGACCACAGAGGACATGCCTACCAGGGTTTCCAAAGCGGCTTCCACAAAGGTAGCCGCCAAAACTGCCAGGACTCCCCAAAACCCCTAGATTGGTGGCTGGCTGGATGGCCGACTCTTGTTCCATGCATAGGGCTAAGCACTTTAGTCACTGGTTATCGAGATAAAGTTTTAATGCTGCCAGATGACTACGAAGGGTTTTAGGTACGAACGACTGGCAAATGCTACAGGCAGTATGGTCATGGTCTTGGCCCAAGCAGAACAAAGTTCATGCGAGTCCTTGTGAGGAATCTGGCAGCCACACCTGCATTTTCCCTTTCTAGCAGACATCAGCTAAACAATAAGGGCAAAGCAATCAAAGCTCAAGCAAAAGAAAATTTTCCCAAATGGGGTACTCATCTTTAGATGTCTTCTGGAGAGTGGAACGAAGCGATCGATCTGACGTTGACTGCAACAAAGAAGTTCTGAGGCCTGTGCATGCAGATGCCACATTTAAGGCCCATGGTTTATGGCTCTGCGTGTGACATCCCACACACCTGGCAGCAACCAGACGTAAGCTTTTACATAGGAGCCAGATGTTCGGGTCGCCTGAGGCGGAGGATCCCACAGTAGGAATACTGTAACATGGGAATAGTAAAACACTGATCCTTTGATAAATGCTGTCAGTAACTTGAGGGTAAAGAAAAAGGGCAAGAGGGGATTAGAATTTACTGGAGAATATTAGCAAAGGAATCTACAGAGTAGGAACAGAAAAACTCAAGAAGGAAAAGTAATAGAGTGGGATGAGGCTAAGCAGACTGATTACAGGTTAGAGACTGCCTTCCTTATCAGGGATTGACAATATAGTATATGTAAAGAGAAAGGGAAAGGGGAGTAACTAAGTGAAAGACAAGTTCTGGTAGAATTTTCAACTGAGGCTAGAAAATAAGCTGCTGTTAAAAAATGTAATTAGCAGGGTGTAAAAAAACACTGCATGATAAGTGTAAGAAGAAACGACAGGAAAAGCAATCTACAAAGGAACAAAAGGAAGAAATTTGTGAGACTCCCACATGTGCAAAGAAGCTTAGGTTTTGAGTTTTTTGCATGGAAATGTCTGTATATGTATTATACCCCAAATATACTTCAGAAGACTTTTCATAACGTAGACAGCAAATAATGGAGATATGATATAAACACTGAGGTAATTGGGAAAAGATAACAACAATATGTCAGACTTTACTCCCCACTTTGACTGAAATGTTGGGGTAGCAAACAGTTGTAACAAAGAGACTCTTTTGAGCTGGGATATATGTTCTGAATTAACTATAAATAGTACGCATACAAAGCTTAATGTTACTGGCTGCCAAAAAAGCACAGAAATGAAAATCCATTCAGAAACGTAAAGGAATCTATAATATGTAAAGCAGATAAAAAAAAGCTGGAGGTAGGATCTTTAGAAAGGGGAAGGGTCGAATTTCATACAAAAATGGAACTTATGGGAAGAATACATTAAAATAATGCTCAGCAGGAGGAGTGGAGTTGTTTGTTTATTTATTTATTTCCAGTTTGATGACTGGGGAGGTCCACTGGGCTCAGGGAGCCTGTTTTCAGTGGAGGCCCGGGGAGAAAAGCTCTGCATTACATAGTTTAGTTACAGATACAATCACAGTAAAGAAGACACAATTACAATTTCATTTCATGTTAGAGAACAGGAATAAATTCTTTGGTTACATAGTATCTAAATATTTAGGATGGCAGTGATAACTTAATTGAGAGGGAGAGTAAAGACAGTTGGAAAAGAGAGAAAAAAGGTGGGATGGGTTATTTACAATATGTACATTTATGTTATTTACAATATGTACATTTATGTTAGTTTAGCTTGTACTCAGAGTTAGTCATGAGTTTAAGGGGGTGGATTGATTAGTAGGCTAGGTGGGGAGAGTGCAGTTACATTTCTTAATACAGGAAAGGTAGGAATGTAGCTGAGTTTTAAAGTTTTCAATGTTTTCACAAGTCCTTAGTGAGGAAGGAAGAGAATTCCATTTTTTAGCTACAGAAAAGGATAACAGAAGCTGACCAGCAAGACGACTGGGTTTGTGGACAGTGATTAGGTTTTGGTGGGTAGATCTTAAAAGAGTTCTCTGAGGGGTGAAAGATTGTAGAATGTTGGTTAGTGCTGGGCACTTAAAGGAGGACAGGAATTGAGCAGCTTACCTAATGTTGGAATGAATGTCAATTGCATGACAGCAATAACAGTTATGGTTTGTTTTCTTTTCTATTAATACATGTATTCCCATGTCACAGATTAAAATGTGATGATTTAAGAAAAATGTTTTAAAAACAAAACATTAGAAAATCATATAAAAGAAAATAAAGTTGTGTAAAAATCTTAATGTAAAAATTAATGTCCTTCTCTTCACTGCTGCAGTATTCTACATAGAAGGGATCTCCTGCCCATGGGAGCTCAATGCTCGGCCAGTATGCACAAGCTTAAAAGATTATGTATGCACTAACGTACATCACATTTATGATCTCCACACAAAACGTAGGGCATAAAAACGATGTACGGAAGCAACTACCCAGAACTCTACAGAAGAGAACAATCTCCAGAGGACAAAGGAATCCATGCACATGTAGAAGGGAAAATGCACAACAAACAAAAGGAGGTTGGAGGGACTGAATACTCTAACAGTGAAGAGAAGGACATCTACTGTTATGCTAAGATTTTACACAATGGTACTGTGTCCTTCCAGATCACTGTTTATGTATTCTATGTAGAAGGGAGAATAAAAAACTCAAGAAACAGAAGGCTGAGAAGAGCCCTCAACAAAACCATATAGAATGGTTTAAGCAAAACCTGCTCTGGCCCTACAAACCATATCCAGCTTACAGTGCATAGTGAAGGTATGTATGGAAGACCAAATACCAACTAAAAAGGATGGAACTGGTGTCCAACCTCTTCAAGAAGCTACCAGAAGAGGCAAATGCCCTAATGGAATGAGATCCAACAGAGGTAAACAGAGATTTGCCAGAAAAGAATAACAAAAGAAAATGGCCTTAGATATACAGCAGATGTGAAAAGGGAGTCACTAGCAAGATTTTTTGGGAGTCCAACTGAATCTTCTGCAGGACTATTGGAAGCAGAGTAAGAAGAGGGGAAAGCATAAAGAAACATCCCCTTCCAAGGAAAAGGAAAAGAGACAGCATCCGTCTTCCATGCCAGATGGCATGGGACTCTGGAACACAAGAGAGGAAGCTGCCTGTTCAGAGAGGAGCCAAAAAGATCAACCTGAGGAATACCTTACAGATGGACAATGCCCAGAAACTAGTCTCTGTGAAGCATTCATTTGTGAGCCTGTGTTTTGGACCTGCTCAGAGTCTGCCACTAGATTGTGCTCTGAAGGAATGTATACTGCCTGAAGAGTTAAATGATAACAGAGAGCCACTTCCCAAGCCTGAAGAGCCATCCTGCAGAGAAGATAAGATTTTGTGACCCCTGCTTGCTGACATTCCACATCACAGTGGTGTCGTCTGTGTACACCTTCAAGGGGCCTGGAGAGAACATGGGATGAAAAGCCTGAAGGGCCAAAAGCTGAGCTCTCATCTCTTTGATGTTGATATGGTCTGACTTCTGATGGGGAGGCCCAAGACCCTGAACTTTCAGATGACCAAGAGAAGGCCCCCCCACCCAATGTTTGGGGTACTGGTCTCTTGAGAAGGGACTGGACACTGAAAGGGATGGCCTGGATTGAGAGCGAACTGGTGAATCCACCAATCAAACTCCTCCTTGAGACAGGGAAGGAGAAGTACACTGAAATCCAGAGGGTGACAATGCTGCTGTCAAACTGACTTGAGGTACCACTGACGTTTCTGCAGATGCAGTCTGGCAACACGAAGCACTGAAATAGAAGAGGCCATGAATCCCACGGCCCAAAGAAACTCCCTGGCTGGCATGGCAGTCAGAGGAAGAAGAAACTGAAACAAGGCTGTCATCGACAATACTTCTGGAGGCAGAAGCGAGGTCAACATTAGCACCATCTGAATCCTGCATCCCAGATACACATGGTCCTGAAAGGGAGTCAGGACGAACTTTTGGAAATGACAGTAAACCACAGACTTTCAACAGGAGAGATTGTGAACTGCAAATCCTGTAACAATGGACCAGGAGAAGGTGCCTGAAACAATAAGTCATCTAGATAAGGAAAAATCTGAATGCCTTACAGCCTGCAGAAGGCAATCACAGGAGCTAGGCATTTTGCAAATACCCCTGTGGTAGTAGAGAAGCCACAGAACAAAGAAGAGAACTGAAAATAAGAGGAAGACATAGGGAAATGTAAAAACATCCTGAAAAGAGGGTGAATATGGATATGAAGGTAAGCATCTTTCAGATCCACGGACATCAGAAAATCCTGGGGTAATAGAAGAGGAAACACAGTTTGAAGAGTAAGCATCCAAAACGTAGGGACCTTGAAAAAGGTGTTCAGCTGGGAGAGATCCAAAATAGGTCTCCAAGTTCCCTGCTTTCGAGGAACCAAGAACATCCTGGAATAAAAACCCCTATCCACTTGGGAAGGGAGGACAGGTTGAATGGTTCCTTGGTTCAACAGGGACCCCAGAACCTCCGGGAAATTAGGAAGTTGTTCTAGAAGAGGATGAGGAATCCCTGAAAAAGGAGGGAGAGATTTGCATACCATGAAGTAACTCTGACAATGACAGAAAGAACCCAAGAGTCAGAAGTGATGAGACACCAGTTTGGAAGACAAAGGGAGAGCTGAAGGGACAAAGGATCCACATCTAAAAGAAAGGGGGTGGGGTGAACTGTCAAAGAGAAGCAGGCTTATCAGATAAAGGAGAGTTCTGGGCCACAGAAATCTGACCAGCCTTAGCACAGGGGGCCCGCCTCCCACCCTTCCTGTCCTTAGAGGTCTGGCGGAGTTGCCTGCCAACAAAAGCAGACCTAAAAGTATAATTCCTCTGGAACTTAGGGATAGGAGAGACAAAAATATGTTTAAGGTCCTGCAAGGCTCTGCCTTTCTCTTGAAGAGACTTAAACATGTCAGCAGCAGTAGTTTCAAAAAGATGTTTATTACCAAAGGAGCATCTAACAACTTGGCCTTAATGTCAGTTAGAGACTGGAGACAAAGCCAAGAATAACGCCTCATGATGGACCCAAATGCCACAGTCCTAGAAAAGGCATCAGGAGCATCACAGCTACACTAAATAGAGTGGTGAGCCACTTGAGAAGCACAACATTAAAAAAAAAAAAAAAAGATAAGGCACAGGATTTGCCTTTAGAATCAGAGGTCAGAGAAAACCTGACAAGTTTGAGCAATCAAGGCCAAAGCATACCTGGTCATTTGGGTCTGGTAATTAATAGCCCTAAAGCCCAAAGTAAAAACAGTGTAAACTTTCTTAACCAATCCTCTCCACTGCCTACTATCTTTATCACAAAGCAAAAATCTGGAAGAGGGAAAAAGTTTAGAAAGTTTGTCAAAAGAGACTGACACCACAGCAGTACCAGCAGAAGGACATTTAAATAAAAATAGACAATCTTCTGGAACTTTAAACAGGAGGTTGAGAATCAGGAGACTGGAAGCAGTAATGAAAGTATCTAACAAGGCAGCCGACAAAGGAGGAACTGCCTTTGGTTTACGGGTATCCACTTGAAGCAACTCATATCTTCTCTAAATATCAGACACTTGAGAAGAGTCCCACTTAAAGAATTCCATCATCCTAGCAACTGTGTCACCAAGGACAATTCCTCTTCATCAGAACCATAAGCCAAATGTGAAGGAATCTTGAATCCTCATCCGAGGAATATGGTTCTCCGAGCCATTTAGGAGGAGCAGGTACTGAAACCCCTTGAGGAAGCTTTAGGGCCATTAAGGCAGAAAACAAGCCCCGAGTAAACTCTTGCCATTCCCAATAAGGATCCTTACTTCAGACAGGAACATGCTTCAGTTTTTGTCTTTTCTTAGAAGGGACATTAGCCCTAACAAATATCAGAGGTTCCGACCCTTGGTAAGATTCGATAAGAGAACCTGGAACTTCCTCCCTGACCAATATCTGTGGAATCCCTTCAGGACCATCTGAGATAATCAACAGTGGTCCCCCCTCGATGTCTGGAGCAGACACATGCAGAGGCTCAGAGGATTTGCAAAAAGAAAGATCTATGCCTGCCTCCAATGGAGTCATGGCAGAGGAATCCGATGTAGATGCAGAATGACCTACAGAGCTATCACATGTTTTTACAGGAAAGCCTGATGGAGGCTGGACAGCTAAATAATCCATCCGAGTCTTCTTGGCCTTCTTTTTACCTAGTCGGAGTTATCATGGGGTTAAAGGATTCTTTCAAGGTACCCTCTTGTTGAAGCCACTGGTTTTCAAGATAAATGGCCACGGAAGACAAACGGCTTCTGAGTGTCTTAGGCACAAATGCCTTACAGATACTACAACAGGTATTGTTGTGGGAAGCACCCAAACAAAAAGACAATGTTCGTGACGATCCTTATGGAGAATCTGCCTCCCATACTGGCATTTTCCCTTCTTGGATGACATGAACTCTAGGTACTAAAATAAAATACAAGACCAAGGAAAAAAAAAAACAGGGCACTTATCTGGTGTTGCTAAATATTCAGTACAGCAACAAGGCATTCAAACCAACTGACAAAAATGGCATCTGAACTGGTGGCAAATGTTCTGAGTAGTTGCATCCATACGTCCCTTTATGTCCTACATTCTATGCTGCTAGCATAACTACGACGTACGGAGCATACAAGATCTTTTAGGCTTTTGCATACTGCCAAGCATAAGGCTGCTCTGGGTGGGAGATCCCTTCTCTATAGAAAACTGCAACAGTGATACAGAACATTTAAGTTTATCCGGTTCCATGAAAGTGTGTATCTTTGTTAATTTATCAAAAACCTTTTATGCATTCGCTGAAACCAAGATCACAGATGTAAGAAACTTACAAATCTGTATCTCAACATACAACAGCATAAGCTTATATTCAAGGCACTGCAGAAGACATGTCACTACCTGTAATAAATAAAAATTGGAAAAGACCAATAAAGACGAAGTAGGTATGAGAGAAGAAAATTATTACTAAGCTTTGTAACTATTTTATAACCTGCATTTAGCAATGAAATGTGGAGATAAAGTACAGTTGTGTACACTTACCATAAATGTAGATGTTTGAGTGTATTCACTGTTGCAGTCATCACATTTGGGTTATCCCTTTCCTGGGTAGCCCCCGGCCAACCCGAATACCAGAGGCTTAGTATTTCTGTGTCGGTTGCTGTTGCTTCAGGACTGACGTCAGGTCGTCAGTAGTACAAAGTAAGCCAGCTGACGCCATTACATCAGTTTTTCTTGCCCTAACTTGTCAGGAGCCCCCAAGTTGAAGCCAGGTTCTGGTGGAAAACCCCCACCAGTGGAAAGTAAATACCAATATGTCCCTTGTAAGGAAAGAGAAGAAAGAAGAGGGGAATGGAGGGAGGGGAAACCAGGACTGCAACAGTGAATACACTTGAACATCTACATTTATGGTAAGTGTACACTATGTTCTTCATGTTTCACTGTTGCAGTCATCACATTTGAGTTGATTCCGAAAGCTGAGGAAAAGGGTGGAGGCAGTCAAGGAAAGTAGGGGCTGGCTAGGATGCCCTGCCAGACTGCAGAGGCAAACCCTGCCCTGGATTTGGAGAAGATAGGCAAGTGTTAATGTTTGGTGAAGGTGTGAACAGATGTCTGGCTGGCAGCCTCCAGGATGCCCCTGGTGGGGACTCCACTGAGGAAAGCTGCAAAGGTGGAGGCTGCTCTGGTGGAGTGAGTTCTGACCCCCTTGGGGAGAGGCTTTCCATGTTGTTTATAGCAGAAATGGATGCTGTGTGCTATCCATTTGGAGATGGTTTGTTTGGAGATGGCTTTGCCCTCTGCCCCTGCAACAAAGCTAACTAGCAATTGATCACACTTTCTGAAGGATTTATTCCTGTCTAGATAGAATCTAAACTGCCTGTGCACATCCAGAGAGTGCAGGATCCTTCCCCCCCCCCCTGTTCTGTGGGTTAGGGAAAAAGGTGGG
This sequence comes from Protopterus annectens, assembly GCF_019279795.1. Lineage (NCBI taxonomy): Eukaryota > Metazoa > Chordata > Ceratodontiformes > Protopteridae > Protopterus > Protopterus annectens. Next base: position 1,410,192,183 of record NC_056743.1, read on the forward strand.
CAAATGAATGGACTGGTTGAGAACCACACTGGACACCACCTTGGGCATGAAGGACAGCTTAGTCCAGAGGGATACCCTGTCAGCATGGATGATGATGAAGGATTCCACAGCCATGAGTGCTTGCATCTCGGAGACCCTTCTGGCTGAAGTGATGGCCAGAAGGAAAGCTGTCTTCCAGGAGAGAAATTTTAGATCTGCTGAAGAGACAGCTTCAAAGGCGGGGAGAGTGAGCTTTTCCAACACAAATTTAAGGTCCCAAGCTGGGGTTGTTGCTCTTCTGGGTGGCCTCAAGTTGCTAGCCCCTCTTAGAAAATATTTGATCAGAGGGTGTGAGAAAAGGGGCAGCTCATGTGGGAAAATGAGCAGAGATTGCAGAGTTATGAATTTTAACAGAGGAAAAGGAGAGTCCACTGTGTAGTAGGTAATCCAGGATGAGATGGAGGGAGGGAGGGCTGTGCCATATTGGCTCCGTTACCTGAATCCAGGTGAAGAACCTTTTCCATTTGTCAGCATAAGACTTCTTAGTGCTAGGGTGTCTGGCCTCACGTATAACATCTAGAACCTGTTTGCTGAGGTTGGCAGATTGATCGGGGGTTAGGGAATAAGCCAAGCTGCCAAACTGAGTGTCTGCAATTGGGGATGCATTAATTCTCCTTCCCTCTGGGTCAGGAGGTTTGGAATCTGTGGGAGATGCCAAGATGGCAGAGGGGACAGGCTGCGAAGCAAGGTGTACCAGTGCTGGTGTGGTCAGTCTTGAGCTATAAGAATTGTCCTTGGTTTTTCCTCCTTTATTTTGAGCAGCACCCTCGGGATGTGAGGTAGTGGAGGAAAGGCATCCACTTTCAAAGCCATGCAGTGATGCTCCCTGGTGCAGAATTTGCTGAGCTGATGGTTGGTGTGGGAGGCAAAGAGCTCGACCTTCGGAGTGCCCCCATTTCTGAGTTATTAGGGCGAAGGTACTTCTGCTGAGCTACCACTCATGTGGGTTCAGAAGATTTCAGCTTAAGTGGTCTGCCAGAGAGTTGAATGAACCCAGTAAGAATTGTGCTAACAGGTGGAGCTGCATGGCAGAGGCTGTATGCCAAAGGGTCATGGCCAGCCTGCATAGAGGACAGGATTGAGTCCCTCCTTGCTTGTTGACATCACAGTTGTGTTGTCTGTTTTGATCAGGAGAGCCCCTGGGGAGGGAAGGGGTTTGAAAGCTATCAAGGTGTGCTGGACAGCTATCATCTCTTATTGGTTGATGTGCAGATGGATATGCTGTGGGCTCCATTGGCCCTGTATGCACCTGCCATCCAAGTGTGCACCCCAGGCATAATCTGATGTGTCTGTTGTGAGGGTCTGGGCAGTGTGGGGTGGTGAGAAAGGTAGTCCTTTGTTGAGGGAGCATGTTGTTGCCCACCACAGAAAATCTTTAATGAGGCAAGGTATTATAGGTATGAGTCCCCAGGTCTTGAAAGTGTTGAAACCAAAGGCTTTTTAGGTAACACTGAAGTTTCCTCATATGCAGTCTGGCATATGGAAAGAGTAGAACGCAAGATGCCATGAAACCCAGAGCTTGCAGGATTTTCCTTGCAGATAGTTGGGGTCTGGTGGCTAGTTGAGAGAAGTAGGCTGTCAGGAAGGATTGCTTTTCTGGTGTAAGGAATGCCATCTGGGATGCTGTGTCCAGGCTTGCTCCCAGGAATATAACCTTTTGGGTGGGTACCTGTTCAGATTTCTTTTCATTGATTGTGTACCCTAGGGAGGTTAGTAGGGACTTTACAAAGGCCAGGTGCTTGAGCAGCTTTTCCTGGCTGCCTGTCTGAATTAGGCAGTCGTCTAAGTATGGGTAAATCTGGATATTTCTTTGTCTGCAAAAGGCAATGGCCGGAGCAAGACATTTTGTGAAAACTCTGGGAGCAGTAGATAAGCCAAACGGAAGCGGAGAGAACTGAAAGTGGTGGGATCCTGCCCTGAAATGGAGATATTTCCTGCGTGATTCCCTGACAGGAATGTGGAGGTAGGCCTCCTTTAGGTCTAGGGTATCTAGCCAAGCATTCTTGGAGAGCATGGGTAGCAGCTGCTGGAGGCTGAACATTTTGAATTTGCGATCACCAGGAATGTTTTTAGAATGGATAGATTAAGGATGGGGTGCCAGGTGCCCTCTTTCCTGGGTACCAGAAAAAGTCTGGAGTAGAAACCTTGGTCTTTCTGCTCTGCATGAATGTGCTCTACTGCCCTCATGGAGAGCAGGGAAAGGACTTGCTTTTGTGTCCCTGCCCACTGGTTTTAAGGTAGATCTGGGAACCCTTTTGGAGTTGGAAGGGTGTGGAAAGAAAATATGTATCCCTGGGACACTGTGTTGAGAACCCAGAGGTCGTTGGTAATGGTGGCCCACGTGTTTGCATGAAAGGAGAGTTTTCCTCCAAGGGGTAAGTGGAGGTGGGCAGGAGGAGGGTGTTGGGGAGGCGAGTCATTGTGAGTTCTTACCATAAGGGGGTGGCTTAGAACTCCCTGGTTTTGAAGTGGAGGTAGTCCACTGCTTAGATCTCTGCATTCCCTGTGGCTGCTGTCTGTGGGGTCTGGTTCCCCGGGGTCTTGGCTGAACTGACCTGGTAGGAGCAGGAAAGGACCAGTGCTTGGAGGGACAATGCCTGCTGGACCTGTAAGAAATCCTTAACTGTCTGCATAGATTTAGCTTTTTCTTCCATCCTTTTTAAGACCTCTTCTGCCTTAGTGCCAAATAAGTTGTTTTTGTGCAAGGGGACATCCAATAATTTAGATTTAATATAGTCTGGCAAGGGCTATTCCTTAAGCCATGCATGCCTTCTAAGGACAGAACCAGTGACTGCTGCCCTGCAAGAAGCTTCTAGGGTGTCAAAACCACAGTGCAAGGTGTATTTAGTTACTTGACTTGCAAAATGCATTAACTCTTGCAACTAGATTCTGCATAAGCAGGAAAGGAAGACATTTTTGTTTGAGGAGTTCCAGGGTAGGTTGCTGAAATTTTAGCATATGGAACTGACAATTTAGTGCTCTGATAGCAAGAGTAGATGAGGTGTATACTTTTGTACCCCATTTGTCTAGGGCCCGGGAATCCCTATCTGAGGGGGTGGGATTCTTAGCAGAGGTTTCTTTAATTTCTTTAGGCCCTTGAGAAATTTCCTCAGGGTCAGCAGTAGGAGTTTTAAAAAGAAATCTGCATGAGTCAGGGACTCTGTAATATCTGCCTGGTTTTCTGGGTGCAGGAGGGAGGGTGTCAGGAGTCAAACTGGATTCCAGGAAAACATCCTCCATAACATCCAGGACTGGGGGAATGGCCAGGGGTCTATGCTGTGGGAGATCTAAGAATTTCCTGAGTCTCTTTTTAGACTGAGGGTAGTCCTGACTTTCCCCAATGGAAATGCTTCCTTAAGGTGTGAAGGGTTTCCCCAAAGGAAAAACCCTCTGGGGGAGAGGCTGAAGGAATAGAATCCTCTGCATCAGAATCCTCATACGCAGAGAGGGGTTGCATGTCTTCATACTCAGATGCATCAGAGTCATCGGACTCCAATTCAGACAAAACTACAGGGGACATATCTTTTTTTTTTTTGAAAGGGGTAGCTTGGCTTCCCCCTGATCAGCATGATAAGGTCTTCTGTCATTTTAAGCACTTAAGACTGAGACAAGGAAGCAGGTGCATGAGATTGGGTCGTTGGTTTCTTGGGTGTGGTTCATAAACTGTATCTAAGAAACTCGGTGGTTTTCGAAAGAACGGTAGTCACAAAAGAAGTCGTCGATTTTTGTCGAGAATCGGTAATGTGAAGGAGTTCCTCGGAAGCTAGTGCCTGCTCAGCAGCTCTGGACTCATCCAAGGTAGAAACAACCACAGGATCCTTAGTCGAAGAAGAGTTCTGCGGCATACTGGACTCCGAAAAGGTCGCAGTAGCAGCCTGCGAATCCACAGAAGTGGCATCAGGGGCTGCGAAAGCGCCTCACTGAGGACCAGAGAACTGGCGACTAGCTTAACGTTAGGTTTGGACCTGTGCGGTCTGTCTCTGTCTTTATCTTTACGTTTTTTTGCAAGATCTGCTGTCGGATGGCTTACCGAAGCCATATCAGAATTTGAGGACTGTAAGCGAAAATATCTAGCTACAATAAGGGCCCGATGACGTATAGTTCTGGCGTTGAACAAAGCACAGAAGTGACAGCAGGGGACATCGTGGTTTGGGCCAAAGCAAGTGACACAGCAAGAATGAAAGTCTCGGTGTGGTATTTGCTTTCCACAGGTGAGACGATTGTTAACTTTTTCTGATATCGGTTAGTGCAAGAAAAAAGGATCCCCAACAGGGTACTTGGCTTCAGAAGACTCCAGCTTCAAATCGGAAGGCGAAACTCAGGTAGCGGCCGACCGGCACTCGTGAGAACTGCTTCTGCTTCGGGCTCCATGGCAAGAAAAACTGATGTAATGGCGTCGGCTGCCTTACTTTATACTACTGATGACCTGACGTCAGTCCTGAAGCGACAGCAACCGACGCAGAAATACTAAGCCTCTGGTATTCAGGCCGGCCAAGGGCTACCCTGGCAGGGATAACCCAAATGTGATGACTGCAACAGTGAAACACGAAGAACATCTGTCCTCATCCAGAGGATCCATGTCAGATTTAAATACTGCAGTAGTTTTAAACCAGTGATGCATGCTCTATATAGACACAAACTGGCAGAACTGTATTAATAGAGGAGAAAACATAAACCAACGTACAAAATTTGCTATAAAACATGTCAGGGCCTGGAACATTACTCTTAGGCAAAGACAACACTATTTCTTGACAGTTGCTTCTATCCTAAAATTATGGTCAGCAAAAAATGATATTACATTCATCCTCTAATTGCTAGTATTATTCAGAGAACATTTTGAAAAATATGTGGTAAAAAAATCTGCAATTATTTTAGGTTTCTTTATTACTGAACAATCTCCCCTAAGACCTTAGATATAACTTCTCTTTTTCCCCTAATTAAGAAAGATTAAAACGATACTTTCCATGCTACTCAGTGATTGGGTATAAGACTGTTTTGCTTACTACAAAGGTTCACAGGTTTATAGGTTCATATATTTGTACTAGGCTAACTACCTTTGTGGGCCATTTTAAGCGTAGCCAAGTACCCTGTGTGAGAATCAAACTCTGCACCTTGTGTTTGTAATGTAAACACCTTAACCATTACGTCAACTTCCCAAGGAACTCATAGTTTCACAGATGAATACTAGGCTAACTGCCTGAGGCCTAGCCCATAACCCGAGGTCAGAATAAAACCTCTACACCTTGTATCTATGAGATGAAGACCTTAACCATTATGCCAAACCACCCATACACAATCTTATTCAATAATCTCAGGAAAGAATCAAACCCTATAGTTTGCATCTGTGGGGGTGAAGATCCTCCCTAAATGAAGTTTGTTTAAAGCATGGAGTTTATATGTCATAGGCTGTGCTGCCAGACCACCTATTAGTCTTTCACTGCTCTTTAATTTGATTAACTGTTTTGTTCCTTAAAGTAACATATTTGTCATAATTAATCAGGGAGATAACATCAGGCATACACAATTTATCCAAAAAATAATTCAAATATGCTTCTTGTGTTACCTTCAAGTGAGTGGTTAAGACTGTGAAGAAAAAATGCTCAGTGATTTTAAAAGCTACCCACCCTTTTATATAGCATAGTCATTTGTCTTCTATTTTATACCCAAAATTCCTCTATTTTTTATCTGTTTGCTTTTCTACAACCATTCACCAGTTGTATAATCAACTGTCAATGCGTGCTCTCTATGCTTGCTCAACTCCATATGTTTGCCTGCTTCTTACTCTTTACTTTTGCATTTGTACAGAGGTAGTGGCTAAAAAGTTCTTTGGAACACCTACTTACCCAGTTACCAAACAGTAAAGAAACACATTTTCTCCCATTATATTCAACAAAATCATCATTATTTATATTCTTCTACACCCCCAGTATTTTGGAAAATTTAAAAAATACAAGAAAATGAAATTAATGAATGATTCTTCTTCTTCTTTTGGCTTTCCCGGTTAGGGGTCGCCACAGAGGATCATCTGTCCGCTCATGATCGGCAGTGGAGTTTTACAGTGTCGAATTGCCAGCCCGGCTCCCAACCTTCCACAGAAAGCACACACACACGCACTCACACTTAGGGCCAATTTAGAGTGTCTAATCCATCCGCGGCATGTCTTTGGGATGTGGGAGGAAACAGAAGCACCCGGAGGAAACCCACGCAACCACAGGAAGGACATTCAGACTCCACACAGAAGGCACCCAGCCGAGGGTGAAACCGGAGAACCTCTTGCTGTGAGGTGACAATGCTAACCACTGCACCACCATGGTCACCCGAAATCAGTGAATCCTTAGATAATCTTTACTGATAGATCATTACTTTATTTGCTAATAACAGAGGTGAACGAGAATAATTTTCCATTTTAAGTCTAAATGTGTATATCCAGCATTGCCTGGAAATCTTTATCTACACACACCTATCAAATCATACTGTAATAGAAACTAAACGAAAACATTTGCATGTCTAAAGGCAGAAATTTCTACTACAGCATTCTTATATCATGTAGTTATCTAAAATCTTACAGAAAACTCCAGCCAACAATATATGCTCATCTTGGGGAAAAATCTAAACTTGTTAAACAGGTTCATAGGTAGGTACTAGGCTATCTGCCTGAGGGCATTTATAAGCCTAGCCAGTGTGTGTCGGCTTTTGCTGCCCCATTGATTAATTAACTGATCCTCTGTCACTGAAGTGATCCCAGGGGTGTATTTTCTGTTACCCATCCACTCGTCAAGGTTTCTCTTGAAGAGTGTTAGTGAGGGGCTCTGCCTGATGTAATTTGGAATTTTGTTCCAAAGCATGGAAAGCATCTGTGACAGGAATCTATCCCTCCAGTATGTTCTATTTATTGTTGTGGCGAGGTTTAGCTCACTAGAGCGCGTGGCTCGCAGTGACTTGGATTTCTTTAGGTGGAGCATGTCCATCAATTCTGAGTTGGACATGGCTTCGTAAGTCAGGCAGAGATCATCTCTGAGTAAGCGATATGCCACTGAGTACAGCTGGAGTTTTTTCAGTCGGGCTGCATAGGACATACGTTTGAGACCAGTAATCCTCTTGGTGAGGTAAGTTTGTGGTCTTTCCAGCTGTTGGAAGTATCTTGTGAGGTACATCCCAAATGAGGCATTGTACTCTATGATGGGTCTAATGAGCGACGAGTAGAGGGGCACTATAACCTCTTTATTTCTAGATGCGAACCCTTTAGCAATTAGATGGGCCACATAGAAGGATTTCCTAACTACTTTGGCAATATGATTGTCAAAGGAGACATTACTATCTACCTGGGTCCCCAGATCTTTTATTACCTCTTTTGTATTAAGGGGGCTGCCACCTATGTGGTAATTCATGGGTGTTTTGTTTTTCCCAAAGGGGCTGACTATGCATTTTTTGGCATTTAGCTTGAGGCCATGACTTTGACACCAGATGTCCGTCTCAGTAAAGCCCTTTTGGAGAATGTCCGTGTCAGCCGGAGAGTCAATTATGGCTCCCAGTTTGCAGTCATCAGCGAACTTGGTTAGCCATAGTTGTCCTGTGTTTGTCTGTACTTCTGAGAAGCATATGCCGAACAGCAGGGGTCCCAGGACAGAGCCTTGCGGGACACCACTTGTGACTGGTTTAGAGTCAGACCTGGAGCCCGCTATTCTTACCGTGTGAGTTCTGTCTGTAAGCCAGTTGGCAACCCATCTCATGACATAGGGGTTTATGCTCAGGCTGGTGAGTTTTTCTGTAATACCCAAATGGGGAATGGTGTCGAAAGCCTTGGCGAGGTCAAGGTAGGCAGTGTGAACCACCTTTCCCTCGTCTATGGCCTTGGTGACTGTCTCGAAGAAGTCAACCAGGTTTAGTAGGCATGATCTGCCCTTAACAAAGCCGAACTGGGTTGGGTCAAGTGTTTGGAGGTTCCCAATGTCTTTGTTAATGAGTTCCATGGTGATGCGCTCCATAGCCTTGCAAACCAGGCTAGTCAGGCTTATGGGGTGATAGTTACCAGAGTCAGTTGTGGCCCCTCCTTTGTGGAGAGGAATAACCATTGCTGTGCCATTCTATGGGCACGTAGCCTGTGGAGAGGCTGAGGTTGAACAGAGTGTTTAAGTGTGTGTGTGTGTGTGTGTGTGGGGGGGGGGGGGGGGGGGGGGGGGTAGTTCGTGCAAGATGCAGCCTGGGACACCATCTGTTCCCATTGACGCTGTGTTTTTGGCTTTTGAAAGGGCTGTTTTCACCTGTGTGTCTGTGATTTTTGGGACACTACACTTTTCCGGTATTGCTGTGGGCCCTTTTGGAGGGGGGGGTGAAGTTTGCACTGACTCTATCTGCCAGGATGTTGGCAATATCAGTAGGTTCAGTTTATTTTGTGCTATTTTTCACTAGTTCAGTACATATTTACGAGTTGCCACTTAGATTCTTAACATAGCTAAAGAAGGCTTTGTGGTTATCTTTTGAATCCTTGGCTATTTTTCTTTCGAAGTTAGCCTTGGATGATTTCATGAGGGAACTCAGTTTCTTACTGATAATGATCAGGGATGTCTTCCTTCTTGGGATTTGCTTTTTTTCTGAACTAGTTTCCTCCTTCTATTGTATAGCCTGTTTATTGCAGGGGTCCACCAAACTGGTTTCCTTCTCTTAGAGGAGTGAATCTTGGTTTTGCTAGGGATGGCACGATCCATGCATCCTTGTAGGTGCTCACAAAGTGCATTTGTAAAGGTTTCTGCATCTTGGGCAGCGTTATCCTTTAGCGTGGGGGCTGTGAAACTTACCATCTTTGTCTTAAGTAAGGTGAAGTTTGTTTTAGAAAAGTTTTTTACTGTGGTTTCCTTAGTTGGGGGTGGTGGTGGGTTGTGGACATCCAGAGTGATTAGTTTATGGTCTGATCTAACCAGTGACGGGTTGACCTCCGGTGTGGAACACCTGTCGCCCATGTTGGTGATGACCAGGTCCAATATGTTTTCACCTGTAGTAGGGGAGTTTACCAGATGATCCAGGGCATTTGAGTTGATGAATTCCAGGAAGCGCTGGGCCTGGGAATTTGTACTTGAGTAGTTTTCCCAGTGAATGGTAGGGTAACTGAAATTGCCCAATATCAGGGTGTTTGGTAGGACCTTCATGTTTTCCAGTGTCTCCAGAAAGGTGGAGTGGTGGTCCTGGGTCATGGAGGGTGATCTGTAGCAAGCCACAATTTGCATTGCAGATCTGCCCGAAGTTAGTTGCACATGGATGATCTCAGAGGTATCATGCTGCGCCAATAACCTGGAGGTGTAGGTATCCTTGATGAATAAGGATACACCCCCTCCATTTGTGTTTCGGTCCGTGTTCTGTGGCCAAAACGTGTGGTATGAGTTGTAGCCCAGTAGTGCTGGGGTGTTCTCTGGAGCCTTGAACCAGGTTTCAGTTACTGCACAGATGTCGACGTTCTCCATACTGAGGAGTGCTTCGAGCCCGTGCATTTTGAGCTTTAAACTCCTGGCGTTGAGTAGCATAACACTCAGGTTTTTGTTAATTGTCCTGTTTACGGAGGTGGGTTTGACTTTTGAGCCTTGCCTAAAAAAGGCACTATGGGGGCAGCAAGAGCCTTGGCCCGTAATCAAAAGCCTAGGGGTGACAGGTGCAAGCTGTCTCTTGCGGAGCAACGCGGCTTGTCGAGCATGTCGTCCCAGGCTGACAGACACTGGATCCCCTTTGAATGACACCAGAAGCTTAGCCAATTGCTGAAATTGATAATTTTTTTCTTTATACTGAGGTATCATTCTTGGTGAGGGTAGGATGCTACTCAGGGTCAGGGTCATACCAGCCTGGGCTACATGATCACAGAGCTCTTCCATGTCTCTTTTCATGTAGTCCAGGGAGGTACATCTTAGGTCATTCACACCAACATGAACAATGACAGAGTCATATTTGTACTTGTTCTGGAGTGACCGGAGTGCTTGTGTTATGTGGCGGATTCTGGCTTCCGACAGGCAGCTAACAGTAACCTTCTGCTTATCCAGCCTAGTGATTGGGACATCAGTGTGCCTGATTATAGAGTCACCTCTTACTAGTGTGTTAGGTATGTTATTTCACCTTAAGGGCTGTGACTGTGCGGCACACTGATTTTGTGTTTTATGCATTGTCTGGTTTGTGACGGGAAGTGTAGGTTGTTTGGGTGTCTGCTTTGGAGGTCTCTGATGCTTTTGCAGGTTTTTATTTAGAGCCTCCGAGTATGATTTTGTGTATTTATGTGTATTTTTTGCCAGTGCTGTTTTAGTAGGTCTGTGTGCGGCTGGACTTGAGGCGCAAGTGTTATCCTTCTCCTCGTGTCTGTCTGTTCCAGTCTTGGGTCGAGACAGCTTAGCTTCCAGTTTGGCTGTATAATTGCATCTTTTGCATATGTTAGCGTTTTGTGGTAGGAGGAGAGTGTTGTCTGTGTACATGAGGCAGTTGTAACATTGCCTCAGGATACCCAGATTCACCAGCTGGACTGGAGAGTGCAGCTGAAGTTGCCCTTGGTCATGCCTAAATAGTAGGGTGAGCTGCTTAGTCGCTTGGTTGATAAGGGGTGAATAAAGAGCCTTGCCCTGCTGGGCAATCAGTGTCAGGGTATATTAGTGCTTGCTATTAGGTCTCAGCAAGTGCTGAGCTGTAAGATGCTTTTGAATGCTTAGGTTGAGAGTTAGACTAGTTTCAAGGGAAAAACTGAAAAGGAGACTTAGTGGAGCCGGGAATAATTTAACCGTAGCTAACCGGCACTGCCCGGTGCGCAAAACCGTGCAAACGTGTTTTTTTTTTAGTAGGGAAATGAAAGAGATAGAAATTAGCCCAAAATGGCCAATAAACTACTAACTTCTGGGCTGGAACCACTCCTCTAGGGACAGATAGGTTGCTCAAAGCTCCCCTCTCTCACAGGTGAACAGAGAAACTTTCTTCTATCCAAGTAAGGTATGGGCAACTCAGAAACTAGTATCACAGCCCTGAATTCAGCACTAGCCTGAAAACTGGAATATACTAGCTTAGAAAGGTGGGAAACAAGGACTTTTTATGGTTCTTTTGTTTTTTTTGAAAAGATAAAACAAAACAGTAAAAAATACACTTAAAACAGCTTTAAACAACTACAAACGATTAGAAAAGGCTATCTCACTTTAGTGTGCAGCCTACAACAGTTAAACAAATTATTTAAACAAAAAACAACTTTTTAAAAGTGCAGGCAGTCAAATAAGTACAATATGTGAAAAAAACAAGCTTTTAAATCACAATAAATGCTGGAAAATCTGTGTTTAGGCGGAAAACAGTTAAGTACAGCAAGAAAGTACAGAAAACTGATACGTAACCACTCCAAAGTCTCTCTCCTAAGCTAGAACGCTTGTATCAGTTTAAGGCTTTCTAGTGCTACCCAGTTGGTTAGTTACAGGAAAGATGGGAAATAAGCACAGATGTGGTCTTTTAAACCAGAGAGTTGAAAGAAACGGACAAACTGTCCGAATGGTCAATAAACTACAATTTCTGGGCCAAGAACCTCTCCTCTTGTGGTAGACAGGCTACCTAGTGCATAAGCTAGAAGGCTTTCCTCCAACACAGAAAGACTTGCGGGGCTCAGAAGCTTACCAATAGTCCTGGACACAGCAACTCTGTATCTGGACTAGGCTAGTTACAGGAAAGGCGGGAAACAAGCGCAAGTGCGGTTTTTAAATCAGAACATTGAAAGAGATGGAAAAAAATGCACCAATGGCCAATAGCTACAATTTCTGGGCCAGGAACCACTCCTCTTGTGGTAGATAGGCTATCTAAGCAACTAATGCTTACCACTCCCACTGATAAGCTCAGATAAATCTGAAATAAATGCTGAAAATTGCCAAAGGGGAATGTGAACTGAACCCTATGTAAAAGTAACACGTCCTTTGTTACATTTTCTCAACAAACTTCCAGCATTCTGATATTTACACACATCTAGCAGCTGGAAAATGTTTCTGTGTAATAGTATAGCAATATCACCGAATTTACAAAAAAATGAATTAACATAAGAATACTACACATTTTTGTGAACTAGAAATTAAATTTATGTACTTACCATAACATTAGATCCTTTCATTCATGTCCATTTGATACCACATATGGGTCATCAGTGCTGCTCATGGATCAGATCTGGCAATAATCAGTATTCCAGCATAAAGCTCCTTCAAACGTTTCTCTCCCATAATGCACCAGTCCGCTAAGCTACTTCAGATCTCGACTGACGCCCAACTGGCTGGAGAGGAACAATAGATCAGAAACACATCTCTAGAAAAAAAAACAATCTTTCAGGTCTTAAAAGAGAATGATGGGAGATGGAGGGAGGGCTGTTTGATCAGACAGACATGAATGAAAGGATTTAATATTATGGTAAGAATATAAATTGTATCCTATTAATTCACTCCACCCGATTTGACATATGGGTCAGATTCCCTAGCTATAATTCTTCCTGGGCAGTTTTATGATAGGAGATATTTTAGAACAGTAGCGTTAAAGAAACCTCTGACTCTGGAGAGGCAGTCCAACTTGTAATGGTTAATAAACGTATACATGGGGGAGCAGCAGCATCATAGATATCACCAAAGGAAGAGGATCTGAATAAGGCCAAGACGTAGCCATAGCTGTAGTGGAATTTGCCTTGGGTTTACTTGGTAAGTCTTTTTCTGATTAGCCCAGACGAAGGAAATACAATCTTACAATCGCCTACACAGCGAGACCTTGGACACATTTTGGCCCAGTTAATTAGAGACAACGGAAATGAAAAGTGAAGCATTCTTCCTGAGCGGTTTACATCTATGAATGCAAAAACATAACTGTCCGAGTATGTCTAGGCAATGCAAAATATATTCACCCTTGTTTGTGCAAATTGGGAAGAAAATGGGCAAATTAATAGGTTGTGACAAATTTGACTTAGTGGCTACGTTTGGAATGAAGGAGGGATTTCATCTGAGATACATTCTGTTTTTCTGAAAAAATGATGTAGGGAGAAAAGCAAGATAAGGTCTGCAGCTCTGATATTCTACTGACTGAGTTAATGGCTACCAAAAATAGTGTTTTCCAGGACAGGAACATCAATTCTACTGTGGAAGCTAGCTCAAATGGAGCTTTACTTAGAGCTTCCAATACCAAGTTCAAATCCCAGTATCTCTGATAGAGACCTAACGAGAAAGATATTTAAGGAAGCTAGAGAATGGTCCTCAAACTCAACATGAAAACTGGAAATAGCTGACAGCTGTACCTTGATAGTGAAGAAATTGGCATGCATCTGGAAAGATTAAAGAATATCAGGTAGTGATGCACCAAAGGTCAATGTTTTGACAATTCACTCAGACAGCAAAGAACTTCCATAAGAATTTAAACTACTTCATCAGTGAGATGATGATCACTGGACATCATCGAATCTGGAGAAACCAAGCAGTTAACTTTAAATTTGGAATGTTTTTCGGTAGGCTTGCCGGAAGGATGACAGACTAGATCTAGAAGCCAAGGTGGCTTATGAAGAAGGAACCAGATTTGTCTAGGCCAAAACGGGACTACAAGTATGGCAGTTGCCTTGCACCTTATTGTTTTCTGGATAAATCTGGTAATCTAGGAATCAGAGGGAGAGAAGGATAACCGTAAAGTAACCCTAGAGGCCATTGTTGAGACAAGGTGCCTGGGGTGGAGGTGGGGATCAAGGCAAAGAACCTGCTGCATTTGACATTTTGCTCCAATGATGAAAAATCTGGCTGACCATCATTGGATTCAGGGACCACTTCTAAGGCATGATTAGAGACCTACTGAGCCTGTCTGTTAAATAACTGATAGCTCCAAGGATGTGTGTTGCAATAAGAAAGGGGTTGGAGGTCATCGCCCATTGTCATACCCTAACTACTTCTCAACATGGCAAATAAGATCAGGTCTATATTATAAACCCGAATGCTTACCTTATCGAATCCCTGAACGTCGACCCCTCCACATCGAACCGCATAAAACACCAAATGCCCTAAACCGCGAAATTCAAAATGTCGAACTATCATAGTTGTCCCACCCCACCACCCGCTACATACTACCTACACAAACAAACTAAATAAACCACATACATACACCAACCAAAACCCTACTTCTAGCCCTAAACTAAACCCTACTTCTGACCCTACACTAAATCTTACATATACCACCATGTATGCACTTAACCTGCACCCTAACCCTAAGGTCCGCAACTATCGCACACTTACCTTAAAAAGATAAACCCAAACAAACTAAATAATCCACACACATACACTTAACAAACCCCTACACTAACTCTAACATACATTACCATCTATGCACTTACCTTAACCCGCACCCTAACCCTAAGGTCGGTAACTATCGCACGCTTACCTTACGGAGCTATACCGCAGAAGGCCAACCATGACGATTCCATGTTTCTGGTTTCGCTCTTCTGGACGTTCGATGTTTTTGCGCTTCGATAAGGACGGGTCGACGTGCAGGGATTCGATAAGGTAAGCATTCGGGTTTATAATATAGACCCATAAGATCTGCGTCTCCCATTTGTTGACATACCAAACTAATGTCATGTTGTCTGTTTTGATAGAAACATGGGAAGGTGGTCCTAAAGTTCCTGCAACACAAGGAGGACTGCACTCAATTCCAGGACATTTACGTGAAGGGAAGTCCCTAAGTCTGATCACTGACTTTGGAACAGCCTCCCAAGGATGACACGTCCATGGTCACCATAGCCCTTGCAGCAAGAGTTACAGTTTCCCCACAAATACTAGAGAAGACTAGAGTTCTCATCTCAAATGAGACCTTCGAGAATCCATGATCAAGGTGGTCCTGGACAGAGGATGAAGATGTTAGCACCAGTGAGCTTGTAACATTCACTGTTGGATTTCAAGTAAAAGTGAACCATTAAGCTTCCAGGACCATTAGACTATAGTAACCTATTAGAATAAATGAAGCCATGAGATCCATTACCCCCAATACCAGAGCTGTAGGCAGGCGAAACTGAGAAGAAGGGATTGCTCTGTCTATATAGTCATGTATCTATTACATTTCTATTGTCAATTCAACTCTGATTTTCACATGGTATATAGTATATATGTGTTTGTGTGAATATATATATATATATATATATATATATATATATATATATATAGAGAGAGAGAGAGAGAGAAAGACACATGGAGATATATATATATATATATAGGTCTACTATACATGATCGAAATTGCAGAAAGCCGAAACCCATATGGCCGAGACCATATGTTCGACTTCCGTAATTTCGAACATGTAAAAACAAAAAAAATACACATTAGTTCCTACTGAGCCAAATCCCACTGGAATCTATTCATATGAGAGGCATGGTTCAGTGTCCTAAATGCAAAGGTGCTCAAAACAGGTGCCTCCTTCCCTAGCCCGCCTACTGCCCTAGACTCTTTACAAGGTGGATTGATGGAATGAGAATCCTTTGCTTATTCTCTTTTCATAGCTGCTGCTGCCACGATGATGGAGTCCTCTGCAGGGATTTAGCTCAACACTACCCATCTTTAGGGGGTCTGAGCATCTTGTAAGGTTTCCTAGGGACTGCCTCACAATTGTCTAGCTCCTGCTATGAGCTCCAAGCCACTAGATTTATAAGCTTATCAGCAAGGGAAACTACCCAGGATGAAGAGGGTGCCAAACCATAATGACTGACTGAAACCTTCTCGTCCTTATGGAGGGTAGTCTACAGGTCAAACTCCTCTCTGATGTATAAGCTCCAGGAAACTGCCAAATGAGGCATCTTCTGGAGAGGTAGATGAGAACCCTCTTGATCCTCCAAGTTGAAATCTGAGGTGGGAGACTCCGATGGGGAGTCTAGGTGCTTCCTTTTATACATTCTATTATTTCAATCCATCAAGGATGGCTTCATCTGACTCCTTGGAGGACTGAAGCTTCTGCTGAGCAAAAGGTTCAAGATTTAATCATCTCCAACCATCTGAAGAGAAGGTGGAGGCAAGACAGAAACGGAATCTCTGGGGATGAGTGTAGGTTCCAGTCAGTGAACCAAACATCCTCCCCAACACCTGAAAAGCCAATTCAGCCTCATAATGATCCAAATACCTCTCTCAAGTCAACAGATCTAAATTTCTCTTTGGAGCTCCAGAGCCAAAGCCAAGAGGAAGCTCCATGACCAAAACCTTGGATGGCTCTGATGTGGAGACCAGAACAATGGAGTCAAAGGCTGATAGCCTCAACAATGCAAAAGTGCTGAAACCAGTGGTCCAAGGCCGGTGTCAAAGCCATCAGTACAACCCCTCAGCTCCAGGACTGCTTCAGCTCTGATGAAGTCTGAGTCAAAAGAATCAGATCCAGTAACTTCAGAGCCAAAACTATTTCAGAAGTCAGCACTGAGAACAAACAGACACAGGACAAAGAACGGATCCAAAGACACCAGAGCAGAAACCTTGACAGGAAAAGGAACAAAGATGGGGTAAAGTGTGTGGATCCGACCACCTTCAGAGTAGAAGGTGTCAGAATGACTCACAGTTCAATGTGGGTCCTCAGGAACATCTGCATCAAGTGGTCCAGATGTACTTCAGAAGTACTGCTGTAGGGCCTGAAGGAATGTGCTAAAAGCACTGACCATGGCCTGTAAGAAGGGTGGCGTTTCATTTTTTTCTTCTTCTAAAACCTCTTTCCTCAAGGAGTCCAGTAAGAGTATAGGCTCCAATGGAACTAGGTTAAATGGGATCAGATCCAGTGGAGGGCTACACACTAGTGTCATGACCAATAAATCTTCGAGCCTCAGCTGCTTTAGAACTAAAGCTGAAGAAAACTGATCCCCGACTCTGCTTCTGATAAGTCTCAGTTTTTGGCATGCTTCTTAAGTTTAGAAGTTTCTTAATCCAGGGAAGGAAACCTCTTTAAAATGAGTTTGTTCCTCCGGTGGGACAGAGTCCTGGGATCAAACCCCTTGAAAGTCTCACAATCTACCATGAGATGTGCAACCCCATGGCACACTGCACAATGGTTGCGCAGATCCTATGGTGGGATCTTGTGCCCAGACTGGGTACATGTTTTAAAACTAGTTTGTCCATATACTCCATGAAATGTCACTCCAAAAATCAACACAGAAAGGGAAAAATGCATTTACCTAAACAAGTTAAATAACTGTTATACAGGATAACGCACAAATAAGAATGTTAACTATGTAGCAAATCTAATACTAATCTTATGAAACTACTGTTAAGAAATTCCTACTTCTATTTATACCTAAAAATATACAACTGTAAAACAAACAAACACACAAGTAACTTCTGTGAAACACCCTGAAAGAAGGGGCTCACAACAGCAGAAAGAGACAGAACTTTAAAGTGACATACGGCCTTAAGGGCCAACTACTATCAGAAAGTCTTCACTACTCTAAAAAAACTAAAGAGCAAATAAAAATATGAGCTGTTGAACTTAGCTGCCTAGATCTGCGTACATTCCCAGAGTCAGCTTAGGGAACTGGTGCATTATGGGAAGGAAACATTTTGAAGATACTGAATGCTGGAACACTGATGCTGTCAGACAAGATTTGATGAGAATTTCTGAGGACCCATATGTTCGATCAGATTGATTGAACGAATAAGATTATTAATTTATATTTTAGAAAGATGAACTTCTTGGAATAAGAAAACACAAGCATTGATATGACATAATAGCTTTAACAGTTAATTTCTCTTTGTAGACTGGCTGACATCATTTATAATTAATCAAACAATCTTAATGGACATTTAAATACAATTAAACAGAAAATCCAATATCGCTGCAGCAGATGCCCATCTGCAAGCAAAGCAAAAAATAAAAGAAAAAAAGAAAGAAATATACAAAGAAAATATTCAGAAGAGTCCATTCCAATACACAAAAAAAGCTTAGAATATCCTAGGATAGGCCTACTGAAAAAGCTGGAGGGATTTATGTTCTGCTTTGGCCTCCCTGGATGACCTAAAAGAAAACACCATGTCTCTATTTACTAACTGTAACTGGACTGGAAAAAAACATTTTGCCCTAAGAAAATATTTTCTTAACTTAATTTGCTTATTGCAAAATTATGTTCTTCTGAGATAGTGGCATATATTTAATCAGAAATGTTTTATTAGCATTCATTTTAGAAGGGTCATATCACAGAACAATGTCAGTATTAAAAAAAAACATCACTGATAGGTAAGCATGAAGCAATGCAGCAAAAATCTGTAGAACAGAATATGATGAATGTGGAGAATCACAATTCACTGGCAGCCCAATTAAACATACATTATAATGCTCAGATCTAGATTCTGATCTATTTTTTTGAATGTAGTCTCTACTTTCCAGACTCTACTTCAGTGATGAAAACTATGCTGCATACTGACTGATTCTTTTTAAAAGCTTGTAAATGGCTATTTCATAACCTGAAGTAGTTATCTGGTACAACCAAAAGTTCATTGTTTTAATCCAAAATGTGAGAGCTAAACTTTGCAGAGTTACAGCTACCTGACTTAAAACTGTCTATTTTGACTATCAAAGCATGCATCTA
The DNA here is from genome assembly GCF_019279795.1 of Protopterus annectens. Lineage (NCBI taxonomy): Eukaryota > Metazoa > Chordata > Ceratodontiformes > Protopteridae > Protopterus > Protopterus annectens. Next base: position 1,410,210,766 of record NC_056743.1, read on the forward strand.
TTTCAGGGGTCATACTATCTCCTATGACATCTAAGCAATTACAGAAAACAATACTCAAGGCTTCTAAAAGACTGGTGGGCAGTGTCCTTCAAGGAATGCAAATAATTCTCTTCTTCCTGCTGATTAGCAACGATATTGTTCAGATTAAATGGAAAAGTAAGATCTCCTTTATCTTCTGACATGTTGTTGTTGTATCTTTCAGCTTTTCCCGGTTAAGGGTCGCCACAGCGGAATTCCGGTCCGCTAATGATTGGCAGTAGATTTTCACGTACCGAGTTGCCAGCTCTGACGCACAACCTTCAACGAAGGTACGCCCATTCACGCAAGTCTCCACACAGAAGATGCTTTAGCTGAGAATCGAACAGGACAACGTCTTACTGTGAGGCGACAACGCTATCGCAGCACCACCACCGCAGGGTTGTGGAAAAAAGCTTAATGCAGAAGTAATTGCAGACATAGCCTCTGGTATCAGTTCTCTGTACTCCAAGAGGCAACAGGCAGCAAACCTGGATGCATTTTAATACATGTCAATGCATTCATATTACTGTCAGCCAACTCCTAAACCTGTCTGTTGTGAATATCTTTGTTCATTACTTTATAAAGCAGAAATCTAAATTCTGCATAAATGAGTACATATTTTGTTTCTTAAACCTGTAAGTTTTATTTTTCATCTAACAGTTAACTTTTACACTCCCAAAGACACTTGACGCATCTGGCACAGTTGTTAAAGCTTCCTTTTCTTCAACTTTGTGACTAGCTGTTATGTCTTCCACAGAGAATAGGAAAGCTGTGTACAACTGCACAGACACATGACATATGCCTATTTGCTTAGATTATTAAATCAGCACACTCTTTTTGTTTTCAATAGTACAAAATTATTTAACCTAGATACACAACAGTTTAGGTAAACTTTAATGACCGATCTCTTTCACCACATGATATATACCAATTTTCTTACACTATTAAATCAACAAACTCTTTTTTCTTTAGTATAAAGTTATTTAACCAATATACACAACCGTTCTGGTGAAATTAAATGACAAATTTCTTTCACCACTTACTTAACAGAAATGCTATCCTTACAGCCATGCAGCTGACTGAAAGATAGTTGGAAATATACTGGCATTACTCACAAGCCTCCTTTTCAGACCGTACAGATAACTGCTGTAAACCTCCAATCACTGTTGTTAATAATACTGCAGTAAAGTAGTGAAGGCCAACACACGTGTGTTTCACTACTTAAACAATAAAAACCTTTACAACAGACCACTTTTAAAATCTGGTAGCTGGATACTGTTACTTGAGAATGAAAGCACAGCCTAATACTGAGTCATTCAGTGGCAGGAAAATAACTGTTAATCTCCAAGTCATACAGCTGACTGCTGCAAGCTACGCCACTCACTTATCTCTACCAAAAGTTCTCTATGTCAATAACCACAGGATCACTTTCAATCTCGGCAAACTGTTGGAAAGTTCAATGTCTATTGGCCTGAATAAATAATTTTATGGTAAACAGAAACACGACTCTGTAGCCAACTGCTACTGCTGTACCCTTTATTACAAATCATCACAAATATTCGGCATCGCCCCCAAATTAATTTCTGACAAATGTACATATGTCTGCTGTGAACCTCCATACAAGTCAGTAATGTCACCACTAAATACTAAAAGGTGACCCACTGGAATTCCGGTACATGCAGGCAAAATTTAAAGTCTAACTTTTTAATTCAAGCAATCGTTCGTAAACAGAATGTAGATGCTTACAGGTGGAAGCAAAGAGTAGTGCAGAACCATTCAGAGCTGAAACAAGTTTCTCAAGTCTTGCAGCAAACTGCTGCAAAATCTTTCACCACACGGCTTTCTCTACCAATGGTCCTATGGTGATAAACATAACTGCTATGATTTACGTCAAATAAGATGAATAGTGTATTTAAACAGTCTACCTTTGGCTAGCTACATATTCCAGAGTAAATGAAGGCACACCTCCTCCCCATTACATAGCAGACTGCCACATTTCTCAAAGCTCAAACCAGGGTTTTACAAACACAGTTAAAAGTTGAAATGCTTGCGTGAGAGGTAATGGAAGCTGTTTGAAAACAAACTGAGCTAAAATGCCACTACTACCGATGAAATTATCATGGCAGTCCTTTTCCATTCAACACATCAAGCATACTGGCATCACCAATTCTTTACGTGAACCACCTACTTTCATTCTGAAACCAGAAATGTAGACATATAAACAAACTGAAGTTCTAAGAGGAGGAGGAACCATAAGCATCAGAACCTGTCCTGTTGCAAGAAAATGAAGACTGAGAACTGTAGTTGTCAAAAGATGAAGAGCAACAAACTCGAAGTTGTGCCTCCAACAGAAGCTACAATGCAGCAAAAAATGCCTTAAAAAGAAAGACTGGCAGAGCCCTGCAAATTCTCCAAACAGAGAAACCACTGAAATAAAAAAGGGAGAAGATATCTGGATTGTTCCAGAGTTAAAAATACATCTAAGGACCGAAAAGCTTCATTTATTAACAATGTAATTCTAGAAGCATTACAGATATTACAGAAATTGTATGAAAGTTTGTATAGCGCAAAAAATGTGGAAATGGAAATATTTATGGAAGACAATTATGCCAAGGTCAGAAGCTGATGAGGCACAACAACTAACAGTTAAGATAAAAGGAGATGAGAGACAAATGATGTACAATCAACCTTCAGGAAAGTCTCCAGGAAAAGTCAGTATTCCTGATGGGAGTATGGAAGTCAGGGGAGGAAGAAACTGAAAGAGATCTGGTAGATTTTATTTAAAAGCATTTTAAAAGGAGCGAAAGTACCAACATCTCTGAAGAAAGCTGTGGTGGCTACATAACTTAAAGACAGTAAAGACTCATCAGAACCAGCTCCATGTCAATCTAGGTAAAAGGAAGGCAAAAGTATTCTCAAAATTGACAGATACGGATTAATCAGTTTTGTGGTGGGAAAGCAAACATTTGACAACATTAACAGAGCAATGATGATCCAGAAAGAAGCAGAATGTAAGAAAATATTGCTGCTGTTAGTGGGTATTGATGCAAACAAAGCATTTGATAGAGTAAGCTGGGATTTTATGAATAAGGCAATGGAAGCAACTGCATTCCCTGAAACAATAATGTGTGTAATTAAGATGATATATGAAGGATCAGAGGCAAGAATTAAACTGGGAAGATTCCTCTCAGATAAACTATGTTTGAAGAAAGGAACCAGGCAAGGGTGTCCTTTTTCTTCTTTGTTATTTACTTTATATTTATTGGCAAGGAAAATAAGTGACAAATGCAAGGATATAATTAATATGGTAATCAAGAAAAGTTGGCCTTACTTGCAGATGATAACATTTTGTACTTCATAAATTCAGAAAAAGAGATCTCTGTATTCTAGAACATTTTGATACAGGTTCAAGTCTTTTTGGGATACAATTAATGAAGATAAAACAAAGGCGAAAGCCGTAAATTATGCACTCACAAACTGCTTTAGCAATACCAATAACTATGTAAACATGGTAAGATGAAGTATTTAGAAGTAAGGATTAAAAAGACTTCTGTTATGGCAGCTAAGGGTATGTGGGAAGAGACTAAAAAGATAACTCAAAGACTGAGAAACTAAAATGTCTTGTTTATGGATATGGTTAGTAAGATACAAGCAGTGAAAATGTTTTAATCTCTTTAGTTTTATATACAAGTGAGGCATATTTTTATCAACCGAAAGAAAATTTGTGGACAATAATTAATAGAGAGTTGAAGGAATTTATCTGTGAGGGGAACAGGGCATGAGTTAAGTGGGATAAGTTGATCCTTAAATTCATAGGCAAGTACTAGGCTAGCTGTCCTTGTGGGCCATTTTAAGCATACCAATTTCCCTTGGTGAGAATCTAACCTTGTACTTGTTGTCTGTGAGGTAAATACCTCAACTATTATACCAACCTCCAACCTCTTAAAGCTAAAAATAATGAGGAACAATGAGCCAAAATTAGGGACAGACTATGAATACTGCACCTTATAAAGTTGTTACAACAGGCTTTGCATTAGCTTGTTTTTCCGAAGGCTGTAAACTCAATCTCAACGTAGAAAAATGTGAACAATGCATGAAACATGGACAGCTGAAAAGTATGGCTAGAGGCATGCCATTAAGAATAAGGTTATCACGTTGTAGAGACATCCACACCCTGCACTAAGACCAACTTTTCCCCCCCTTTTCTTTTTTAAAGTATTGCAGTAATGGAGTACTACAGTGTCGCTCCCATTAATGAATGCAAGTAATGGGTCAACTGAATGACTGTTTTAAGAATGACAGCAAACCTTCAACTTAATCACAAAAACTTAGCATAAATCTTACTATGTACACATGTGCACAATTCTCAAATATGAACACACTCACAGTGCATATACAAACGGTTGCATACAAAAGTAAGCGATATTTCCAGCAATTAAAAATCTGCACGTGTTTTAATGTATTACTCATTTCAAGGAATAAAGAGGCAAGCATTTGATGTTTTACCCTCTTCAAAGAATAAAGGGGCAAGTGGCTATCACGTGCTTCAAATACTTGTACAATTAGTAATACACATGTTAAGATATCACACACTACTAGACACTGTGCCATTATCTTGGCACTTCACACATTTGCTCCACCAATCCTGTTTCCCTGGGTATATATTTCAGTTTAGTTAACAAGGGTTTCTACTAGTCAGTACAAAACACAGAGAAAACAGCTTCCTTAATATTAATAATACTAATAATAATAAAACATTGTAAAAACCCATTGTATTCACAACAAATTGTAACAGGAAAACTGCAATAAGACACCTTACCTCTCCAGGAAGACACCCCAATACAGATTTAAAGTTTTCCAGCTCCATTTACTAACATACCCTACCAACCTAGATGACTGAAGCAGAAATTTTTATTTATTTATTTTATTTTACATTTGTTTACCGGAATGGTCTGACTGAGTCAGAAAGAACTCAGTTTTTCAGCAGAGGCCCTGGGAGAAAAGCTCCAGGTACAGACAGTAATATACAAACTTTATAAGCATTTTGCAGTGCATGGAGCTTTATCTATTTCATATACTATTAGTTACATGGAGGAAATATCCCTGTTTTGTTGGCTTTCAAAGCCATAAAACACTTAGTGGATGCTGTCAGAATGGCAGCGTAAAGCTGTCTGTCAAGTCTGCATTTATCTTTAATGCCAGACTACTGCTGAGAGTTTTGCAGACTGTCCAGATTATTGCTTCTTATTTTTGATCGGTTTGTCATAAAATCTGTTTTTTCATTCCACATAAACAACCAAGGACTAAAGTCACTAAATAATGACAAACATTTGAGTTTCATAATTTGTATCCTTTTTAACTTTCTACACTTTTTTTTACAAGAAGTTAGGGGACACTTTAAGGGTATGGACACTAGGCAGAAACAAATATTTTGCTGTGCTGCTGTCATTTGCTAATCAGTACACGTAGATTTTACAAAAGCAGGGTGGGGCTTAACAATCGTTAAGGTCAGGCTGTGCATCACTCTGGCGCTTTACTGGTTTGTCTTTTTCCAAATACTGGAGCGTAATCAGCCTACTCCATACACTACAAACAGGTTATGACCAGCAACCTGATCATAATTCTCTATATTAAATCTTTCTTGAAGGAAAAAAAGAATAAAGTATTGGAAGAAGTTTTGGTAGACTTTATACATGAAGTAAAAAGGAAACAAAGTTAGGAGATTATTTTAATAAAATAAATGGTAGCTGAGATAATATAAGCCAACAATGAGTAGTATGTGATAAAATGTAACAAAATCTTACAAAAATGTTATGCATCAATACTTAAGAATTTCCAGGCTTGTGTAATAGGATGAAAAGTATTACATTTATAAGAACTTCTCATGAAAACAGTTGTGTCAGAATATTGGTTAATGAGGAAACCAACAATTGGAAATACAGAAAGGATGCAAAACAGTAAAAAAGTGGTCTATTCGGTAAAATCAGCAAAATAATGTTCTGAACCAATAAATATTGGTTAATGGGCAATTTAGTGGAGAATACAGTATAATGAGAGGTGTGTGGTACGAGTGTCAATAATAATGTATTATTTTCACTGGTAATAAATGCATCATCATAAATTACAAGACAATTAAAGGAAAACAGTTTTATCTTCTGGGATAAACTAAAAATGCCTTTATTATTATCTTACACAGATGATACACTGTTGCTTGCCAAGAAATCAGTAGTAAATATAGTTGGATAAAAGAATTGCAAACACTATTAAAGTAAACTGATTTACATTTGAATAAAGAAAACAAAGGATTCAAAGAAACAATAACGAGAGTAGTTAAAAATGGATTAATTTACTGGAAGAGATTAAAGATTTTACAGGATTATGGAGGGCATTTAAATTGCCTTTTAGAAAAAAAAGTCAATTTGAAGACTTTTGTACAGTTAGAAAAGGTAGAATTCACGGGAAGTACATTTATGTTTCCAATAGAAAGAGGAAAATTGCTGAAGATTTTTTTCAGTATTATGGGGTTCAGGGCTAAATCCTGTAAAGAGGGGAGTACTGCATTTTAAAAACAAGAAAGGTGGCTTTGGATTAATTAATCCAGTTATACATTTGACTTTGTTAGATTTACTCTTGGTAATAAAGTATATAAAATATCACAATTAAGGAATTCTGGCACAACTCTTATGGGATAAGTATAAGGAATTTGGGATAAAATAAATGTGTTAAACTGAAATATATATGTATGTGTGTATATATATAGGTGTATATATATATATATATATATATATATATATATATGTGTGTGTGTATATATATATATATATATATATATATATATATATATATATATATACACATACATATATATATATATATATATATATGGGTCTACCTGATAACGCCGAAAGCTTGAAACGCTGACGACGAGAAGACCAACACCGGAAGATCGACAACGAAGATGACTGACAGTTGAGAATCCCGACGCTGAGAACATCGACATGTCAAACGAGCGCTAGTGGGTAAGTATGCGGTAGTGACGGCCGTCAGGGTTAGGGTGCGGGTAAGGTAAGTGGGCGATATTGTAGTTTAGGGCCTCACCAGTTCCTTTCACGCAGAAGTGGGTGTGTCACAAATTGAGTGACAACCCGGTCTGCATATTACTTGGGGTTTTCGACAAACTGGCAATAGATTCTATAGATATATATTTTTACATTTTAGGTCAATTAAAACTTGCCGTTATACACAATATGTGCATATCAAAGTTCAGTCATGCTGCAACACCCTGTAATACTTAAAGACTTAACCCCACAACTGAGTGAAAGAAAGAAGCGGTTATACTTCCATTATAATTGCGTGCTGTACTGACAGCACAAAACCGTTCAAAGTGTCAATATGAGATTTTGGTGACTGTTTGACTATTAAAAGCACTGTGACAACGGAAACACTTTAGTTTAAATAAGAAGCTATTACACGTTGTATCAAATCCATAATTTTAGCAGTTGGCAGTCCTCTTAAGAAACTGAAATACCCCAAGGTCGAGAAAGTGTTTTTTTTTTTTTGTTTAAATGTCGGTTCATGCCATACCGGTAATTTACTTTCAGTTTACTGTTATATTTACTATCCTATTACAATGTCAAGTGCACTTTTTTTTTTTCTTAGGTTGTACATTGGGAGGGAATGCATATTCATGAATGACATATCACGGGGGTGGGCTTTGGGCATGGCTTGCTACTGCGCATCTGGTGAGGCCCTCAACTACAGTATCACCGGTAAGTGTGTGATAGTGACGGTCTGTAGGGTTAGAGGCGGGTTAAGTGAGTTAGGGCACGGGTCAGGTGAGTGTGCGATAGTGACAGACGTTAGGGATAGGGGCAGGTTAAGTGAGTTAGGGTTAGGGTGTGGGTTAGGCGAGTGTGCGATAGTGACGGACCTTAGGGTTAGCGTTAAGGTTAGTGCATAGATAGTTGTCTATGTAAGGTTCAGTATAGGTTTGTAAGGTTTTTGTACTGCTTGTGTTGTGTGTGTGCTTTTTGGACAGGGGATTTGTTTTGTTTGTTGACTGTCGGGATTGTGGTTTGTCAGGTATGTGATGTTTTGTGTTTCTGAACTTTCGGTTTTGTGGTGTCGGTGATTTCACTGTCGGTGTTTTAGCGCATCGGTGTTGTCAGGTAGACCCATATATATATATATATATATATATATATATATATATATATATATATATATATATATATATATTTACATACACAAGTAAAGAAATATTATTAGGGGAATTAGATGTAGGAGAAAATATGACATGACAAAAATAATAAGGGTAAACTATTATTACATGGACCAATGGGAACGTTTAAGTGAAGATGTAAGGAGTCCATAAGAGACAAGAAAGTAAGACTGAAAAATACAGCACAATGTCAATTTTTTTGCAAACATTTGTATTAGATAAATTCTTAATAAAGAGGGTGCAATGATGCACAAAGTACTAACAGAAGTATTATACTTTGCATGTGGTGTGGCAGAACTTCAAAACATTATTTTGAATGCAAAAAGACAGTGGGAAAAGATTTTTTCAAATTAACACATTAACTGGAATAATGTAAGTATGGATATGGGTTTATATAACGCAATAAGCTGAAGAAACTCAACTTAATTTCTTACTGCTTCTAGTTCATTCAGTTAATTTGTGATAACAGACTTAGGGACACAGGTGGACAGTGGTCTCACCTTCGATAACCACATCGCCACAACAGTCAAGAAATCCTTCTATGTGGCACACCTCATCACTAAGGGCTTTTCATCCAGAAAAAAGGAGGTCATTGTCCCACTGTACTCATCCCTCATTAGACCAGTTATAGAATACAACGCACCATTTAGTATGTACCTCTCAAGACATCTGCAACAACTGGAAAGGCCGCAGAAATACCTCACTAAAAGAATCACAGGCCTAAAGCAGATGCCCTATGCTGACCATCTAAAAAAACTCCAGCTAAACTCTGTTGCACATCGTCTACTCAGAGGTGATCTCTGCTTTACATAGAAGGCCATGTCAAACCCAAAGCTGTTGGACATGCTACAGTTAAAGAAATCCCAATCCCTCACAGCCACACGCTCCAGGGATCTAAACCTTGTCATCACAATAAACAAAACATGTTGGAAGGATATGTTCCTGACCCAAAGAATCCCCAGACACTGGAACCGATTGTTAGATAAGATGGATGCCACCACCTTCTTGGGCATTAATGATAGTGTCATTATAGCAGCTATACTTAAGCTAAAATATATTTTAGGCTAATACATACATCATCTTCTTCTTCTTCTTCCGGCTTTTCCCAGTTAGGGGTTGTCACAGCGGATCACCTGTCCGCTCATGATTAGCAGTGGAGTTTTACAGTGCCGAGTTGCCAGCCCGGCACCCAACTTTCCACAGAAGGCACACACACATGCACTCACTCCTAGGGCCAATTTAGTGTGTCCAAACCACCTACAGCATGTCTTTGGGATGTGGGAGGAAACCCACGTGACCACAGGGAGGACATGCAGACTCCGCACATAATGCACCCCAGCCGAGGATTGAACCGGAGAACCTCTTGCTGTGAGGTGGCAACGCTAACTGCTGCACCATCGTGGCCTCCCTTTGTTTTTACTAAGTCTTTGTTAAAATTTTAACAAGTATTTATGGGTGATTTAGAAACAAGGTATAATTGTTGATTTAGTTATTGGATAATAAGTACATTTTTAATTGTTCAATTGCTTAATTATACAAGTGTTAAGGTGTGTATATAAGGGTTGAGTTTTTACTATTAGTTGTTCTGAAGAAGTCCAACAGAAGTTGGATGAAAGCGCTTAACCTGTAACTTGTGGAATAAAGAATTTGGAACTCAGCCTTCGTGTCCAGGGTGCTTCACATTATGTGAAGTGAGAGGCTTCCTGGACTATGAAGACTGTGAGTTCCAACAATGAGATTGTAGAACTACTTCATCAAATCAACCAGCAACTAGCAAAGCATACTGCCCAGATTAAGACTTTAACTGCCAAAAAGAACGAGAGGGGCAGCAACCCATTTGGCAGTCTGGGGTTTACCTTTAACTCAACCTACTGAGCTTTCGCAAACCAACTTAACCACCCATTTTGAGCCGCAGGCTAATGGTTCATCAAGTAGTTTAACAAACATTTACAATGGTTCTAACAATGGTCCTGTGGTTAATGAGGCTTTGACAGCTACTGGAGCTGGGGACTGGAGAAACAGCAAATATGACTTTCAGACGAACCCAGGTAGTGGGGCTAGTCAACAGACTGTTGTGCAGCAGTCCTTAATGGACAGGATCCATCCCTTTGAAAACAGACTTTTTGGTTTGAGAAAATTGCAGATTGAAAATGGATATATGGAAAAGAATACTGAATTGGGGCAAGTGCCAAGAGGTCTATGATGGTGGAAGTACCCCAATGGCATAAAACACAATGTTGAGATGCTTGACGAAGTTCACCGGCTTTTCGATCGAACCGGTTTGGAGTTAATCAACATAATGATTAAATACAATATCACAGTCAAAGGAGGCAGTGGAACACAGCAGTAAAATTCAAGAATTTAATCCCAGAACAAACAGCAAGCGCTTTCGCAGCAGCAGCGGCTTCATCAGACAAATAAAGATCCAAACTGTAGTACTTTTAAACAGTAAAACAGCTAATTAGCATGCAAAAACAATTAAGAATTAACAAGAGCCCTTAAAGCCACACCAAAAAATGCAGCTCAAAGCTCATTGTATAAACATGAAAACATTTCATACATAAAAGCATATGGAACATTTAATTCATAAAAACATTATAAAAATACTGAACATAATTAATATCTATCTGGCTAAGGGCCTACTCATTAAAACTGGTTTAATAAAAAAATTATCATTGAGGCCTTTCCCCATATTAGCTTTCATTCTAATAATCCAGTTCAATTCTTTGCTTTCTACCTTAGTTCTATGTGGGCCCCCCCCCCTTATACCCACACTGACTGTTTCAACAACCATAAACTTAAATTTGTGCTGAGCACCTAGTAACATGATGTGCCTAGATAAAGCATTAGTCTCAGCTCTCCTGGAGATATCATATTGATGCTCCCTCATCCTGTCTCGTAGCCTGCGTGTTGTCATCCCAATGTAGAAACAGTAACAAACTGTGCAGTAGGCTAAATAAACTAGATTCACTGTGTTACAGTTAGCTCTGGCTCTGAAAAACATCTTTTTATGCATATCTGGATGTTCAAATGCAGCACTACTGTCAATCAAATGACAGTAGTTACATGCCCGACAAGGAAATGTACCAATATTAAGCTGTGAATCAGTATTGGAGTTAAACTTTGGATAACATAGCAATTTCTTAAGTGATCTCTTATTCATATATATATAGCTCAGGGCTTCTCCTACTATTGATTCCACTCTCTCATTAGATCTAAGTATATCCCAGTATTTAGCACAGATGTCCTTCAACAATCTAATGTTGCTGGCCTAAGTAACTGGTACTCTCAGTTTACAGTTGGTCACTTTCTGTTTGCAAAACTGAGTGGGTGAAGAGAAATATGGCTTACCCTCCTGAGTTCTAGATGTATATGCTTGAGCTGTAACCGAGCTAATTTCTTTCTTATTATAACCCCTCTCAAGGAATCGCTGTTCCATATGTTTCAATTCACAACAGAAGGTAGAGTCACCTGCTGTCAATCTGGATGTTCTTAACATCTGTGCTGTCACAACATTATTAAAAATGTGCCCAGGATGCATATGCTGTCTGTGGACAAACGTATTCCTATGGAAACATTTCCTATAGATTTCAGAAGTAAAAGTGCCATCAAGTCCCCTGCTAATCCTAACATCAAGAAAATCCATACTTACAGCAGAGCTACTGGCTGTCAAACTAAGAAAGTTAGTACTACTGCTGAGTTGACCAATGTATTGAGACAGCTCATCACCAGTACCCTCCCACAGGAGGAAAAGATCATCAACAAATCTCCTGTAAAAAACAACCTGTCCAGGCTTGAGCTGAGGTATGATATGCATTTCCTCCCATTCTGCCATAACGAGGTTGGCGTAGCTATTGGCACAAGAGGTGCCCATAGCTACGCCATCCCTTTGTTTAAAAATACCTTCTTCAAACATAAAAATGTTATTGTCAAGACTAAGTTCCATAAGCATACACAGTAAATCGATCTTGTGGATCTCATAAGTGCCATCTTGCTTTAGACAGTCTCCCAACATCTCTATCCCTGTTATTGGGTATGCACTTAAGGTTCATAGGTTCATAGGTTCATACTAGGCTATCTGCCCGAGGGCATTTACAAGCCTAGCCCATAGTTTTGTGGCTTACGCCACCCCTTTAGTATGGGGAACTATACCCATTATTTTGCTGTGCCTCTGTTGAGCAGTGACACTGAGGTAATCCCTGGGGTATATCTGCGATCTCCCATCCATTGGTCAAGATTTCTCTTGAACAAGGCCAGCGAGGTGCTCTGCCTCACATATACCGGGATTTTATTCCACAGCATAGGGAGTCTTTGGGTGATGAATCTATCCCTCCAGCGCGTCCTATTAATAGCCGTGTCGAGGTTTAAGTCTCCCGCCCTTGTGGCTCTGACGGATCTAGATTTTTGAGGTGAAGCATATTCATCAAATCTGGGTTTGACATGGCCTTGTATGTTAGGCAAAGGTCACCTCTGAGCAAGCGGTGCGACTGAATAGAGCTGGAGTTCTTTCAGTCGGGCAGCATAGGACAGATGTTTGAGACCCTTTATCCTTTTGGTGAGGAACTTTGTGGCCTCTCCAGCTGCTGCAAGTGTCGGGTCAGATACATTCGAATGGGGCATTGTACTCAATCATTGGTCTGATGAGTGATGAGTATAGGGAGACTATGACCTCCCTTGATCTAGATGAGAATCCCTTCATGATAAGGTGGGCAATGTAGAAGGTCTTCCTAACTACTTTAGCTACATGGGTGTCGAATGACAGACTACTATCAACCTGGGTCCCCAGGTCCCTGATAACTTCTTCTATGCTCAGTGGATTGCCACCTATTTGGTAGCTAGGGTAACCTTGTTTTTCCCGAAGGGTATGACTATGCATTTTTGGCATTTAACTTTAGGCCATGGCTCTGGCACCAGTTATCCGTTTCTGTGAGACCCTTCTGAAGGATATCTGTGTCAGATGTGTTTTCTACTATGGCGCCCAGTTTGCAGTCATCTGCAAACTTTGTCAGCCATAACCCTCCTGTGTTTGCTTGTACTTGGAAAAGTAGATGCCAAACAAGAGTGGGCCCAGGACTGAGCCCTGTGGTACACCACTTGTGACAGGCTTTGAGTCTGACATGGCGCCAGCAACTCTGACCCTGTGGGTTCTGTCACTCAGCCAGTTTGCAACCCATCTTGTGATGTATGGGTTAACATTTAAGCTGATGAGTTTTTCAATGATACCCGAGTGGGGTATTGTATCGAAGGCCTTCGCCAGATCGAGGTAGGCTGTATGGACTGCCTTTCCCTCATCAATGGCTTTGGTGACTGCTTCGAAAAAGTCAACCAAGTTTAGAAGGCATGATCTGCCTTTGACAAAGCCAAACTGGGATGGATCCAAAGTCTGCAAATTCCCTATGTCTTTATTTATGAGGTCCATCACATCTAATGCTATCATAATGCAACCAGCAACAGGTGGTTTAACTTGTATGTGAGCAAATGTCCCTAAGGAACTGTTCAGTATCCCTTAAAATATAACAGTTCTTAGCTAAGATTGGTTTCAAATGTTGTTCAACATAGATGGAAAGAGGTTCAGTGCACCATCCCCTTCCAGCTACTACTGGTCTCATAGTGGGTTTACTGGCATGCTTATGTATTTTAGGGAGGCCCTGTATAGTAGGCAAAGTTGGTTCTTGTATAATAAAATAATTAAAGAGATCAAGACTAATATGTCTAAGCTGCAGACATTCAAACAATTCATTATACACTCTACTAATAGACTGTTCAACCTGTTGCATTGTAAATGGAATATAAATTAATATATCATTGAGCATGGTATACATTGCATCCTTGTAAAATGTATAATCTACAACTACAAGACATCCACCTTTGTCTGCTGGTCTAAAGCTCAAGGTAGAATCCTGACACGATTGTTCTAGAGCTAACCTCTCATTAACTGACATGTTACAAAAAGTCTTTGTATTGTTATTATTTTCATATAATGCATAAATGTCCCTAATGCATGCTTTTTCAAAAACTTCAATAGCATCAACTGTAGGCGGTATAAAGCAACTAGTTTTCCTAAAAATATTAGCATTATTATTACTAGTGCCATGTGAATTATTAAAAAACATCTTTAAACTGACATTTCTAGTAAAAGTCTTAAGTTCTATAATGTTTTCAGTTAGAGTCATTTTTGTAGCTGGTATGAAACTCATACCTTTGTTTAGAAGATTCATTTCAATGGCCGTTAGTCTACGACTAGATAAATTCCAAACTAACGTTGTTCACACATCTTCTTCAATGTTAACGGAGTCCCTTCCTTGGCCAATGCCTTCCTCTTGAATCGTGCTCTCCCCAAAGGTCGTTTGTAAAAATTAGACGTGCGAATGGAAAGAGGGTTAGACAACAAGCCGTTTGGATTAGACAGCAGAGATGGAGCACAAGTGGTTGCCACTATATGGGAAGAATTTTTCCTTCGTGCTCCATTATCCGACACACTAGCTGAATTAGTGCTGATGTCATCCACAAGTCAAGGGCATGTATGTAAGCCTGAGGGTACCTCCCTCACGCTATGTTCAGTATGTGGTTTCTCAGCATTTAAGGTGGAACTAGAAGGAACAATAGGAGCCTCAGTGTTAAATACAGTTGGTTCTGGTCCTTGAACAGGATCACTGGAAGATGTTTTAGAGTGACTGGTGTTCACATTAATGTTTGTAGTAACAGATCTATTCTCCCTAGGCCAAGCGAAGACTCTTTCATTAGAAAAGTCAGCAATATCACGTATCTTTCTCCTTTTATTATTGAGCATCTGTCTTTCATAGGCAGCAATAGAGTCTATAATGTGTTCCACCTTAATATCTGCAACTGAATGTGGATATGTCTCAGAGAGGCCCATTTGTGCTTTCTCAATATCAGACAGCAAATTGTCCTCATGTGGTTTAAAAAATTGTATTAGGAGTCTCATATAGCTATAGCTTGTATCCAAGTTGATTTGCTGCCATTGAATCAAAAGGTCATTATACGTGTTGGCATAGTTAGAACCCTTAAGCCACGAGGAACTACGCAAATTGAGACATGCCTCAAAATGGAATCTCTGTGTTTTTAGTCTAATTAATCTTCTGGCATCATTTTCAAGCTTATGTAAATCCCTTCTCTGGGCATTTGAATCATACTCACAGTTATTCAGAGTAGAAGGTACATTATCTGCTGGTATAATGTCCAATAAGGAATTCTCAGAGCCCCCAAGTAAATATGAAAATTTCTTACGGCCAGTAAAAGTCACGCTATTCAGCTCAGATGAGTTGGAAGAATCCCGTGGTTGACAACAACCTTCTGCCATGTCCTTACACCAAATCCAACACAGTATAAGGCAACAAAGAACAAAGATATAGTGTAGGTAAACCATTCCTCCAAAAAATAAATTATACAATATCAGAGTCTAAGGAGGCAGCGGAACACAGCAGTAAAATTCAGGAATTTAATCTCAGAACAAACAGTAAGCGCTTTCGCAGCAGCAGCAGCTGTTTCATCAGACAAAGATCCAAACTGTAGTACTTTTAAACAGCAAAGCAGCCAATTAGCATGCAAAAACAATTAGAATAATATTTTTCAAAGAAAGATCAACAAATTAAAACGGGACACATTGGAGTACACTAAAAATAAGGTATACCCATTATCCATTGGTAACCGTAGCAACCAAGAGCCTTTAACCAATCAGGAGTCCGGTAACTGGCAGTAAGTGACGCCTCAACCAAGGGTTTTTCAGGTGGGTCAGCCAGCGTTCCTTTAGAGGAAGGCCTGAGACGATAAGAGCGGTTAAGGAACAGGGAAGAAAGGATTATAGCAAGTGAGAATATGGATCAAAGGTACAAGGAGGAAGGAGCAAGGCCGAAGAACCGGTATTTTCGGAATCATTATTAGAAGACTTTTCTATGGGGTCGCTCAGTCAAGTTAAGTGTCTACATTGATTATGATGCATCTCCAAACTCAGGCATTACATTAACTACTGTTCCTTCTCATGAAGTAAATCGGTATGACTGTGTTTTATCTGAGGTATACAAAGACTTAAAAGACAGCAGTTTGGCTTGTTTGGAGGTGTCATCAGAAAGTGAAGTTATGATTTTAAATGTTTCGAATGTAGACAAGGGTTGGGTAAACCCCAAAAGACTTATTGACAATGGACAAGCTGGTTCAAGCCAGTTGGTGGATGTAGTGCATGAATGTGCTTTTGAAAATAACGCTGCACGTTTTGGTAGTAGTTTAAGCATTTGCTCAACCTATGACTTAAAAGACAGGTTTAATGGCAATGGGCAAGTTGGTTTGGGCCAACTGGTTGATGCTACTCTTGAAAGTGCCTTTGAAGGCAACGATGTACATTCTGGTAGTGGTCCGAGTATTCATTCATCCTACGATTTAAATGACAGTAGGCGAGCTACTGTTGATAATGGCTGGGGTGGTTTGAGCCAAATGGTTAGTGCTACTTTCGGAAGTGCTCTTGAATGCAATGATGCACGTTTTGGCAGTAGTCTGAGTGTTTATTCATCTTGTGAATTGAATGATAACAGGCAAGTTATTGTAGAGCCCCCAGTGGAGAGTGGGCTTTTATTTCCGGATAGTCCGGATATTGGTAATGGTTAGACGAACACAGATTTCTTTTGTGATAATGGACAAATTGATTTCGACATTTTATTTAATGTTATAGCTGAATCTAATGACACGTGATAATAATGGTCTGGCTATTATTGTCAATTCAGCCAGTGACTATAAGGTTTATAATTATTCTAAAAACCTTCTTAGTATGGCACATGCTGATTTGCTATCCAAAGGGTTCACTTTTGTGCCATGCAGGGGTGGGGACCTGTCCAATATTTTAATAGATTTAAAACATTTTACAAGCAAAATGAAGTTGAAGGTATGTTTTAATGGGGGAAGTTATGTGGAACAAGGTAATGTGTTGAAGAGACCTAGTTATTTTAATCCCCCCTTAAATGGTGTTATAGGGATATATGAGAGGGTCTGTGAAATAGACATAAGGGATAGTTACAGACAACAACCTTTTAAGTAACCTAATAATTTGTCCCCAAATGAAAAAGTCCTATTATTGGAACTGGCCACAGACACCAGTATCCGGATAAAGAAGCTGGACAAGGGTAGTGGGGCTGTGATTCTTGACAAATGTGATTATTCTAATAAGATGGCAGCCCTGTCGACTGAAGACACTTACTGTGAGAGTAATCTCAATGAAATACATATAGCTTACAAGAAACTGGACCTTCTAATAGAGGATATGTTATATCAGGGGCAAATCAATGAAAAGGATAATCAATTCTTAAGAAATGATTATCCAGTAATAACAAACATCTTTGACATCCCCACAATCCACAAAGGCCTTGACTTTTTACAATTCAGGCCTATTGTGTATGGCAAAAGGGCTAAGACTTGATTTTTAAGTAAGTACCTGGATCATCATTTGCAAAAGGGGATGGGAACCTTTTCCTATATTACTAAGGATTCCTGGAAATTTTTGGAGCATTTAAATGGTGTCACTATCACTGAGAATACTTTCTTGGTTACTATAGATGTATGTAACCTGTTTTCAGTAATACCCCATGGTGTTGGGTTAGAATGGCTGGGAGTATAGCACAAATTTTATGTTCTTACCACATTGATGGAGGCAGTATTAACTAATAATATTTTACATTTTGAAGGACACTAATACAAGCAGGTGACTGGTGTGGCTATGGCGGCGGCTTGTGTCCCCATATATGCCAATTTTGTCATGTCCCATTGGGAGCAGGAATTCACTTTTTCTAGTGAATTTTGGGCATGTATAAAACATTACACCAGATTTTTGGATGACATTTTTATTGTGTGGGATGGAGAGGAAGATAAGATGAAAAACTTTCTTCAATACCAAACAGGAGTTTTTTAAGTTTACCAATGAGTATAGTAGCGACAGTGTGTCATACTTGGATGTTAATTTAACCATTTACAGTAGTAACAACACTTTGAGATCAAGTATTTATAGAAAATCCACATTTTCTAACTCATATTTGGAATTTTGTAGCTGGCACCCTTACCATCAGAAAAAGTCTACTGTCAAGGGACAATTTATAAGGGCTGCCAGAATAGTTATGGTTGATCAGGATTTCCTATTGGAGCTTGAGTTTATGACAGTTATTTGTTAAAAGAGGTTACCCTGAAGCTCTTTGTAGAATTTTGGCAGGGGAAGTTAGATCCAAAAGAGCCAAGGGTGTTTATAGGCTTATACTTAATAGGTATTTTTGATTCTAATAATGACGATGGTACCAGTATGCTATGAAATTGTAATTCAGATTTAAGAAGAAAAATGGGGAACAGATTATTGTTCATCACCACTTTCAATCAGGATGCTGAATAGGTGACTCATATCATCCAAAAGAATTGGAGATTGTTACTTGCCAACAGCTCTCTTATGGATAAGGTGGGGGATCCCCTAGGGTTATTTTTAGAAGGGACAGATCCTTTAAGGAGATTTTGGAAATGGGGGCTCGCACTGATCTCAATCAGTGTAGTAGAGCACTTGGTAACTTCAAATGTGGTAGATGCAATGCATGTGTACACATTTTTGAGACTAGTGGAAACACTTGCATTAAGGGAGAACTTTTCATTTTCATGGACATTTCAAATGTAACAGAATAAATTTAGTTTACATGGCCAAATGTGAACATTGTTCTGCCTTTTATGTCGGCAAGACCAGTAGACATTTTAAGGACAGAATTAGGGAACACATCACTGACATTAAGAATATGAGGAAAGGATAGGCAGGGTACGGTCTTGGACCTAGATTTAGATATATGTGAACTGAGGTGGCAATTGAGGTTGGATGCCACCACCTTCCTAGGCATTAATGATAGTGTCAGTATAGCAGCTATACTTAAGCTAAAATATATTTTAGGCTAATACATACATAACAAATTTTGTAGTATTTTACTTTATTACATTTTGTTTTTACTAAGTCTTTGCTAAAATTTTAACAAAGTATTTACGGGTCATTTAGAAATGAGGTGGAATTGTTGATTATTTAATGGATAATAAGTAATTTTTTTAATTGTTCAATTGCTTAATTATACACGTGTTAAGGTGTGTATATAAGGGTTGAGTTTTTACTATTAGTTGTTCTGAAGACGTCCAAAAGAAGTTGGATGAAAGCACTTAACCTGTAACCTGTGGAATAAAGAATCTGGAACTCAGCCGTGTCCAGGGTGCTTTACATTCTGTGAAATATTATATTATGCATGTGGTGTGGCAGAAACTTCAAAACATTATTTTGAAATGAAAAAGACAGTGGGAAAAGATTTTTTTCAAATTAACACGTTAACTGGAATAATATAAGTATGGTATGGTTTTACATAACGCAATAAGCTGATGAAACTCAACTTAATTTCTTACTGCTTCTAGTTCATTCAGTTAATTTGTGATAACAGACTTAGGGGCACAGGTGGACAGTGGTCTCACCTTCAATAACCACATTGCCACAACAGTCAGGAAATACGTCTATGTGGCACACCTCATCACGAAGGGCTTTTCAACCAGAAAAAAGTAGGTCATTGTCCCACTGTACTCATCCCTCATTAAACCCATTATAGAATACAACGCCACATTTGGTATGTACCTCTCAAGACATCTGCATCAACTGGAAAGACCGCAGAAATACCTCACTAAAAGAATCATAGGCCTAAAGCAGATGCCCTATGCTGACCGTCTAAAAAAACTCCAGCAATATTTTCACATATCGTCTACTCAGAGGCAATCTCTGCTTAACATACAAGGCCATGTCAAACCCAGAGCTGTTGAACATGCTACACTTAAAGAAATCCCAATCCCTCAGAGCCACATGCCCTAGGGATCCAAACCTTGTCATCACAATACACAAAACATGCTGGAGAGATAGGTTCCTGACCCAGAGACTCCCCAGACTCTGGAATAGACTGCCCATACATGTCAAGCAGAGCGCCTCTCTGGCCCTCTTCAAAAGGAACCTTGACGATTGGATGGGAGATAGGAAATTTACTCCGGGGATTACATTAGTTGCCTTGCTAGACAGGGGTCCAGGGAAGTAAATATTGTGGGAAGAAATAGCCAGGGAATTGTTATGGTTAGGCTTGTATAGGCCCTAGGGCCGATAGCCTAGTACCAACCTATGAATCTTTCTCAAATTTGACTTGTTAAAGGATCATAGGAAAATGCTGCATTATACTGAAAAAAAAAACATTTAATGACTGTAATCCATGCATATTCCAATAAAACCAAAGTGTCAGTTTCACCTACCACAGTTGAATAATTCATATACAGCAGGAAAGGAAGAAACAAATAAAAAAAGAACACAATGAAAACAAGTTACAGTAACTGACCTGAACAGTGGCTGAAGCTACAGTTGAGGAAACAGTGGAAGGCTTGCCACCAATATCTTGCAGGCTAAAACTTAATCCCTGAAGAAGGCTGCTTGCCGATGATGATCCTATTGACAAAAGGACAACATAAATCACTACATGAGTTTATACAGTCCATTAAATAACTTTTTTTTCTTCCGCTAAGTTAAAAGGTCAGTGGTGCAATACCTCTCATTTCAGAAAGCAAAAAAACAGTTTTCATTAAGCCATTAGAGATATGCAAACCAAATTTCCACTAAGTGTCAGACTTTAAATATTACTTCCTACTTTATTAGCTTTAATTTTTAAACCTTAGCTGGAACAAAAGAATGGCGGCCACGGTGGTGCAGTGGTTAGAATTGCCGCCTCACAGCAAGAGGTTCTCCGATTCGATCCTCGGCTGGGACGCCTTCTGTGCGGAGTCTGCATGTCCTCCCTGTGGCCACATGGGTTTCCTCTGGGTGCTTCGATTTCCTCCCACATCCTAAAGACATGCTGTAGGTGGACTGGACACTCTAAATTGGCCCTAGGTGTGAGTGCGTGCATGTGTGTGCCTTCTGTGGAAGGTTGGGCGCCGGGCTGGCAACTCGACACTGTAAAACTCCACTGCCAATCATGAGCGGACAGATGATCCGCTGTGGCGACCCCTAACTGGGAAAAGCTGAAAGAAGAAGAAGCTGGAACAAAAGAATATAAGTAGCACTACCAAAGGACAGCAAAGGCAGCCCACATGATGACAAAAACAATGTTTTTAAAACACTGCAAAAAAGAAAAAAGGGGAGGAGGCAATAATGCAGGTAATTTTAAATTTCATTAACAGCATCTGTTTAACTGAGTAACTGAATTAATTGGTCTATTTCAGACCCTTCTCAGCTATAAAGTGGGTCAAAAGGCAAAACACACAGATGTATATCTGTGTGTGTGTGTGTGTGTGTGTATATATATATATATATATATATATATATATATATATATATATATATATAAAATGTGCATACATATATACACACGCACTACACACACACACAAACATATATACGTACATACAATAGGTTCCCTCTTATCCGGCCTCTCTAACAAGTCTCCTCTTTAACCAGCCATCAATTTTCTACCATAGTCCTAGCAAAAGACGACACAGAAGAACACTTCCACATTTTCTGGGCTAAATAATGACAGACATTTGAGTTTTAGACTTCATATTCATTAGAAACATGCATACTAACACAAATTCTGTTTTTCTAGCTGATTTATAACCTATAAAATGAACTTATGTACTCACCATAATGTTCCATTTGTGTTGTCGATCTTTGTTCTTTCTTGACAAATGCCGTTCCAATCTTCGGAACTGTCTGGGCCATTACATAGCTCGCACCAGCAAAAAAACTCTCGAGCTAAGACTCTACCCGTAATGCCCCTCTCTCCATTACCTTGAGTTTGCAGATCATAGCAAGAGTGAAATTGTATGAAATTGTAAGCAGAAGCAATGTCCAAGGTAAAAACTCTATGGAAACCCAGGACAAGGGTTCCATCCCTCAGGAAATCTACAGGAGGGGGAAGGTGGATGGGATGTCAAGAATGAACAAAGATAGACAACACAAATGGAAAGTTATGGTAAGTACATAACTTCTTTATCTGTTGTCAATCTTCGTTCATTCTTGTCGAATGGGATAGAGTCCCCAGCTACTTTAGTTCCTGGGTGGTCTTATGGAAGGATATTCCTGAGAAAAGAGTCAAAAGGGATGCTCTTCCCCTGGACACCATATCCAATTTGTAATGAGCGATAAAGGTATGAGGCGTAGCCCAAGTTGCAGCTTCACAAATTTCATTAATAGAAGCTTTTGAATAAAAATCTGATGTGGCAAATGATCTGGTTGAATGTGCTTTAACAGGCACAGGTAACTTTTGGTTGTTATGTGCATAAATAAAGGTAACACAATCTCTCAGCCATTTAGATAAGGTCACTTCTGACAGCTTGTCCCACTGTTGGACCAGAAAGAGAAATGAACAACTGACCCAATTTCCTGGACTCGCTAGTCCTGTTCAGGTAAAAACGTACTTGCCTATGTACATCCAGTAAGTGTAAGTAATATTCACCTTTGTTGGAGAAGAAAACTGGTCATTCAATAGTTTGATTAATACTGGATTCTGAGACCACCTTAGGAAGAAAGAAAGGGTTAGTTCTCAATGACACCCTGTCTTTATGGAAGATGATATATGGGGGTTTCACAAATAATGCCTGGATATCAGACACTTGTCTGGCAGAAGTGATGGCTACCAGAAAAAGAGTTTTCCACGAAAGGAATTTAAGATGGCAAGTAGCTGACAGTTTAAAGGGAGGTAGTACTAAAGAATGTAAAATCAATAAGATCCCATGGAGCTAAGGGATCTTTGAATGGACGTTTTAAATGTAAGGCACCTTTGAGAAAGACCTTGCACAAGTGATGGGAAATTTAAGGATAGTCATCACTGCAGTTGTGAAAATTGGAAATGGCTCCTAACTGGACTCTAATGGTGGAAGCAGAGGCCCCTTGATCAAACAGAGAGGCTAAAAATTGCAAAACATTTTCAACAGGTGCCAAAAAGGGATATAAATTGTTTTCAGAGGCCAAAATTGAAAACCTCTTCCATTTACTGGAATAGAGTCTCCTGGTGGAAGGCCTATGGGAGGCCAAAAGAATCTTTTGTACTGGGGAATTTACATTATTCTGCCTGGCGATTAATGGAATTAGAGGAACCAAGCTGTGAGCTTGAGAGTACGCAGATCCGGGTGCACCAATCCCTGCGTGGTGAGAGGGCAGGTCTGGAAAAGGATCCAGAATCCATGAATGGTGAATCAGGTGAGGCCATATAAAGGGGAACCAAATATGCCTAGGCCAGAAGGGAGCAATGAGAATCATTTTACTTTGCAACCTTTGAGCTTTCTTTAGGAAGAGGGGTATGAGCGAAAAGGCATATAGAAGACCCGAGGGCCAATCAAGAAAGACAGCGTCGCTCTGTGACTCTCGCTGAGGGAGGATTACGGCACAGTAGCTGCTGCATTTGTTGTTCATTGGGAAGGCAAAGAGACTGCAGCAAGGCTGGCCCCATTGGCGAAAGATTTCCTTTGCCACTTTGGGATTGAGAGACCACTCTCGTGAGACTGTAGAATGTGTCTGCTCAGCTTGTCTGTTATCATAATGGAACTCCCTGGGATTTTATCTGGCAGTTTTTGACCTTCTATGGCTGCTTGATCCCTCTGATTGGGGTAAACATCAGGGATTTTTCTCAGTGATCTCGGGAGAAGGGTGAAGGGGATATGATAGCCTCTGGTAATGATAATCTGCACCCAAGTATCAGAGGTTATTTGTCACCAGGCTGTCAAGAGCAGTGAGAGTCTTCCCCTGACTGCTTCCAGAGGTACGCAATCACATCTACTTTCAGGAGCGCTAGTAGGGTTGCCCAGAGAAAGAGTCTCTGAAATCCTGGTTTCGCGGGCCACCTCTGCCTTGTGGTCTGCGTCTTCCGTCTAAGCTCCCCCCGTCTGCCCCGAGAGGAGCAGTTGCCATGTGTGTCCTGGACCACATCTTTCCCCTCCTCTGATTCCTGGAGTAGGATCGCTGAGGAGTAGAAAAA